>NW_019211456.1:13223116-13818967 GCF_002443255.2 Varroa destructor
TATATATATATATGAGAGGAAGAGGATTGCCAATATCCCCTGTATCCTAACAGATAGTTTTTGTCACTTTACTATAAATACGTCAAATTTCACCAAGTTCGCTGCTCTTTTTTAAGCCACGGTCGCTAAAAATGATTAAATTTTCAAAAATTAAAATAGTATCATAATTATCATATTTTATTTTTATACACATTTTTTTGTCATGGTATTTTTTTCTTATTTCTATAGTGTATTTATTCACTAATCTTTTTTGTATAAAATAACCCCAATTTTTTCTTTAAATACTAATTTATTACTCACACACTTCAATGATGAGAATGATCGTCAGGGGCAGAACGTGCGTGCGGGACTGTCACAACTACAGCAATACTTATATATATCTACAGTACATCCACCAGACAAAAAACGGCTCGAACATTGCTCATATATAGATGCTTTGAATGCCGAATCATGGTCCTGCAGTTAATTTCAAGGGGGCAAAGAAAAAAATAAAACCGGTGGGCGACGGGAGGTGGTACAATTGACGCGATGTAGCCGTAAAGCTACGTCGGGCTGTCGGTCGTTCAATTGCCAGTTCCTGTAGCAGTGGTAGTAATAGGTATAGAAGTGGCTGGAATCGTTGCAAGAAGGTCCCCTTGCTGTCCACTATTATTCCACAGTCGATGCAGTCCGGAGTGACGGCGTTCCGGCCATCGCGCGCGATCCCTGACTTTCCTACCACCTAGCATGCGCCTCTAGCTCATTCATTGTTGTTGCTTGGCCGCTGCTATGATTGCAGCTAGCAGCAGTCTTTTGACAGTATTACAACGATTGTTGATGACGCAAATCAATACGCGCTGGCGGAGTGACATGGCAGTCTCCCCCTTGTATTTCAGATATGTTATTATTGCCAAAGCGAGTGGCGTCTATCTGAGCCAAGTCGTTGTTGCAGCTAACTTTTGCGACCTCTTGAATGTTGAATTTTTTTTTTTCGGCTTGTTGTTACGTATATGACTTATTTACATACGATAGTAGAATAGGAATTTTCATAGAGCCTCTATGTACTCTGTTCCTGCTAACTGGCTTGTGCTCAACTGAACGTTCCTAAACAAAATCAACTGCTTCCGTCTTTTACCCGTCCGACCGCACTCGGATGACCGCCCGACGAGTGGCCGAACCATTGTTCACCCCGCAGTTGCCGTCATCGCAGCTACTGTCTCGTGCTGATGGCTAGCGACACGTCACGGCATTGCCGAAGTGTCTCGCGATAAGACCGCAAGTTATATACTGTTACATAGACCACAACCGGATAACGAGTGATATAACATTGCATCAATACACGGACACACCGACGTATGCATAGGATGTCGACGCGTATGCGGTCACTCAGGCTGGACACACTATAGGCCTCAGGCGACAAAACGAGACGGTAGTGCAGTCGAGCAAACGACGACCTCCTGGTACGAAAGAAAACAATCAAAACAAACAAGAGGAACTCTGCAAAAATTACAGCGGAAAGGCTGTGCGATTTTCTACTTACTGTTGTCGGCCTTTCTTCGGGGCCTGCACCTAGAAGGCTAATCACGCAACGTGGCCTGAACGCTTCGTGGACGTTTTACCTCGATTTCAAACTTTATATCTGTCTACTTAGTGCTATACCAGCTATTAGATTTACTCAAGCTACTAAGCAGATACGAATACGTTCGAGGTATACGTGTCGCTTGATAGCCCGAAAAATCAGGTTTTTGACAGAAAATCGCGTAGGCAACGCGGAATCTGTAGAAAAATGGGTCATTAGACCGAGTCCTAACAGTGATCACAGATATTGGCGTGCTTTAGTAGACTGGTTGTTATGTTAAACTAAAAGATATTTATGAAACGTCTCATTGGTAAAGCATTACACGTAGTACGCATTAGCAAAAAATACATGAAAGTAAAGCCAGCGGGTAAAGTTTACATAAACATCTGCATAAAAGTTAATGGTTATAAACGTGGGTTAAGCAAGTAAAGTATATATAATATACACGCTTTAAGAGCATTCTGTACTTTATAAGCCACCATTCTATATATTAAAGTGGTCTCTGGAAGGTCTGTACAAAGCCCGACTTGGTCCAATGTTTAGTAGTGCAAAGATATTCGACATTAAGATGCGTACATACAACTGCTTCAAACTTAAAAAGTTCAAAATAACTGCACGTAAAAATAGTTTTTGTAGCGATTCGATTAACTTCGTGGTTATATAATACCGATGCATATTTAATGAATGTTTAGCATAGTGCAATAGAGAACTTCCAAGCGCCGGTATCGATAGCGATGACAGCTACAGCCAGGAAATTATCACTCGAATGATTTTTTTTAATTTATTAAACGATTTCCGCTCTTAAACGAACGATGGCAGTGTTCGACAACTTCGACACTCCATTTCGACCATATTATGATGTTTTGTGCCAACGTCACATAAAAGTTCCTCAGTTCCCCAATTAGCCAGACGCACCGTCACTTGTTACATTGCTGCGCTGGGTCGTCCAGTGGTATGGGAATCGACTGAGGTATCTAGACGCTTGGACTCCCTCTATATCGCTGACAATGTCTTCCTCCTATTTGTTGGACGGAAGCTTTTTTCCCAGGAAAAGGAAAGCGACTTGTCCATCTGTTCGAATAGTATAGATTTCTTGCGCCTTGTTACGTTGGATCCAGCCTTAGCTCCTTTTCGCATAGACGCATACATCCACGTCTCGTAACTAAGCGGCGCTACCTGCTGGGGGCCACAGTTAGAGGCACAGTGGTCACACCATAGACTACAAAAAAGGTACAGGAATCCAAAATACTTCAGGGCAGTCCGTCGCACTTCAGTTGGGCTCATTCTTCGAACAAGGGTCAGGTTAAGAAACCTATAGATACTAATTATGGGCTTATGCTATCTATTGAAAGGTAGCGTCATTTGCCAGATAACAAACACTGTTGTGCAAGCCTGTATTGCTACGAGGGCCTATTTTCTTTCGAAAGCGGCAGCTACTCAACGACTTGTCGTAACCGAATCTGAATCCAGTGCATGCGGAGGCCTCCAGATATTCGAAACAAATTTAGCCTTTCTAGTTCCTATCGTTGTGTACGTGTACATTACGCTCGTATGTACGATACCCTACTGCACTAGCATCTACTAATTTGCCGATCGCACGATCATTATTCTTGTCGGCGTTATTGACAGATCGAAGCAGTGCGGAACTGCGAAAGATCAAAATCGGTGCCGTTGGGAGTTCCAGAGTAAAGCCTGACGACCATTCTGGTTCCCACGAACCCCTTAGCCTCGGAAAGCTAACGTAACGCGTTTGCACTGTATATACAGGGTGTGGAAGAATACTTTGTTTTAAATTGTTAAAAAACGGTATTTGAAAAAACGATATTTGAAGATGCCAATCCAAGCCCTCTCAAGATAAGAGAACGACGGTGTATCGCTAAGAACGTTGCGTGAACGCCTTCATCACATAAAGTTACCAAGAGCTGATTATTTTTTAATCTACGTGTAGGAAGTCTCTGTAGACTACTTTTGCAATGCCCAGTATAATGCTCTACAGCTATATGGTGCCGTGATTACTACCGGTAACAAAAAGTAAGTCGGGGACGCCAGAGTAAGGGGGGAAGGCGGGAGGCTTAGCATAGTAGCAGTGACTGGAGACGGAAGACACCGGAAAAAAAGCAGATAGTCGGGTAAAATGAACAACTCAAGGAGACCTTATCCATCTTAATAAGTGGCATCGCGATTGGCCTTTCTACTAGCTAACGGCTGACCCGGGATAGCTGATGGGGCTTGTAGTAATTCTTTAGCACAGGCTGATGGACCGAGCTAGAAAAGCCTTGCAGCTGAATAAGCTGGGACCTTATTTCGGAGTAAAAAGCGTTGTGACGTCAGATCGCTGCTCGAAGGAATGGCAAAAGGCAAACGAAAGACAAAGGAATCCAAATCAACTAAAACCAACTCATCTTCCCGTAATTTCAAGCCACTTAGGTAAACGTAAGTGCCTGAAACAGAAGTCTATAATAAAACGGACAAATAAAAATAGCCGAATATAAAACTATTCACAGGCTCTTCAAGCGAACATTTGAAGCTCAGATATGTGACGGAAATCAACTAAATCTTCTTGGGTCAAATGGCTGATGTTAGCACATTGCTATAATCCAGCTTTCTTTTCTAAACCCGTTTCGTATTTCGAAATGAACACTTCTCGAGGTTTCGCGGAATCTTAAGAAAGGACTGCATTTAAATCACCTCGTCGGTTTCAAAGTAACCCAGCTAATGGTGTACACTGTATATTTAGCTGCATCCGTTACTCTTTTAAAATGTTTTTATACGAAAGTTTTACACACAATGTCTAGAGCTTTTCTTTCGAATGAAACAAATATAAATGTTAGTAACGTTTAGCTTGAATAAAAAGTTAATTGAAATAACCGTTCTTGTTTAGATACAAACTTAGGAACGAATCTTAAATCGGGAAATTTTTTTAATCTAGATACGGCATCGTTGTACATGTTATATGTATTAGATATACATAAAATTAGGCATCGTTTCAACAACGCTTGATCGCCAGTCAAGGTTAACGAATTCAATACCAGCTGACAACAGCAGAAATTTATTTGTAACTTTCATCATGTTGTTCAGCCAGAATCCTGCCGGAGCTTCTGGTGCTCATTAGAGTTTTCCGATCAAATTTACCGATTCGCCACTTCCTTATCGGTAGCACAACAATCAGAGGCAGTAAGCTGCCTCTGCTGACGACTGTCAATGTTTCTTTCATACACACGTGCTGAGCGCATCCATGACGCTTGGCATGCCGTGGCCGTTTTTAACGTCGCCGCCGCTATTAATACATTGTCTGTTGCTGCTGCTGTGGAAAATATTTTGCTACTGAATGCAATGGCAGTGGCAAGAGACGCTGGGGTTAGGTAGCACCGATGGCGGTTTTGCCTAAAGTGGTAACGAAGTCGGCGAAGACGTACTTGTTAATACTGATTATCCCAAAGGACATCAGTCTCGCTTATATTGTGTACCTGCTAGCCCTGTATTTATCTGTTCTAAAATTACTACTAACACGATCGCTGATGTGACCGCGTAGGCCATAAGCTTAAGGAATCCCAAGCCCGGCACCTTTTACATTGCGTGGGTGAACTGGTGCCGTCGCTGACCGTAAGCACCTAGCTGCTACGCTTAGGCGCTGTTGCCCCCGCGTTTTTACTTACTCCTATACACACAAGCCAACGATAACGCCGCCACCGCCATCGTTTGGCCGTCGTGTAGACGAATATTCATCCAGCCAGTCGGCCGGCCGGCTGAGCAGGGAGTGAACAAGCGATCCAAGCGACCCTTCGAAATTGCTGTTACGCTTTCATGCAATGGCGCGGACGACTAAGCGTAACGGATTCAGAAGCAACAACATTAACGGCGGGCGATGTCTGAAGAGGAGTGGTGCAAGTGCACTGAGAGGATAATTGGTGCAAGTAGTACCGACTGTGAGTAAGGCTGCAGCAATGAAGTTCGCCCAACTGCTGGCCCCTAACTTCAACAATTCTAGCGTTGGTGGCTAACGTTATTTTTACAGAAAGCCTAAGGCAAGCAGCCACCTAATGCCCCTCTGTGCTCTTCTGCATTGCTCTGAGTAATTATTTATAAAGCTTTGTGGCGCGATTACTACGTCAGCGGGCCGTGAGTGGGCGGAGGAGTAAGAGTTCGCGGGTTGACGGTAGGCTGGAAACGGCAGCGGCGGCGACGGCATGATGATAATACGCTGCTCTCCAGGGAAATATCTCTTGCAGAACGAGAAAATGTAGCTTGCGACTGTTAGTGTCCGTCGTTAAGCTTCAGTCTACTAAAAGACCAGCACAACTCCCCACATAAACGAGTCCCCATAATGCCCTACAACCACCCACTGCTTCGTCGATTGTCAGGCAAAGAAAGGCTAGCTTACCACGGGGCATAAGGGTAGGGGCGATGGTTTCTTTCTAATAACAATGGTAGTGTTGGTAAGCAATATATGAAACAGGGACAACCTCGTCTTTAAAAACACGAGGGCAACATGGCGTGGGTCGCTAACACGTATTGTTAAGTGTGCTGCCATAGTAACTGTGAAACAACGAAGCATGGCGGTCATTGTTGGTGCAAATATCAATGTTGTTAAAAGATTTACAAAAATGAATGACAAAAGTAACACTAAATAAGCTGCGGATATGGTCACTTTGCCGCCTCGTAGATTTGTTAGAGAATACGCAGGTGACTCCAGTAAAATAGCACCCGGCAGATTTTCGAATTGCCTTTCGAAATCGCGATTCCGAAGGTTCCGTCTGCATGTGAGAATGTAGGAGATGACTGGTCCGCTCGTTCACTCATACTGCCACATTGTGTTTGATAGCCGACACTCACTGAATATCTCACGTATAATGTTACAAAATGTACGAGTAACAAGTACAAAATTGTTTTTTTTTTCTAATTCAAAGATCTAATTTTAAGTTTTATCTGAAATAACTTTAAGATCATTTTTGGTGGTATTTTGATGATAATTATATGAAGATAGCTAGCTAGCTAGCTAGCTAGCTGCTCACGAACCGTTTAGTTTCCTGCTTAAACTCTTAACAGCGGCCCAGAGATCCACGTGCTTGTCAAATAGCTGACCGTTTTCATCGGGGTTCTTTCCAGTCGGCACACACACGCAGACAAATATAGGACGAGAGCAGCTTCCCTTCGCAAAAATTTATCACAGTCATAAATTCTGACGTTGGCTGCTGGATCGCTCACCCCCACCGAACCAAGCGGCACTGGCACGTAACGCAACGCAAATCTGACCTGAACCCGCAATAATAATAATCCGCGTAACAAAAATGATCACTAACGATGCTAGAGAGAAGACGTGAATCTGAATCAAAATAAGCTGTTTGCACCCAACCGCTGATATACCAGCTACGCTTTGCAATCGTTGATGTTATTTCTTCCGATGATGGTAATGATGACAGCCGTGATCGTAGCGCTGTAGTTTGGGCAATTTTATATTATCTTTCATATATAATGGTCTTTACAGTTATGCATATGTAAAATATATTCAGAGAAAAAAAAGGCCAGCATTTATCGTCACGAAGATCAGCGATTGGATGTTTTTCCAAGGATTATGTGCAGTACAATTCATATGGAGTTTCTTTTCAGTTGGAGGGACACACACACACACACACACATACACACACACACACACACACACACACACACACACACACACACACACACACACACACACACACACACACACACACACACACACACACACACACACACACACACACACACACACACACACACACACACACACACACACACACACACACACACACACACACACACACACACACACACACACACACACACACACACACACACACACACACACACACACACACACACACAACACACACACACACACACACACACACACTTATATGCGTGCTTACCGATGGAACTAAACGTTTAATTTTGCTATACCGGCCTGAATGGCGGGTGTAGTACGCTATCGCGGTCATTACAATACACCAGACTTGCAGTATATCCATATGATTAATATCTGACCATTGTATGCATAGATAAATAACAACGACCACTTCATCTAATTAAGTATTTTAGATTATATATAATCAAGTTAGTTAACTTTAAATTATCCATACGGAAATTCTTATATAATCGTCTGATTTCGGATTCTCGTCAAAGTGTTCATATATCGATCAAATTATCGAGCCAAAATACAATGTATAATTCGACGACGACGACGACGCATCTTCGTGCTATCATTATTCAATTCTTTGTTGGACTCTGCTCCTACTGACTTCTGCGTTATTTCAGGTGTAACTCAACAGCTATATAACAAATGGTGGAAGTCGCCGGGGCTGACCTGTAGCCGAGATGAGAAAAACAAAGAGGGCAAAGCAAATGCCCTTGGCATCGGCAACATTGGCGGGGTTTTTGTCGTACTACTCATCGGCCTCGCCTTCGCCATTTTAACAGCAATTTTCGAATTCATCTGGAACGCTCGGAATAATTCTCAGGTGAGAAATGGAAAAAACAGCGGAAATGATTCATCCTTCTATAGAGGTTAACGTCAGAATTCGCACGGTACATGTTTACAGGTGTATATAGACGGAAATATAAACACGAATGCTCTGTCTTCTCCATATACAGCGCTTGCCTCAGAGAGGCAGCATAATTAAGTTTGTCCTAAATATTTATTCTGTTATTTTGCCTTGATTAAGAGGACGAGTGGAAAAAAGAACATCTTGTGCCTTGTTGCGGTGGCTTATCCAACCACCTTCCATGAACAAGACTCACATTAAGCCTTGTATAAAAACAAGTTACCGAACAGGGTACGTCGCCGCGCTTGACGCTTTCGAACATCGCTCGTATGTATACTAATGGCTGTCCACTGAAGGATAATGCACCTTAAGGCTGTCGGAAAACGCGGTCACTTAGGAGAAATTGCTTAATAGGAAAGCAAGCAAAACGACATTGTGTCAATAAGAATTCGTTATGGCCACCGGGAACTTCTGAGCTTTCCTTTATGGGTTTCTCGAGAAAAAAGAAAAGCAGTATCTTACGCCTTTCATGTATCGTATCGTATCGTACCGTAACTTATAGTGGCAATAGTAGAGCACAGAGTAGATCATAATAACAATTGCAGTAAAGGATGACAGGATAATTAACCAGTGAAGCGTCTCAATGCGTCTGCGATTACAGGTCGATAGGCGATCATTGTGCACCGAAATGGCCAATGAACTTCGGTTTGCCGTCCGATGTGGCGCCTCGAGACAAAGACCCGCCTTCGATAGTGGACATAATCATCCCGCCAAGCGGAGATGCTCAAAGTGCCTACAGGGTAAGGCAGCAAATTTTATCGTTTATTTACTTCAGTATGCTTTATTACTTTTTTGACGCAAGTGCATAACTGGTAACGCCCAATAGGACTTCGTTTACATAAACCGTATTGTCGATACGTTTTATTGAATCTGTAACGAAACGATAGATTTATATATGTGTATATATAGAGGACACATAAGTTAATTTAATCACACAAACTGTGAGTACCGAAGTGTACCGTTCATGCTATGCGATTCATACGGGAGATGAAATGGTCAAAATGAACGACAAAGTACAATTTATTTCGCTTAAATCGTTGGCCATATAAAATCGGATTGATTCTGAAGACAGATAGATCGAAAATCGCGTAACCGCCCTATTGAAGGATTTGATATAATTTCGATTCATATCAGTAATACCTCACTTGATTTTTCAAGGAGCTAGAGGCTTTTTGATTTGTGCGTCGATCGGTGTCATAGTTTTGCGTCCAGTTCTGAAATAAGTTGCCACTCTTGTTCTAACTTCCTCAACGCACCAGTCTCGATTAGTGAGCCGTCGTCCCATCACTAATGAACTTCTAGCGAAACTATTTCGTTCATAGAGAGAACTATAGCTTATGTCAAATAGCCAGTCTTTGGATTGCCTGTCTGCCTGCATGTACATCTGAGAGGCAATTTGTACCGTTTGTTTCAGGACTTTATTGTATTCTATCTCCTTACATTGCGGATTATCAGCATTGCATTGAATAGCAATTAGTTTTATACATGTACCAGCCCGCGCGTCGCCACTGGTATACCCATTTTTTAAAAACGTCATCCTATCAAATCTGTCAAAAAATGAAAACGATGATCGAATAGGGACACCATCCCATACATGGATTATGGATCTGTAGTTATGTCATAGTTTATTTGCATGTTCCGGCCACCTGATATAGCCTGCTATGCCAGCACATCGACAACTGCGTGGTTAAAATACGCGCTTCGCTATTAACTGACGAGTCGTGCTCAGCCTATTCCTAGAATGCTTCATCGTATCGCGCAAATAGGCCAGCATGGTCGTGCCTTCCTGCGAGCGGTCCATCGAATTTGCGGGAGATCGGTTCGTTTTTGAACCTCTGATCTTCTCTTTGGACCATCCTTACCAGGTTAATTAGTTCTCCCTCATGTCGTTTAATTGTTGTGGCCTTTGGAAAGAATTGAGCTAGACTTAGAGCGAATCGAGAAACGGGAGAGCAATGGCGTGTGTAACGGTTGTTTCGGTGGCTCCGGTCCCTATCGAACATAGTACCAGAGAACTAGATAGATACAGAAGTGGCTGACTCATTGGCTACGAACGGAACGAAATGCACGCTCGTTGATCTGGTTGCCAGAGGCCATTGCTGCTTCGGGTACAATGGCTGCCGCCGATGCGGACAGCGTCAACCATTAATACTGTCTTTGCTGCTCACTTTCCTTCGTCTACCGTGAACGTGTGCCAGCGCCCCAATGCTGACACTGCCCGCAGTCACATCGAGAACTAATTGGCGCGCGGCCAACTCCTAATCATACGTGAGTTAAGCCCTAACGGATGGTATAGAGGCCCAATAGTCCGCGGTACATTGCCCAACGGTCAAGCAAACGAAACTGCTGCTGGGCTCATTGCGCGGTTGTGCTTTACAATAATAATAGTAATATATACGGTCATCGTATGTCCAGCGTACGCCCTTAGTACAGCGGCATGTAGGTTTAGCCCCTATGAACACACAATATAGAGGCTATTGTGGTTGTCATTTTCCGTCGTGTGGTCTACCATGTTACCGCAGCCGCAAGTGGCCGTACCCGTCCATCAGCCACTTTCTGGCATACTTGCATTGCTACATACCGACGGTAGTAATGAAGTAACAGTATTACACTAGGATAGATACAACGTTTTCTGGCCTGTGGAGCCGTAAGTGTCTGCTGATGGTTTCTCTCATTCATACGTAGGTAGATTTATCTCGTCGTGCAGCAGCTGGACCGAAACTATTAAAGAACAACGCCGGAGACTATGAGCAGCCCTGATATTAGTGCCTGCTGGACAGTATGAATAGTGCTAGTAGTGCCAATGCGATGGCAATGAATGGGGATAGAACGAAGGGGTGGCGGTTAGCTTAGGCTTTATGTGGGAAAAAAGCTTGGCTGTATGGGAAGATAGTGAAAGAGACTGTATATTTTGCTTTTTCCTCTTCTTGTTGGCAGCTGGTCAAGGACGTCTGGCAGTGACGGCCGCAGCGTCGGGATGTGAACATATCAGGATCAGCCATCGGATAGCTCGCCGGACAGGCGGATGACACTGGGGCTTGTCAGACCATAGCAATGTGGTCCAGGGGCATGAGGTCCCTAAGTAAATCATAGGGGTTTCTTAATGGTACCCACTTTTGCACGTTTATTCAAACAAAGGTACCGCTAGTCCACCCTCCTGGTGGGCTGTTCGCCGGCTGTTTGGTTCCGCGATTCGCATGTGAGACGGCTAGTCATTTATATATCATGACAATAAAGACGATAACATGATCAATAAATAGGATCATACGCAACGTATGCAAGATATTAGTCGTGTTATCAGCTGTATTCCAATGAACATGTACGCAGATATCTGCCGGCTATCCTTTATCTTTGCCCGAAAAAGCTCAGCTTACGGCCCCAAGGGATCTAACAATTTGTTAAAGCTAAATCAAAATTGATGAGCTATACAGCATATTACTTGACTCTACACAGATATTGCTCAGCTAAGCATAGAAATACTTTCGCAAAATGGAAGCTGAATATCTGCCCACTTCACACCGTTTCATGCGCCAACTTTGTCTTCGACTGTTTGAGTTGTCCCTCACCGTTATCGAGTCTAAGCACCCCCCTCAATCGATGATCGTCCTACCTTTTTCATGTATAAAGTCTTAGTAGATAAATTTAATTATCCTAGTGGGGCACAACGATTTGATACCCTCAAGCTATTGTCAATAGATCCGAAGAAAGACGAACATTGAAATATTACAACCTCTTTAAATAAAAGGACGCTTCTTGATTCTTGGCCCTTGAGCTTTTTTCTGGGCAGGTTGGCACCAGCCAATGATTGCCCTTGACCCTGACAGCGAATCAGTTTTCTTATATTTGGCACGATAGTTAAGACGAAACCTTCAGAATTTCGGACTACTTGTCCTGCTTGATGGAGGTTTTGCTGCAACGCCAGTAATAGCGTAGACGACGCGGAACTGAAGCCCCGTTTCGACTATGCAGGATGATGTTTTTTTGGAACATAATCTGCAATTTATGAAATCTGCATTGTGTCGTGCAGCACGCCGATCACTGCCTGAAACGCCGGTCGCGTCTTTACCCTACTCGACGATTTCTATAGCTACTGTAATGTACGCACACCGGAACGCTTACTCTTTCCTCTTACAGCCTACCTCATTTTTTTATGCAGTACCCTTCTCTTCTGTTCCTGCAGCTTCGTTAGTCAGATTGTCCTCCTGAGATGAAAAGGTTTTCCGAATTGTTGTTCACTACGGCTAAATCTTGATGTCTCTTCCGATAGGATCTACTCGGGTAGTTGCCGGCTTTGTTTATGCTGTTGGTGCCGCCGAGCATCGTCCTCCTATCTCTTGGGTGGCAACAGCGGTCCTCTGTTAGAAATAGTAATGTGAAGGTCATTGAGAAGATGGAAAGGACGCTGTAAAGAGGTTGGGTAGCCGGTTTGAGCAGATGCGAGCAACAGCCTCTGGGGCTGAGGGCGCGACATCGTTAGGCACTCCGTTTGTTGGTGGTTCGATCGTATTGCTACAAAATGTACGCCAGTCGGGGTGAATTCAAGTGGAAGGTTACCGCCGCAGCATGGAGAGGAAAGGACAGAGACGAGGCAGTGCGGCATGGCCTCTCACAGAGTCGGATGTGAAAATTTACTGGACTACCTTTTCGCCGCGATAGAGCATCAACGGAAGCAACGAGAGGAACGAATCTAGATCGTTTTGGGTGTGTTTCGTTCGCACCCGTTCGTTCTTGGCCTAGAGTTGGAACTCTGAAGAGGCGGTGAGGGGTTGTACATGAGATCACTCATTTGCGGAAATGGGAACGAGAAGCGGCCACTGGGTCAAGCAGTCGTGGCCCCTCTTTCCTTAGAGAATTGTCATTGGTCCTTTTTTATTATTTCTCTGATCGCAAGCTGCGTTTCTGATAGCGAAACAGCCCTCGCTGTTTTTCATTCAGTCCGAGTCTAGAGATCGTGTGCGCGAAAAACGGTGCTCGCTATCCTTACAACGAAGTGCAGGATTTAGCAGACACGCGCGTTCGACAATTTTCTGAATACGCATGAAGAAAATTCTCGACGTCAAAGGGTTGTGGTCAACATCCGTTTCAGCATACAAGCGGGAAATCAATCTAAAAATTAGCTGTGCTAAGCTTGCGGATCTGCGAAGAGATCATTACGCGGATCAGCGGATCTAAGCGATGGCCCAACATCGTCTTTCAAGAACAAATACTGTTAAATGGGGATGTCTCTTTGACAATCTTTTCTTTAACAGCGAGCCCATCCGCGTGAAGAAGATGTAAAAGCAAAGAAACATTCTCATCGTTGCTGCTGCTGCTTAACAATATAGACTCTACGATAACTATAGCGTGCAAACTTTTCAAAGATTCGACTATCCCTAGCAGACAGCATGGCTGGTGAACGAACAGTATATGGTCCCACTGGTATGTTGCCTTTGTAAGGGTGATTCATTGCAGGCCAGAGAAGCAAATGGCCGGAGTTAAGGAGTTAGGAAGTGGGGGAAGGGGGGAGCGCGGGAAGGTGAACCAGAGGTTCCTCCTCAGTAGAGCGCTGTCAGAGTGGACTCACAGAGAAGAGTCCCTAACCAACCACGCACGAACGGTTCCTGTTGCAGTTTACGAGCTCGATTATGAGTCTCAACTCTCAGTGACACTAGGAACTAGTCGTAGTCGTATGTACGGTAGTATGTCCCGTACTGTTATGGGTCCACCTACTGCTATGAAACAGCCGTGGGACCGAAGGGCAGAAGGTCAACCATGTGCTATAATATAGGCGGCTCGGTTCGGTCATCTAGCTCATTGCCCCAACCTGAAGGATAGGGGGATAGCCACAAAACGAATAAGCAAATCGTAGAGATTCGCTTGGGTGGTCGTTGTAGGTTATTTCGGTAAACCGGACGAAAAATAAGCCAAGTATGGCTCGACTTATTTGCTTTAAGTGAAATCATTAAGTACTTCCATTTATCGGCACTTGTCATCGAAAGTGGAACTTTATTACAATAACCTCATTTACCTAAGTTCCAACGTCTAGTTTATATACCAATAAAATATTAAGTGTATTCGTGGTTCGTCGTTACTGATTCGCCCACCTAGCATTGGTTGTTACGGTCAACAATAGTAGATAAGCTAATGTGGCGCTTCCAGTGTGCGTAGTACCTTTCTATTATTTATCTATTTTCTTGGACAAGTTCAGCGTTGTGCAAGTTCATTTAATCTATATATAAACAGAGATCTAAAAAAGGAATGAACAGTTTTTGTGATCGAAAGTTGTTTGTAAATTGCACTTTTAGATATTTTCTTTTACAGTGCATATATGCATAGCCACAGGGCTATCTTGTTGAGAAGACAATAGGTTCATTTACTCTGCACGGTGTTATTATTATTGTTGTTGTTGTTGTTGTTGTTATTGCTAAATCCCAGGCAGCACATTTGTGACCTCAGCGTTGGATTTGCCATTCCCACCGCCGCCTCCGTTTCCGGGCCACGCCGGCCACGGGATTCGTGAAAACGGGCCTATTTGTGTGGGCATCGGAGGCGGTTCGTGTAGTGGTCCAGGGCTGGCGCGACCTCCTTCGCCATACGATTACGATGACACCTAGCATCAGGCCCTGGAGGTCGACAGCAGCGTCGCTTCCACCTCCAACTATGAGATCAACCCACAACAACAAGCAGCCCACGCTCATCATGTGGCCTCGCAAGGAACGACGACTTGCAGTCAGCAAGACGGGCGCTTTGCTACGGTAATAGCAATAATAATATGAGTGTAGTTATTCAAGCCACTTGATTAATTATTCGAATTAGAAAAATATTATACAATTGTAATAAACGTATAAAACGTTGGAGTTATAGAGAATGTACTGTTTAAAAACGAATCGAAACATACTTTTTCGTTCTCTGTCTTAACGAAGGTACGCAGTAACCCGTAGTTAGCCAACACGAGTAGCATAATTATATAAGAAGGAGGATTTTGATTAAGTTGGCCCTTGTAGCCATTAAATGAGATGCTAGTTATTAAGTTCGTATCATCTTAAAAAAAGCGTTCTCATCCCAACATAAACACCGTACTCAAAAGCATCATTTGTTTTCGAATAACAGCAGACATATATCGCTTATGAAGCACTCAGCCGTACGATTTGAAAAAGTGCGCCGTAACGCGCCAAATCATCGTCACATTATTGCGTGCGTCGCGATACGTATACATGTAGCTAAGCTACATCGTGGTGCTTTAACTGTAGCACAATATATTCAACATTAGTGTTTTTGCCTCTTACCAAAAATGAACCCATACAAACTGTCCATGAAGCCTCGTGCGCATTGCTACTGGAGAGATGTAATATAATGCAAAGGATCTGATGATTGACAGATGTCCATATAACTCGAATCGAGCGGAACTAACGGTAGCGGCTGCTCTTTTCGAAGCTTTCGATTGATCTTCGAGCATCGTAACAACGAAGTAACAGGCATTATCGAAACGCTCCTATTTCTTGGAAATAATGCAGTATTACTTAATTTGGAACTAAATTCGACATGAGCTGCCTCTGATAAATACAGGTTTGCAATTCGACAATTGCACCATGTAGGTCTAGATTTCTTAGACGTCTTCTGCTTGCTGCAGGTTTACAATTTTTTTCGTTCACGTTGTATGCATGATTCACCAGCATCAGTATCTTAATCAGTTCCCTTCTACTATTGTCCTTCAGTTTTAAGAGGCGCTCACTTTGTCGGGAGCAAGAATAATTCGATTCATTTGGGATACCCCACATTCAAAGGGTGTACATACGAAATCGTATGTGCTTCTGCTATCTTTGCGCGGTTATCATTTCGTAAATAAGAATTTGCTAACCTAAACATCTATATTCGCCAGGATAGGAAAAGCACTAATAGTCCCCACCATAGAATACATGCAAGCCACTCACTATGCTTGCCATGTTAGAACACAGTTCACTCATATTTTTTGCTTGGCCTCACCTAACACCTTTTGTAGGGCGACTTTTACCATACATCTGGCGTTCATACTCAAATATATTGCAAAGACGCAGCCACTGAGCAATAAGCAGTTGCCAGCCATGGCACACTACAGGGTACCATATCATGCTAAACTAACTTGTACAAAAGTAGAACATCCGCCTTCTTCGCATACATAGGATCAAAGAATCTATTTAAAATCCACAGTTAATAAAAAAAAAAAAAAAAAAAAAAAAAACAGCTCGTAGTGATCCTAAAAACTGCGGTTCTTTTTTGCGACACACAACTCAAGGGAGTTAAAGCCGCGACTATTCACATACTGCACTGTTCCAGATTGTAAAGAACTGTAATGACATCTTGTAATGCTGCCATGCTTGTAATGGCTATAATGTTTAACTCATTTTGTGCTTTTCGTTAGGCATCTCCAGCTTTTACAAACTAATTTGGAGAGGTAAACAATTCCGCAAGGTAGGTTCAGATAGTTCCAGTTCAAAGAAGCCAATTAGAAGCTGCCTTATCAAGGAGCTAATATAGTGTCCACCTTATCAATTTAAATCGGTGTGCCATATGGTGTCTGCTTTGAAGTGGCGTACAGAAGAGCCCTAGATTATGTCTTTTCTAGATGAAACCTTGAGAGCAGGTAGATCTGACAAGGTGGAACCACGGGTTCTTGCCTGGGCTGTGATACTTGACCATTCATATCTGTATGTACTCTATGCATTGAGGAATGGCCAGCAAGGCCACAAATACCTGTTGAATCACACAATAGTCTTTGCTAAATAGCGGAACTTAATTTCGTTTTCGTATTACCCTACGGAAACTGGTGGCCGCCCTCGCGCTCTTTCATCACCTAAAGCGGCCTTGAACCGCCTGAGGATACTGAGAAGGAAATCGGGTTTCCGGTTTTACGAAGATGTTCAGCTTTTCGGTATCCGATGGCAGCTGGCTATGCCGCAGTGATTTCCACTCTAAGACACCACTGAACCTCCCGCAGATCGCAGTCCTGTGAGTCGCCAATTTCGACAAGGGGGGAAGTATGAAAGTCGAAGGATCTCAAGGCTCGACGTTTCTGCCCATTGCAGATCCTTTCTTTCTTGCTAAGGTAGTTATCGCTTTTTCCCTGCTGTTTCTTAATCCTGCCACCCAAGACCAGTATTGAGGGAATAAGTAGTACAGGCCGCACACCTTTTACCACCAACCAACCTCCTCTTCGCCGGTGGGACTTCCAAGACGACAAATTCACTCCTTTTTTTGCTCTTTTCGGTTGTAGATTTTTCCTATTTTCTACTTGGCCATTTTGAACCTAGCTATTTGCCAACTTTAATTCACCGCGATATTTCATAACCTCTTACTAATATGCCCTACTTAAAAGCTTTCGAGATCAATGAAGGAGCCTCTTTGTCCCTTGTTGATCATAAACTGGTACTAAGTTGCTGTTACTGCTGCTTGTACTGCTTGACCTTCAGGATACTTTGTCGCCAGTGGTTTTTTCGTCAAGCCCTAGTTAGGCTTGGTAGTATTAGCGCAATTTGCAGAATTTTACCATTCGCCTGTATTGTATAACGCTGTCATTCGTTTCGGTCTGTCATTTCTGTGTTACTAAGATCTATACTTTTGATCTACGCGAGATACTTCATGGCCTTTCAATCTCGCGTCTATTGCGATCCGTGTACGCTACACATCGCTTTGAAATCCTATGGCTAGGTTGGTTGGCCGTCCTGTTTTCTGCAGTGGTAACCAGAATCGATTTTTTGTTTTTTTTTTATGAGAAAAATAATGAATACCTCACCTTCAATATGTATATAAGACGTTTCTATAAATGTTATAGCAGGTCTAGGATTCTCAGTAGTGAATTCTTTTTGGTCCCAAGGACATTCGTACTCTTGTTTTTCGATATAGGATTCTGTTCACTTATCGGTAAAATCTTGTGTCGCCAGCGTCAGTAATGTCAGCTGCTTGAAGCTGGTAATGCACGTTACGTCCCACTGACACCAGAAAATTATTAGCTTTAAGTACCACTGGCTATAGATTGCTTCTTTTAAAAAGCTAAAACGCTTAAACGGCGGGTAGGTAAATACATCGAAGCACTTAAATAAGTCTAAACAGGCAATAGAAAACGAACCACCAACTCCTCATCATGCATCGACTTCACCAGATGCTAATTTAGCGTAACCACGCTCTTCATTTGTAGTCTTCCATGAATGAATCTCTATGAGCGACAATTGTTGATACTCACGTATCGTTAAATGCAAATCTGTTCGGGGACGTAGCCCAACAGTAGTTACCATTCCAATACCTCAAGTCGCCACTGCCGAACGAGTATGCAATAGTCATGTATAAGCAAAGAAGATTGCTCTGTTCAAAAGGAGGGCAGTTGTTAAAAATAGCAGCAGTAAAAGCATATATGAGAGAGACTATATCTGAGGTACGATTTTCTGGAACGTCGAAGAGATAAATAGTTATTATATTCATATAGTTACGGTATATATTCGGTTCGTCGATTTCCTATTAAGAGAACTGCTAGCGCCGCTGGACACTCGATTGGAACTCACTTCACCTGAGTTACCTGGCAGCAGATCCTGTCCACGGTAGCATAACAACTGCGTTATATGCCCCTGTGACCACTGCACTGACAGGCAGTTTTTAAATGAGGAAGCGCACGAGGATGAGCTTTCAACATATTGAAACAATCTTTCATGGAAGACAAGATAACACTGCAATGTGCACGCAAGTGTACCATATATATCTCTACGCGAAAACCAAATAACGTAGTAGTTTCCAAATCTCAGCCTATAGAGCATATTTAAGTCAAACGGCGTGCTGGGAGTTTACTAGATCTAATGCCAGCATCTAGTCTAATTTCGCGAACCGTTGATTTCGACCATTAAAAATACTACAAAATAAGCTATTAGCCAAAAACAAAACACAAGGTGAGCCAGCAGATATGAATTTATAGTAAGGATAGTTCTCCTTAAAGAAATCATAACGTCATCTCGACCTAGATGTCACTATCCACTAGTTATTCTACGTTATTATTATTATCCTGTATAGGTTTTCAGTTATCTTTTTTTTCTTACAAGTGTGCATTCACTTGTGGTACCGGTCTATCCAAAGCAGTAATCGTCCATTTTTTTCTTGCTCGTTTTTGTCGACGACTCCTGCTCCTTGCCTGCTTCTATCCTTACAGATACCTCGTCGCGGCTCGATGACCTCCTTTGGGCCTTACTGTGTGAACACCGATGCCATCCTTTCACAGCCTAGTGTTGGCGCTGTTACTGCTGGAGGCGCCACGCGTTGTCTTTGTGCCCATCCTGCGCCAGCATCCCAACCGCCCATAACAGCCTACGCGTCACGCTACTTTCTGCAGAGCGACCGGGACCGAAGTATTTATCACAACCATAAGCACGGCCATCAGTGTCTCTGTTACCATTCCGTCTACAACCGGAACAGACGACAGGGCGCCATACACGTAAGTACTATTTCCTCTCTGCAGCAGAGCCCTTACTCATTACCATTGTTTGAGTAAGACGGAAAATATCATACCCCCTATTCTACTTATCCCTAACCCGCGTTGCTCTTACAAAAAAAGAGAGGGCGCTTGTATGAGGGCTCGGCTGTGGACTGATCTTGGTCCAGATCCAGTCGACCACAAGGTGGCGAGAGATCAGCAAAAGGTTGGCCAAAACCACGGTTACCATCTCAGATTGACTGAGAATCCGTTAGAGTATGACACTTTAGACTCTTATCTGCTTGGACGCTCCTTCACGCTAGCTACTAGATAAAGCTATATGAATGGCCTGTCATTGTTAATCGATCCGTATAGCTATACAAAAATGTATACAATACCTTGTCTCGTGCTGATGGCCTGCACAGACGTTAAGTCGGAAAAAGAAATAAGCCATGTTGAAAAAGAAAATTCAATAATCGTTTCATTGTAATTTAGCTTGTAACTGGTAGGTGAGTATATGAACCTCATACCCATAGCCAAAATACACTTTAGAAAAATAAGGTGCGTTTACAAGAAAAACGAGAATTCGAATAACGGGCCTCGTTTTGTGTTACCAAACAATTCTAGAGCTATTGGCCAAATTTCAACCAAGTCAGCTAAGATTCAACAATACAGCTGTAGGCTGATTAGTTTAACTGTGTGATGCCTCAAAAAAATTGTTCGAGCACGATAGATATGCAACGTACATTGTCTCTGTTCTCCGTTACTTTGTTGCATGGACAGCTAACCGCGAGACCACTGTGGCTGAAGCCCTTTGCATAGGTACGTGGGTCATTATTCTGCGGGTCGACATGTGCGGGTCTGCACACCTTGCGTTTCCTTAACGGATCACACTGTGCATCACTTTACCACCTGCAATGTGTGAAAGTTGTGTTAAAAGAGATATTGTTCACCGTTGACCTTACCGGAATACACTTCAACAGTTCTGCCAGGCGTGATCGCCTTTTGTCGCTCTTTTCCACTTCTTTTACCTGCTTAGAATCCCTTGAGAAAGTAAACTAGAGAAGCTGTGATTTAATTTCCGAAGCAACTCCATACGGTAGACTTGTTCCACTGTAATGATTTGTATTTTGGCTTAGCGAGATATCATGCGGCCACAAGGAAGAGCCGTCGAAGAGGCCGAAATTGCTTCAAAGCTTTGAATAGATAAGCTTCAAAAGATGGTGGGAACAAACGTGTAGGCAATGCCAACCTGGTGGATGGAAGACATGCACTTAGAACCGCTGTCGCTGTCCTGGACGGAAGCTCTTCATGGGGAAACAGATCTCTCGTGCTTTCGCGGGGCATCAAGTAGATCAGACCTGGCAATTGACAGCAACGTCGTCGTGCTACAGAGAAAGCCCAGACGTCATGTTGTTGTGACGTGCACTTCCTAAGCTATTTCTTAAGCAGCGGTGCCAAGCCTCCATCCATCCATCCGTTTCGTCTTCTTCACACTATGGTGGACACTAGACGCAACACGAACGAACTTGGCGGTGTATATTCGTCCGATGGACTGTCTTCAAAATGCCGCGCCCGCTGCCATTTGTAATCTGCTATACATGGGTACCAGAAAGTCAAGTGCGCCTCCTTCCATCATGTCACTGTACATATCGCAGCAACCGCCTTTCCCTCACCTGCGTTTCTATACGCCAATGATCATTGCGTCAGTTGCAACAGATACAATAGGTACTATTTAGCTGAGAAAGCCTAATCGGGTACTTAACATTACAGTTTGCTCTATAGCGACGTTAAATCAGGCCGGCAAGGGAAGCCGCCTTCCCGATGTTGCTAGACAGCGCACAATGTTATCTGACGCATGCGGTGTTTATCTAAAAACAAATACGGGTCTAACATTACGTCGTTCATAATTACAAATGCCGCAACATCAGATATTACCTTACCGCTAGCTGCTATATATATATATATATGATCAGCTGGTAAAGATACCACTGGTGTGTGTGTTTTATTACATGCGTTTTGATTTACCCATTAAGCTACCGTAGAAATTTCTATTATCATAGCACGAATATATATTATATAATAGCATGAAGGTTTCTGGTATACGTTTCCGTACTCTAGACGGATGATTAACTATCTCTTCGTTATCCTATTTCGGTAATTGTACAAAATATATAGCAAGTAGAATGAATGTTAAAAAGCAGATGAACGATGTCATTTTAGATCATTTTGATGTCCGTAGTTAAATCATTGTTATTGCTCCTATAAAATATCCTCTTCGAACTTTCAATTCCACCTGTGACAGATTTATACTATGTCCCGAATACCCACTGCATTTGAATTTGATTTACATTGATTTACTACAGTACATCTACGTGGCCCGTGCAATGGTGCGTGAACACGTTCCTATAACAGAAATCTAAAATCTGCTTTATTTATTTAGTAGGCGTATAAACGCATGTATCTTCCATTTGACCGGCGTGAGCCTTAGGTGGCACGGATATGGTCTTCTTCCAAATTGCATATTATTTATCGAATTTTCATCGTCCCCGATCTTTGCTTCACTGTCGCAATCAAGCTAGCTTCAGCTGTATGAATATTGGTGGCCTGAAGGCCATTGAGTGCACAGGCTGTTCTGTTGTGAGATCATGCGTGCGCATGTACAAACACCAGGGGCGCAGAGAAAAAGAACAAAGAACGCCATAAAGAGGCAAAAAGCACGGAAGAAACTCCATATCGTTTAACTGGTCAGATAGAACTTCATTCGTCTAGGACGGGCTGCTGTTAGTGACACGCCCTGCGCACATAGAGCATTGGAATCACGGTGAAACTTCTCGGGTAAAAACATTCCACCTGGTCACGTTATTGCCTTATCTGTTAGGTAGATCCGTGGACTAAGAAGAGACTAGACAACTCTGGACCAGGCTGGCTTGCGAGCGAGTGGACGATCTAATCGTTAGTTCATTGCGGACAAGGGGTTTGGGTTATCACTTGGTGCTTGCGTACTCGTCAGCCAGACTTGCTTTGCGACCCACCTTTGCCAGTGTTCCGTGTGTCACGAACAAACGAACATACATTAGTAAATGGTGCATGCATAGGGGAGGTGACTGATGGCGGGCCGGGTCAAGGGGCTCCCACAACTGCAGGTAGGTTAACAGACGTCAAGTATATATTAAGAATGAATTGTTAATTGGTAGGCGTCGAGTTGGCATGTGAATGTAATTAAAAACAAAAAAAAAAGGTTGTGAGGGAAGGTCATTGCAAAAAAAAGAAAACCGATATCATACATTTTTTGTCTTTTGTATGCGCATAAACGGAGCGCTATTAGACGATTAATCCGAATGAAAAAGAATATTAAACGGATCAAATAGCGGAGCCCATATCATAGGGTATACAAGGCCCAGATTCTGTAAATAACGCACTCGAAGAAAAGAGCTAAATGGAAAGGAGACTGGTGATGATAGTTAGTAGTTCAACGAAGACAAAATGACCCAGGGAATACGAAACTATAGAAATATGATCCTTATTATCAGGTCCCAATGGCAAGGTTACCCGTATTTACTAAACTTCTGTTTAACTAAACAACAATTTGCCTCACGAGACATTTATTTTTAAACTCCCGGAGGTGTGATATTAAGTATACATTAATATATATACAATAATATATATATATATATATACAAATGCGTTTAACTAGTGGAAAGAATAACGTAATTGCAATAAATGCGATAAGTAAGATTTTATATTTACTTTGTAATGATTCTTGGTTTTTGTCCATTTTCTAATTATTATTTCCATTGCTACGTAAACTTTTCCGTGATGCCCTTCAAGTCCGTGGCATGAGTCCCTTACGTACAATACAGAGCGGCTTCAATCGTAAAGAAATGTTTCAATTTGGCGAACGGCGAGTCCAATGCGTTATCCTAGAAGCATAGACCAACATTTCCAACCATCCCCAATATCATGAAAAAGTAGCAAAGGGCAATATTAAGGAAAGGAATAGCATAGTTCCTGACCTTCTGTACCAGCAATCCCGGCCTGTGAAGTAGCTGGTATTTGAACACACAATAAAGTAAGAAAAAGTTTAAATGTACGCCTTGCGTCAATCTTTCTACCACAATGCCCGTTTTTACACTTCGCTATACCTATTCGTTTTCAATTATGTAAAAATGCTTTACTTGAGTGCAATATTCCTGTTTATACTTAGTAGCTCCTTAATTTCCGGGCCCAACTTTTTCTAATTACCTTTCATCATGAAACAGCTACCCCACTCCCCCAGACGCACTACCGTGCAGAGACCAATATCGCCGATCATAAACTATACATAATCCGTTAAAGTACGATAACCATTTTATCGACCTGTTCGGATTTTATCTTTGAGAAGCACAGCTTTTGTGTGTAGGTTCTGAAGTTAAAACAAAGAATAGACTAGTAGAGAGGAGAGACTACACTCCGACATAACCTTTTCCATAATACTGCACCCACCATAATAGCTCGACCCCCTTTGTATCCAAGCCTTGTTCTCTCTTCGTCGCACTGTAACCTATTTCCTGATGGCTACCCTGGAGGTGCCTTGCTCGACAAGCCTTTTCCCAATCGTCTCTTGTCTTGAAGCAATGCACGCAAATTAAGCATTTTGTACCATTCATAAGTTAAAAATTATGCTCATATTTGAACTACCTCTCTGTAACATGAATAGTTTCAAAATAAAAATCATTTGTAAAAACAGAGCGGCCTCTTAGTTTGTCAACTAATGTTGTCCGTTGATTTGAAACAAGCTCATGCCGCTAATTACAATGAATGATCGTATCATTCTTTATCTCCTATCTAAACGATGTAACCTCCTGGAGCCAATTAAGGCTCTTTTCAAACGCAACGCAAATAGGGGACCTGCAAGTGATGCTATTAATCTTATCAAATAAGATCACCATTAAACTGACCGCTCAGTTCGTGTCATAATATGAAGTCTATACCCTCACTTACTTCAGTGGATTGTGCAATGATATAATAGGCCACCAAAACCCTAACAGAGCTCGAAGCTGTTTTCCTAACTTTCAAGTGTCTATAGGTCGAGCTAGACAGCAAGCGGATGTATAGGCAAACATTCAATACGTTTATGCTCGTAGATATACTGAGCTAAAAAAAGATGAAATAAAAATACTAATGTCCATTACATGTGCAGGCATTTTCAATGATAAACTTCACCGGAATATAGCTGCAGTCTCATTGAATGAGAACTTGGTTGTCCTGATATGTACCAATACCTTCAAATGGCAAAAAAGGACGTAGACTGACCATCAGAGAATCTATTAACGTGCAGTTTAATATGAAATATGCGGGCGAACAGATTAAAAGTGGAATACGTTGTCTGAGAGATCCGATAGATACAGTGACCGTGAGTAAAGGCATTTCCGCAAGTTACTATTGAAAGGTTGAAATGTTAGTTTGTAAATGGTATTTAGTTTTTATATTTCAAGATGGCAACAAAGTTCTCTGGCAAATATGCATTATTCCAAAAAGCTTAGCGAGCTGCCAACTCGTCTCGTTGTGGGACTCCGGCCATAACCTAAACCGAATGTTATTAGTTCAGATCCAAAGCCAGCAGCTCGTGCAATATTTATCCAGAGTGTAAATGAACGCAACCTTTTTCGAAACAGATTTGTATTTTTCCAATTTTAAAAGCTCTCTTCTCAATCTAAACGATTCGTTTCAAATTGCCATTCTCGCGCACAGGCTTCAATGTCCTTATTTTCCTTCCTACAATCTTCAAAAGCACCGCTCTTCATTATTTAGACGGTTCTTTCATTCAGCAGCGTATCTACTAACGGTAATAGATTTTAATAAACTTCTAGCCCGTTTGCAAGCGGTCTTTAATTCGTCTTAAACAAATTTCACTGCCGCTTGCGAATAACTTCCCCATCGTTCAATATTCTATGCCTTAAAAGCCTTCGGACAAATCTGTTGATCACATAAAATCCATCTTTGGTCGGCCTTGAAAAGTGCATTTAACTTATCCCTATCCTCTCTGGTTGCCATCACAACGAAACAGTCGATTGATGGTACTGGATGCACCGAACAACGTCAAAATATCAAGCAAATAGGGTCTTTATAAAACCTTCTGGCTCAACATTAAGCGACTTACTAATGGAAATTCCCTATCTTGGACCCAGACGATTCAAACGATTTCTGAAGGCAAATGTTGGATGCTAGACCCTTGCTCCAATTACTTTCACGTACAATATCTATTTAAGTTATATGGTCGCAATCGTACATATCATATATGGAACGCGCATCCAGCGCACCCTGGGCGTAGGCAAATATACACGGGGACCCGGCAGATGTCTGCTTCCTAGCTGCGCCACTTGAAGACCAAGCGATCTCATTTCCGGCTCAACGGGTCATCGACGGTTGAAACAAAAGAACGAACGTCTTCAGTCTCCCTCAAGCTTGTTTGCTTTCCTTGTCAGATTGGTTGATCTTTTTCTACTTTCAGCCAAAATTAGTAGTTTACAATATATATATATGTGTGTGTGTCTGTGTGTATAGTAGAACTTAGATCTGGGCGCCGGTTGATTGGTCCTGTTACATCCTGAAGTCGGCAGCTGACGCTAGCCCGGCTGTTTTTAACGGAAAGGACGTGCATGAGTGCAAAACGAATAGAGCGCTCTTTCACGTCCTCTATGACCACTGCAGTAGCTGCGAGACGACACAAACCGCATCTCTTTTTTACTGAATCGAAAGACGGACATTATTTTACCGAATGTCAACAATTGTATACACTGGATTGCAGATACTGTAAAGCTAACAGGCTTTTGGCAGCCAAAAAGCTGTGCTTGGCCTGCCTGTCAAGACAAACGCTTGAAGTGACACCATCGGCATGACATATCGTACTTTTAGTGACGTGCCTCTATCGGCTCGCCAGTTCAGTGCCAAGAGAGACACTGCTTCCACACAAATATGACTGTACTATATGTTACGGTTGTAGTATTAAAATTTCGACAGTTTAGGAATGGGTAAGGTACGGTGGAGCCTCAGAAGCGATACTTCGTTCAGGGCTCAAGGCTCTGTCATAAGGCTGATCCCGCTCATATTTGGCCAGTGAGCTCGTTTTATAACTGTGAATATCTATCGCCCCAAAGCGGAAATCCCACTTTTGACACAGTCGTTTTTTATAGCCGCTTCTTCAGGCTAGTCCTCGAATGATCGCAATCGTCGATCGCACTCGTGGAACGCCTTTGCCGATATCGTCAAAGCGGCTTGTTTCTGCTGTACAACGATGTCGTTTGAATCGTCTTATCAAGGCACAAGGAACACAACGTAATACTCGCTAGCGTGTTTAGACGTCTCATTATCTAGGACGGCTTGCTACTGAGTGAATGGGTTGAGTGAGCAGGTCGAGCGAAGTACAGGACTTTGTGGGCGCCCGTTACGGGACTTTCTCAGGTATCGATTTCCGAAGGCATTCCTCACATGCGCAAGAAACCACACAGCGTGTACACAATCAGTTGCTGAACGCCTGACAAAGAAAGCTGCAACGAAAAAAAGTTAACGTAAAAGACGCAGACATACGGACAGGAACTCGTTCAAACATCGATTTTGAGACAATGGCGGGACCAGCATTACGGTTCAAGCGTAGCTAAATTCGAAATCTGCAGCTCTTTCTCTTTGTATCACAGGGAAAGTGGAATCAATTAAACCAGTTTTATTATTAAAGTTCGGCAATGCAATCGTGCTCGTCGTGATCGTAGCTATAACGCTGCGTAGCGCTTTAAAGCGTTCGTTGTTTCGTAAACGGGAAAAATGAAACGATGTGTACTAATGCTGTCAAGTGATCACCATTATTAATATATGCTTATTTGATTTGTGATATGCGCCTTGTAGCTCGAAGTTCTACCATCGCTGTTTGTCGTTTCTTTTGAGAGAGCGAGTGTACCGCTGCATCAGTGAACGAGCAGAAAACAGAGTTTCTCCATGAAGTTGTATATTGTAAATGGCTAGAGCTTTCCTATGTTTTCTTTGAGAGTGCTCTTGAAAGGTTGAAAGGGGTGGAGGATCCTTTGACAGGCAATGATACAAAGATCCTAGAGTAGGCTCGGATGCCTTATGGACGTTAAGTGATTGAAACAAACCGACTAGAAACGGCGGTAGTAGGCCAGACCATACGCACTACCAAAAGCAGTAACAATGATGAGCATCTAACACGCATTTCTAAATAGATCATGATCATTAATAGAACGGTCAGTTGGATACGGTGAAATACAGCTTCGCTTTTTGAGGCCTAAAAAGTGTTAATTTTCTATAGCGGCTTAATTCGACAATGCGTTCTTGGACTGACCCAGACGATTACGCTATCGGTTTTTTGAGAATGGGGAATCAGCTTACCAGTACGAATAGGTGACACTTACAGATACTTTAATTTCTCGTCGTAATTATGTAGCTAAATATTGACCCCTTTCCAGCTTATGTTTTAAAATTTTCACTAACACCTATAAATTAACAAGTTGTATACGATGGTCATCTGACTGTGTCGAACTTTCCAGACGATTAGCAAATACTGCTTTCTGATTGTAAATTTCTATTTAGTGTATACTCTGCGTTCTGGAATAAGCGTATGATGACCTTTTTCCTGCTTTGTGTATTTCGTCAAATGTGCCGTAGAAGATCGCAGAAGCCTTACACTAGAGGAGGGTACACTAGGCCAAAAGGGGATGAGCAAAGGAGGGGTTTACTGTTTTGCGGAAGGTCAGCGATGCCAAAGACGGCCCCGTAAACGCCTCGAAGGAATTTGCAAACAGATAGCGGGTTATACCGAAACGATTTGGCTTGCCAGCGCACAAAAGTGGTCATTAAGTTTCTGTAGACCATCGAAGCGGCGGGCAAAACGGCTTACACGAACATTGACACGACCGAACAGTTGGAACAACGATGCTGGTTAATGCGCCGGCATATGACGTAACAGTAGCGTGCACCGTAAGTATTCCGTTTAAAAATTAGCGCACAAGTTGTTTACGATATTCTCAAGTTCGGACAGAGTGAATGAATATTTACTTTAGTGTCGACGTGATTGGCTAGTTAGATTTTGCAGACTATTTAATAGATAGAACAATTATAGTACATTGTACAGAAGATATGCTCACCTTACGGGTAAGTCATCGTCGTAGAGTGAAGTCTGCCATTCTTAGTTCTTCGTGAGAGTAGATACGATGCGGTGCCAATAAACAGTAATGAACAACTGGAATCACAAAAAGTGTGAGAAAGTAAGTAAGATTTTGATTATGTTCGGACAAGTTGAAAACACGACTATAAATGTCTTAACAAACGCTTTCTTTTTTTATGTGTATATATATATATATATATATGCGTTATAAGACTGGTATTATTGTAGGTGTTCAACTTTTCTCTTCAACTAACAGTCTACCGATATTATGACTAAACTCACCCGTGCAGTCAGCATACAACTTAATAATTTGAGCTGTTACGTCTGTTCTTGCGGCGTTAAAGTTCAGTCGGTTATTTTTATTTTCCGATTCAAGTCTACCGTTCGAAAGTATTTCACTAATCAAAAAATATCTGCGTCTGGAATGTGGAATTAATTTAGAGAGTAGCGCAGAACCACATTGCCGTTCGAAGCATGTAATTATGGTAAATGAGTTCTCTGTAAGT
This sequence comes from Varroa destructor, assembly GCF_002443255.2. Classification (NCBI taxonomy): domain Eukaryota; kingdom Metazoa; phylum Arthropoda; class Arachnida; order Mesostigmata; family Varroidae; genus Varroa; species Varroa destructor. Next base: position 13,252,323 of record NW_019211456.1, read on the forward strand.
TATATTTAGTAAGTACCTTTGAACAGTGCAGCAGGTATTCGGTTGACTATGAATCAACGAACAAATGCTTCAGGAAACGATGAAGTGGCCGTTTACCTCTCTAGCGGGTTCGGTGATATACCTAAAAATGAAAATGACTTGAAAATTTAGGAATCGTTCATCTTAAGCATCTCATTGGGGTCGCTAGCTTTGCGCCAGGTACTATGTCCTGGTTAGAGCTAACCAAAAAAAAGGCAAACTTTGTCAGCGTTTGTCACCCTCTGTTCGACTAAGGTCATCCAACATCTGACAACTAGGAAGTTTATTGCATTTCATTTTCGTATAGTTCTTCGTCCATACACTTTCTCCACATAAAACAACCCAGCTTTTGACAAGCTGCCTCAAAGGTGTCTTTCAGAATAAGGTCCTACTGTGTTCCTGTATTGGTGCTACATAGCATTGTCGCTTGTATGTACAAAAAAAGTCATTCGTTTAACCGTCACCCGTTGGCTTGCTGTTTTGTGTACCTTCTTTAGGTAGCTCCCGCACTCACACCTACACCTTTCAGCACGCATTTACCGGCTTGACCTAAAATAGGTACGTTGTGCAATGACCTGACGGTAACTCGGCTAGACGCATCGTGGAACAGTTGAATAGCATCTTCCTAGGCAGTCGAAAGCATCCTGGACATGTAACGGGTTTGCAAAACCTGACTTGCTTTCCTGGGAGTAAAGTGATACCGGGGCTTCAGGCAGCTTCACTAGGCTTGTAGGTTAGGTTGAGGCCCAGGCGGCCGTGTCGTTTGTCCTCGCCTCCCTCTGCCTCCCAGAACCAAGGAAAGCAAGGACTCAGCAAGCACAAGCCGGCTAGGGAATAGGGGACGTCCGATATGGCCTGCGAGGCTCTGCGACGCCGTTTATAGGCCCGTCGGGTATCGTGAACAAGGTAATCTTATTGCTTCCAATTGAGACAGATACCGAAGGCGAGTTCGTGTGTCCCTATCGTTCCATGGTTGGATGCCATCCCGACAACCGTTTCGTCCCGAGCCCGACTAAGCTGACGAACCTAAGTCCAACAAGGATACTTTTGAGTGCACACGACCCGCTTACATTGCGATGTAAGACTGCATCCACTGGAGCTTTAATCTTAAAACATCTAGTAATTAATGAATGCAGCCACTCACGCACTCCGACGTTATATAAATATATACATCAAGTAGAAAAACACGAAAACGGCAAACTTCGGTGTCGTAAATTGAACGCAGTACGACCGTGGTCGTATAGGAAAACGCCTGTCATTTTGTTACGTTTTTGTCTAGCCCCTTTCGCCTTATCTACATTGGAAAAGTTTTGGGCAAGTTTTGATGTTACCGTTGATCTTTCGCAAACATACAGGCCCAGAGTTTTGACTTTACGATAATGTGGGAACAAATTCCAAAGGCCGGCTACCGAACGAGACTCTTAGATTGCTAGATATAGACTGCTCTATGTCATTGTGCTGGTGAATACTTGAGTGCATGTACGTAACAGTAGCAAGTGCAAGGGAGCGGCAGATCGCGGTTCATTGTGTCTCGGTCTCTGTATCGGATACGTATTGAAGGTCATCCATTGGTCGGCGCTCTCAGCCACAGCCGGGCCCCGTCACGTACGATCCTATGCCGCATAAGAACAAACTGCACGATTCGTTCTAAGCACTAACAAGAAGAACCAGGGTGCGAGTACGAGGCAAATAATAATAGTTCGGCACGACGTAGCCAAATGCCAGGGGGAGATAAAGGGCCGAATATCGTCGAAAAAAGAATAGGCACTTCGTGTTACTGTGCTTCGCGAATATGTATGATTGATGTTGAAAAAAGTAAAACTAACCTTTTATGCTTCTTTGACTCACTCATAGCAGAAGAAGAAAGCGGGTATTTGGGTGTATAGAAGCACTTCGTGGAGGCTTTTCGACCTACTCGTTATTTTTTGGTAACGGAAAAGAACTTTTACTGAGATTCTCCTGCCGTATCGATGGCAACCATAATACCGATTCTTCGAGTATGTGGCGTTTTGTACATCGGTGCTGCCAGATTGTTGTGTGATAGTTAGCAAGGTCCTCGTAAACCATGGTATAGGAATGCATGATCTTTCGACTGATTTACTCGCCCGTGCTAGATAATGCGCGTACCGCGCACACAGTGCATATTTGCAATTCCTGATTTTATCTCTAATTCGTCTTTGTTTTGTTTCGGTTTTTGGCAGCAAATCCCTTTCTCTCATGGCCAGGCCATTTGTCTGTTGGTCTGTCGCATGCTGCACCATTTGTGCGATGTATCTCTGGCCCTTGGCGACTCCATCGGTCGTCGTTACTCGGCTAAATATTAATGGACGGCGGAATGAGTTGCGAACAAATCGCAGGTCATCGCATGATGAACCATCGACCTCCGATGAAGCGATACTCTACGCGTTCATTACCTCTAGTAATAAAGTGGCTTTTACTGCAGCTTGCAACTGCTTTGGAAGTGACCAACGACTAATAACGCGACAATGCTTCTAGCATGGTTTACATTAGTTGGTATCAGCGTATCGCATCAGTGGGTTTATTCGTGCATGGGAATGAAGCGTTTTATTTCCTCCACTCATTCCTTTAATACGTGAGTTTGGGGGAACACGATGGCCGCCTTCACTTAGCACGATGTCAAGCAAGTCTACCATGCACGTAATGGCCAAACGAGTGTGACTTAGTAAATATTGTTGCTAGTTTATAGTCAGAATAATATGACGATTATATATAGCCTGCTACCTACCGGTTGATTTGTTCAGCGGCTTCCTACGTGCGTCCGGAAACAGTCGTAACCTGGTACTTCTGGACGCGTGAATAACAGCAGTCGCACTAGACGTTCTGGCAGAGTATAACTCGATTCATTCAAGTGAATCGACCGAGCCGATCGCTTATTCTTATCACGGACGCCAGGCACCTCAGATTAGAGGTCAGTGGTGCAGCCGACTACCAAGGATCAGCTTGATAATCTATGAGAAGTGCGGCGAACAGAGCAGTGAAGCAAAGCCACGAAGCTTGGAAAGTGCAGCAACTGAGAGAAAGAAAATAATGGCTTTTTTTACTTTTTCAAATATCCGAGAGTTTTTAGTTGTTCGATTCTCTATGGATATTCCACGAACCTTGGGCCAACGTAGCGTAGTCATACTATGAGAGTTAACGTCATCCTTGAATAACCCTGTTACGGTCTTCCGACAATGAGCGCGGCTGACAAGCAACGGGGCTAAAGTTTGACTCTGGCATTGCTTCTACTCAGGGCTGGCTGCCGAGGATCAAGAGCCATGGACCAAGGAACACTAACACGAACCGGCGCTGTCTGGCTTAGGTCGTAGTCGGGCAAGCCTTTGGCCGATCCAATCGTTCCCCCGCTGGCCTGGTATTTTCCCGTCAGCCTGCGGGCTTCATATGGATAGTAAACACCAAAATCCCATCTCGCTGTGGTCATCTCATCATCAGCAAAAGGAAAACGGGCCAATGGGCTGCCTTCTGTGGATGCATCCAAAGAGGAATCTATGCGTTGCTGAAGCAAGGCTTCTTACTGCTGGCGATGCGGGTAGCAGTGAAGAGCGTAGAAGCAAAAGCCCCTGCAGCTGCAGTAACATAGTCAGTCGTTACTAACAAGCAAGAAGAATGGACACAATCGAGAGCTATCCCGGCTGGACGGCGACTGTGTGCTTCCTATTTGGATCGCATCCCAAATAATGATATCGTCGAGATCCTCCATACGGTGCTCTCATCCTTCCAGCAGCAGCCCTTCTTTTTCGTGCCGGAACTCTCGCTTAAGGCTTGGCGCGCTGAAGGGACTAGTAGAAATAGCGGCAGGTAAGGCGGCACCGACATTGGTAGTAACGGCGAGATCGACGCATTGCTGAACCCCACGTTCTATCCGGTAGATATTTTCTTCAACCATCGTCAATTTTTCCTTGTACCCCGAGTAGATTGTTTCGCGGAGAGGGGATCCGCTGGTGTGAGTGAGCAGAAGAAGAATACAACTCATTGTCATTTGCGTTAATTACGAAAATTCTGTAAAAATGTTACTGCACGTTCAATATTTTATTGCGACTCTTTGATCTGATCAGATAATCGAGAGTATAAAGGTTTTACACTTGGCAAAAATAGAAATCCAATGGAGCTTTTATCCCTTATAAAGAATATTCGGACAAATAGCCGGCCGGTAATGAATACTTATGGCGAAAAGGTGTTTGAGAAGAAGGTGATCTCAAGTACAGCCATACTGTAGGCGGAAAATAATGTAATAAATGCAACAAGACATATGGGTGAAGCGGCGGCAAGAGCACCGATTAAATTTTTCCTCATCCAAGAGCGGGTTTTTCGAGCCGTGCGCTCGAACTCAGCACCATGTTAAAGGTTTAGATATTGTTCTACGTATGACCTTTCAGAAATATCACAACTGTTGACGAAAAATGGAAAAATTAACGCAACTTTATATAACCAGCTTAATTTAACTTATTTATTTTTTTTTATTTATTATTTAACTTAAAAAAAAACAAAACTGGTTTTATTATCAGTCTTGAAGAGATATTTTTACACAATAACGTAGGAGTTATGTACTGTTCTTAAAACGTGCCAGCTACGTATGATTACAGCATATACTATAACCGCCTGTTGATTGCTAAAATAAAATTAAATTGAAATTAAGCTATCAATTCGACGAACTCGTTTATGGGGCTATTCTCACTACTCTGCATTTAGCGAAACCTTGTATGTGTCGCTCGAAGATCGGGAGGCAATTTGTGCTCGAGTGTGAGTGTTTCTGCCGAATTCTCAAAATCCGGAAATAGTTTGCAATGAAATTAAGAAGCAGTTTAGCCTGGTTTGTTCTTACTGAGTCAGGAAGTAACTTGAAAAAAAATTATGAATCGAATTTATATAAAATAGAGGCTTTACCTTTGTCCTAAACTCTATGTCCGATAGTTATTGTGAAGCGTTGCAACTAAACTGTTAACGCAACGCCAAGGTGAGCTTATCATCCGTAGGTCGTCACGATAATAGAATAGTCGTATTCTATGCGAGCTCTCCCTCTTTTTGACATCGAGCGCAAAAAACAACCCCACACGAGTACGTATACAGAAGTGACTGTTATAATTAATAGCCCTAAAGATTACATTGTTTAGTAGCGATACAGCAAAATTTCGTTTTGTTGTTGACTTTGGCATTCCATCTTCAGTTTACCGTAATCTGACTGTTTCTTCCTCTATGTCCTTTCCTGTCTTTCATTTCCTACTGCTCCAGGAAAACTGCTGTGAGTCAGGGGAAGTTCGTGCGCGAGCGATTCGCTTCAGAGGGACAACGGACACCAGTGGAGGTAGTCCTGTTCATGACCGAACCAACTCCAGAGATCCGCGCAGCTGTCCTTTGCACCATCGGGAACGTTCCGCTTCTCGAGAGAGAGCCATGCCCGCAGACAATGACAGTTAGCCCCACCAATCGGCCGTTCCGGGCAACTACTACCTAAATGATGCAGCGAACAGGAACCAACAGGACGATAACAGCATCAGTGACCACCTCTACGCTGACGATGACGACGATAGCAACAACAAAAACGGAAACATCAGCAGTAACAACAATGGAGAAATCCACATCTCCCAGTTCCTGGACGGACAAAAAATTCAAGCTTTTGCCAGCACATACAAACTGAATGCTACTGGCCAAATCGAACTTGAATTCGGCGAAAGTACACACCTAATACTAATTCTACCACCGTTTTCACGAGAAACATCACACCGATTTGCCACAGCGCTCGTTATCGCCGTAGCGTAATATCCTCAGTATCTGAAAAGGACGATCCTCAAGGACAGCACGAAAACCAGATCATGGCCACAAATAAGTTGCTTGATAATGAAAACAATAATAATAATAATGATAATAGCAGTAATAAATTGAAGTTGCTTGATGTGATGATGACAGTCACAATAATAAAAAGAGAATTTTGACGAAAAAGCCGACCAAACTAAGACCGGCTTATGTGGTCGACACCATTTGCTCAAGACGATCCTGACCACGCGAGCGTAGATACGTTACCACGGCGACAAAAGTATTCATGTGCGCTCAGCTTACGAGGAAGTTGATCCTTGCCTGTAAGATAGCGTTAAGTTGACATTTACCTATTAGGTCTACATGGCTGTGATCGAACGATAACGGAGAAAAGCAAGAAAATCGAGTAAAGGAAACCTAGCTAATTTAACCGTTACAACTGTTGTTTCTGCACAGAACACAGACAGAGGCGCCATAGAGCAAAAAGCGTTGGTGGCGCTGGCATTGATTTTTAGGGGGCGTTCATGGCCGCCATGTGTGTGACACGCTCCTCAGCACTATGCATTATGTAAGCTAATGGTAAAAATAATAATAGCAGGATGTACGTCGTCCACCCAATGATGTACAAAATGGAAAATATGACAGAATCAATATGAAATTAAGAAAAAAAAAATAGAACACTATTGATACTCACGGCAAAGCTAACAATAACTGATGATAACAGTGATTTTAAGGTGAGACCAAAATTAATACTACAGATCTTAACGGCTGCAACCACACGAAAACGTGTCTGACATATTGATGATCATTGAACAGTAATAGTATGATCTATGATTTTCGACCAAATCTATATACAAACAAATGCAGACTGTGTTGCTGAACAAAATCAACAGAATGACATCTTGCGACAAAGGAAAAAGTGAGGAAAAGATTAAAATGCGGTGCGATCGTTTACTTTGCAAAAGATACTACGTTTTTCATGACGAAAGAAATTTAGCTATCGTTGCCAGTTGCTGCAAATGTGCTGGTCCGACACTATAGGTGTCCCTGCGGCTAACATTTTCATCGATCCGTCTCCCTGGCTTCTCTTCTACGGGTAGAAGTTGGTCGCATTTCGTATGTATTAGATAAACATCTATGGCAAAGTAAACTGCATACATGATATAACAGTGCATGCGGAAAGCTAGTGGCTTGCTGACAAGCGGCAACAATCGAAAGGAAAATGTCCACGAGTGGAGAACGAAGGCGGGAGAAAACGTATATGTAACGATATAGGTAATACATCCTATAGAGTGATGAAGAAAGAAAACAACTCATGTAAATGCCTTGCCGAAAATGCGTCATAACGGTAACCTAGCGTCGTTACAAACAGAGAACGTCTGCGCTAATACAAACATTAAAACTAACAGTAAAAACAATTATTATAGAATAAGATGGGAAACTAATTTACTTTATGTAAACAACTAATAAATGTCACTAATGGTAATGGTAACGAAGGCATAAACATAGAAGGGTAAATATTACAACACGAAAGCTGGCGAAACAATACCGGACGGCAGGTAAGCTAAGCCAAGTATGAATTGAAACAAGAAAGTACGACACCGGACAGATATCGATAACAGCGCTGATAAAAAGGTACGGTGTTATTAAATACGAACCTCGGAGTCAGTGAAGGATAGGATTGTAGAGATATTGGCTTAACGCTGCATTTCCCTATTACTAGACTGATTGACCGCGGAGCTTCAAACAACTACAATAGTTTCGTATGTGTATAGGGTGTGCCTTAGTGACGCATGTGAACGCATACAGGCTTCGCAATCTAAACACTAACCCGTTACGTTGGCGGCGATGCTTCTTCCTCTCAGTTGGTGGAATATCGTAACTCGCCGGAAAGACAGCCGAGGATACGGTTTTATCTTGAAGAAAAGCGCAGACCGTCACGATCTGATTTCTTTTCCGTTTTAAGTCACTTTGCGATTAGCGGTTGTATTAACCGATACCAATTGGCAAAAGTGGTTTTATCCCTGAACGGCAGGCAATCCATGCAAAAATGCAAGATGATTAGGCGCAGCCGTACGGAGAGACCTTTTAGGTATTAAGAGCTGGTCTTCTGTTCCAAATTCATATCTTGACTCTGCCTAGAGACACGTGCACCTAATTGAAACGCGACAAGATAATGATCGAACGTAGCTACTAGTAAACTAGTTAATTTTAGTCCGACAAGCCTATACAGAAATTAACTGCCACTTCTAAATATTCGTACACGTTTTTAAAGTTCTAGTATTTAATTAAACCAAATGTCCCTATTAATAGACGCAAAAAAGCCTTGACCTCTGCAGAAATTATAAAAACATCATGATCGCTTGTAATGACGATGACTCACAGCTCTGGATAATATCGTTTCGCACTAATGAAGAAGCTTCGACGAATGACAAATTCTTTGTTCCTTATTGCTAGTATTACCACTACACTCTCTAATTAGGATCAGCAGTAACATGTTACTCACTAAATTTCGATGAAGAGTAAAAGTTTGTCGTGAAAAGATAAGCCCTTGAACGCGAAACACAAACATTTAAAGAGCCTTTCTTAGTTCGTCCAGGCCTGGCCCGCGTCGCGCCCCTTTTCTCTCTATGCATGTATGTACAACACTATACTATCGACTATTAGGAGGAGCCAGAAACGAAGGCGTTTTTGTAAAAAGCTCGAGACGAGCAAACAGTCGATCACGATAACAATGAACATACGATGTATAACGAAGCCTCAACTGTTTTTTTCTAAATGTGAGCAAGTCGGGGGAAAAGCGGAGCAAGCGACACGAAAACCAAGTAGGAAATCGCTCGAAAATGACGATCCGATGACATTAGATGAATGCACAACACTCATCCGACAATCGGCATAGCCTCTCAAATGAAGACGCTGACGATCGTAGCAAATATACTGATCATAGCGGAACTGTTAACAGATTGTAACTAGGCTAGTTCCAGAACTAGAACTGTACAGCGGAAGTTGGACAAACATAGCCTGCGACAAATACGGACAAAACGGGCAGACCGAATGAATCCGAGAGATTCCTTGATGACAGAAATCGACTAACTTAAAACGTAGATCAAACTTAAATGTAATATATAGCGTATAATAGTAACTATGAATGAGGCATAAAGCTAGCCAAATCACTGACAAAGTTCCTAGTAACACTTCATCGACCTAAGTATAATCGGAAGTTGTTTTTGTGTACTCGCAATGATGCTGTAATTCAACAATGAATTCTAGCTGATTTATCGAGGTGCGGTAAATTCGTATCGGATGCATTCTTGTATGGAAAAAAATCATGGGTTTTTATTGCGGATTACCTGGTTTCGTTCAACTAAACTCTAAAACCTATTTAGACATTCTCTAATTTTACCATTTTATTCAGTGATAATAATCAATGTCCACCAGAACTAGTCCACCGCAGCTGTGAGAATCTCATTTATCGTAAATCAAATCAGAGACATTTCCTGAAAGTAGGTTAAATTTTGATGCCCATCGTTTTACCAGAAGGGGAGCCTGGAACGCTACACATAAGCCTTATACCGAGTCGGAAGTGACCTGACTTTTAGAGGAGCACCTGATACTCGAGTACTTTGAATTGAACATCGTGTACAAATTGTACAAAAACACTGCGAGAGGAGACACAAGTAAAAAATGTTTCTTGCCTACCAATATTATATGAAAATTTTAACCACCCCCATTATCGTTCATTGCTCAATGGCGGGAGAGGATAGAGCAAAAATGATCTAAAAGGTATTATGTGAAAAACAAGAGCAACGAAGGGTGTGCGAGAACGGAAGAGCGAGAGCGAGAGAGAGAGAGAGAGAGAGAGAGAGAGAGAGAGAGAGCGAGCGAGTTGCTTTTGCCAGATGGTGACATTTTAAGAAGCACACTTAACAAAGAGCAGTGCTCCAATACATACTACCACCATAATGATTGTATTAATCAAGCAGAAATGATATCGACGTAAACATATTACTCTACTGAATGTCGTTAAAAATACAGGGCAGTGTCCACTATGTGGTTTGTTGACCTCCCACATATTTCGCTAGGTATTGTCGCTGTATTGTATTGCGACAATCCCTATCTGCTTTATATATGTATGTATATATATATATGTATAAGTATATATATATATATATGTATAAGTATATATATATATATATATATATAAAATGGATAGGGATATTCGTGCACAATAAGGACAAAAATACATTAGCTCATGGATGGGCCATGCATAGAACGGAAAAAGGTCACAATCGCAGGGACATTTTAGTCGGTCTACGCACTTGAAGATGCAGCAACTACAGACGCATAAAACAGAGAAACTTTTGATTGACAGACACACATACGACTAACACACACTAACCCTGAAAAGATGTGAATGACAGTACCACAGGTAGTACATAAAAAGCATAAACTTAAGAAAAATTACGCACTCACCTACGATGGTAGCACATTTTACAACAGGAACGACCTTTTTCGACAGTGATTATAACAATAGACATCCGGCAAAAATAATAACAGCAGTTGTATACGTGCATTTTGAAAAAGGTACTCACAGAGCCATACAGAAATTCCTAGATCCGGCCCAACTCAACCGTCATCGCCACGGGAAATAGAGACATGAACATACCTTCCGCTTGTCGATTTCTTGCCAGAAGCTCCCAATCGAAAGATGCGATATCGAGGGCTGAAATTGGGGCATCCGGTAGATAGCAGCAATCAAGCCGAAAAGACGCCCTGTCCACTCAAGCGTTGACCGAAACGAATAACAACGTAAGGACCAAATATTGGTGAGAAGCGAGAATATGGCACGACGCGGGAAGTCTGTTAATACCTAGTCCAGACGGTACACTAGCTCATAACCGGCTGTATGCATAAACAGAAAAATAAATCAATCTTTTTATCACTGAATATTAGAAGAGCGCTCTGTGAATTTGAGAGCGAAGTTCTTGAAAGGATTATCACTAGGATCGTTCAAGAAAATCCATAGGCGGTCAATGTGTTTCGTTTTTAAGGGCTTCAACTTTTCAGTACTATTATAGGCGTGCAACAATTCACACGTAGCAGTTGCTCTGCAATATAATGAGTGTTATCCAGAGTCAGTTTGTCGTTATCGAATACGAGGTCAGCACAGGCGTAGAACAACCGAATGCAGTCTGCTGCATTACATCATCTAAACCATCCGAAGGACAATTTCATCATACGTGAATAGGTCAGCCTCGGTGTTAGCGCTAAACTACCGTGGGATCATTCAATGCAGTCAATACTACATGCCATATTTATTGAAGCAAAGGTTACTTGCCTCATATGTAAACTTAACGAGTCTGTAACAGTTACCGCCTGCGGTTATCCGAAGTCTTCACCATCGACCCGTGTTACACAGAGCACCCGTAAACACCACAGTCCTATGTGAAACTCAGCCAGTTTCTGTCCGGCCGACTAACAAACTTCATACGCGCGTCTCTATACCACTGCAACCGTCATATTGTATAAATACGATTGCCGTCGACCACTGTATATCGCTACATATGGAACGAACGATCGATCGATCGTCTCCTTCCATTTTTTGTTCGACCGGTTTCGTCCTATCCATCACCACTGGCTCCTGAGCAGTTATGCATGTTGACCGCTAAAGAACCATGTATCTAACACACCATCTGGAAATCATAGGGACTACTATGACAGCAAAAACTCCAACGGACAACAATAATAACACTAAAATACGATCAACAACAGTTTATTAAGACCAACATCATATGATCGATGGATTGATACTGTTTATTAATTGCAACACCCAAATTTGACCACCGTTCTCGCGCTCTCGCTGCTATGTTGTCGTAACTTCGACCTTCAGACTAAGGCAATGCTAAGCTCATGCTGAATACGTATCCAGTTAGGATTGCGATATTGCCACGGAAGCTTTTGTCGCTAGAAAAACAAGCCTATATAGATAGTTGAATGGAGGAGTGAACATTAAGTTCGGTCTAGGTCTGTGGGTGCGTTAGGAATTTGTTTACAATCAGATTTTTGTTGTCACCAGTCCACTTTTGATTACTGTTATAGATTTTGATTTAAGTTAAACTTGTGCCATGTCTCTGCCGCATACCTCATTACGACTAATCGTTCCACTTGAAGTTAATGTGGCTTCCTGCTCCTTGTGAGCCAAGGAGCGAGTGATAGCGCTGTTCGACGACTCGGGGGCTATTGTATCTAATTAAATTGGTGTGCGTGTTGTACCTTTGCGTTGTGAAATAAAAAAATCTTACTGTGTGTTCAATGCCGCGGATAGCCGAGCTGGTCCGGCGTGATAAGCACTCTTTATACTAAGCGATTGTGAAGTGTGGGAGAAACCAAGAGGAGAAGTACAAGGAAGGAAAAAAACCGTAACGGTAAAGAAATGAATTACCTTTCAAACGCCGTTGTTTTGTCGATGATTTCCTAGCGTTTCCACCCGCATTGTGCTCATTCCTTGCATTTTCCGTTGATTCTGCTATCTCTACAGGAGCTACGCCTCCGACAACTAATCGATTCCGCTTTATTTTATCTAACACCTGTTCTAACGCTGTCTCCTTCTCTATGTCTGTATATTTATCTACGTTTATCTGTCCGTTCAGCTACAGCAGCAACGATTTCTATCAATAGCATTCGGTTGCAGCAGGTTTTATTGAGACATCCGAGGCGTGGCAGTCAGCGACAATTACAGAATTTGTGAGCAGGTCATGGGTATGTCTGTGTGTAATGCCACTTCTGCTCAGCCAGCTAGGCTGCCGCCCTCAGATGGAGCCCCTTCAGCCGGAGCACGGTATCTGTATTCCACAGTCAGCTGTCAAGCAAGTAAACGAAACTTACAAATTCATTGTATACGCTGTCATTCGATGTTCTTTGAGGCACGTACGCAGGTTTGCGTGTCAATGTCCCGTTCGAATGTTTTTTGGGAGTCTGGTAAGGGCTACTCATGACTAAACATAACTGTCTTTATCGCAGCTTGAACTGGGCATTCTCTGACGTAGTGCGACTACGGTCTTCCTGCTGTTTTTAACATGTGCTACCGCGGCTGCTGTGCCTTTACTTCGTCGATTTGTGCCCGTGGCTTCTGCGTATAGTGAACTTCTTGTTCTTCATTTGTTCTCAGCTATAATCCTATCGGCTGAGTAAACGAGCGCGAGCGGTGCTGTCTCAACACGTATACTTTCTGCTTGCAAACTACCTTGGCATATTATTATCGGTGAGCAAAAAAAAGCTGCGACCGCTACAATGGAAACTGATATATCCTTGCCATTCAACCCGCTTTGAAACTTGGAAACTACTTTATTAACTTGCTGCTAGCTTCGAAGTTAGTAAGTAATGATTTTGGTGCGGCTTTGATTTCGACAAAGGGTTCGAGATGAGTCTTGCAACAAACCACTTGTACTGGCTGTTCGCCGACGCACCAGCAGACAATGACGCTAGCATATTGTACTACTAACGTAACATACTTCGATACATCGTAATAAACAGTTGCAGAACAGAACAGATATTTCAAGAATAACATACCCAAAGAGCGAGTCATACGCGACATAAGAAAGATAAATCTCAAAGAGTGACGCGAATAACCGTACCGGACAAGTACGGTAAACCACCAGCGCTCTACGGGCAGATAGCACGCGGAACATATTTGAATGCAGCTAACAGTAAAACGAATCAATCGTATCTAAATAGGACCACACAAACAAGTTAGGTAACAACTGACACAGCATCGCGGGATAGCATTAGCCAACAGGCTGCTGTATGTGGTCACTAGGGCGACAGATATAGGACACACGATAAGTTTGGCCTCGAACATGCTGCCGGTTGATTTACGTACGACCCGACGAGCTAGGTACATAAATGTGACCAATAAAGGAACATAAATTCAGTCTGCTCTAACAATGATATCCTCCTGCACACTTCGCTACGCGAAATGGGCGACGCAACGCGATCTTAGAAGATCTTAAAGCACAACTATTGAATGAGTAGGCGAGCCACGCAAACTTGCAAGGTTGCACATGCCTCACCACGATGCACCTCACGCATGTAGACTAACGGTGACAGGTCCTGCACCGATACGCGCTTCTGCTCAGCAACAGGGTTTTAAAAAAAAACACTTAATAGAACAGCAGGTTACTTGACACGCAGCATAAACAGTGACTTATTCGGGGCTCCCTCTAATACTTGCAGTGCAGCTCTTGCAAGACAGGGCCCCGAAGACGTATATGCACGTGATACACGCTCAATGAGAAAACTTTTTGTACAAATTTGAAAACTGCTTCTTCAAAACCATGGTGGCTCAATCAGTAATTGAACACGATATAAATGGTATGGATATTGGCGTCGATGTCTATTATAGAGATGGTCTGATTCATTTAAGGATAAGCTATATATCTTTGATCGCAAATCCATCATTGCCTGACTCACACTGAGAATTTTTTGACCCACCATGAGGATTCCTCAGCGCTTCTATAGCCTATCTAAGCAATTGAAATAGCAGGGTCAAAGCAAGCATTTCAAACAACGCCAATAGGAAACAATCAACAATAGCCGACGGACAATGAGGGTCCACAAACGACCGCGATCGACCGGAATAGTTCGGTCACATAATGATGAATCATGCTGATACACTTCTGCTATAACCAGCGTTCAGTTAATAACAAAACTATAAGAAGTTTATTGTCTGAGCAGACCACGTGTAACTAAAGCTACTGTAATGATCATGCTACGACTACTTATAGTCTTACTATATTTATACCTCTCCATTTGGAATACGCTTAAGCAATAGACGAACGAAACAAACAAAGGCAACGATGACTAATTAGAACAAAGCAAAAATATACTTACTATACTGTAATTGAACGACTCTGCTATGACCGATAGGATTTACTTCGAGCGAAGTTCAGTCCTTGTAGATCCGAGCCAGCTGATATTGCGACACCGAGACAAAGGTTAACTATCTACATTTTGACAAGCTATCCGGAAATCTCCATCCAAGCTCGATCACTTTATCAACCGGGAGTCCACACCGCCAAATGATTCTAAAGTCCACCGAACTTCCAATAGAAACGCAAATCTCTTGAGGAAGTGGTGGGATAATGTTCGGAAGGACGGAGTCGGGCAGCCTCCGCCCGGGGCCGCCAGCGGATCAGTTTGGTTGTCGCTTGCGAATCAGGCACCGCAAGCGACAGCCTCGTACGCGCGGCCCCAGCATAAAACGGCATGCCACCAACAGCCCAGAAAATGCCCAAAAAAAGAAAGGTGAATACTGTCCGGCGTTGCATTTGCACAGAAGTGGCAGCTGTTTTGATCCATAATATCCACCTGATACGTAGCTGCTGAATGTCACTATGGACGTCAAAGGAATGAACGACACCAAATGACCATTACGGCTAAATACTACCCTAAGGAACGCCTTCCTACCTGTCACCTGTCAAAATCCTAAAATCGTTATGGCTACAAACTAGGAAAAAAGGGTCAGCCGCCGTTGTCACTAACTGGGTTACTCCGACACAAACAGACGTCACACCCCACATAAGTGAAATGAACGTCCGACGCAATGACGCGTAAAGCAGGAAAAAAACGCCACCAAGCTGTCTCCAACGACGACACGGTAGACACTTTTATTTTAATCGCTTCAGGTTGTCAATCGAATTAATTGCGCCTACTATCGGTTCACTAGCAAATACACCCCCTTTGCAAAATCGCATACAGCTAAAACGATCCGCAGTTACAAGTCTATAAGGTAGAGATGTACGGCCGTTTAAAATAAGATTCTAATGGGAGTAGATGGAGATCCACCAGTTTGATTGCCTGATAATAATAACAGTGGTTGGTAGGCTGCAACAATGTTATACTGAGACTCATATAGTGAGGTATTCGTATCCAATCAGCGACGTTCGTTATAACACGACAGGAGTGCAACAGCACTAGCCTGCATCATAGATCTTCATGACAAAACGGCTATTAAGAAACTGCTATAAATATACAGGAAGTAATTTAGAATTTTATATATTATTTACACAGACATGTTTTCAAGGCCATCTGTTTGTCGTGACAATAACAAAACACCATCATTACAACTCCTATAGAAAAGACAGTGGTCGAAACGAACGCGAAGCTCGCCGGATCTTTCAAGTAATTCATATGTGTCTAAGGGAAGTAGACAAACCTAGCGTGGACAGCATGTGGTCGCCAATAAGCACGAAAGATGATTGGGTGTGAGATTATGGCCTTCGAGTCGATCTCTGCACAGTCGCCTGATGGTCGTTTATTCGCATACAAGCACCCATAGTTGCCAGGCCAACAGAGCAAGACTACTGAGGCCACACCAGTTGTTACGTCCTGTAATCGAGCGGTCCTGGCAGGACAACAGCGGCAGCAAATAAAAGCCTATTGTTAATGCAAGACACATTTCGATGTGATATAATACGAATAACGCTAAAAAGAGTCTAGTTAGGACATATTTGTCTGTCTCTAGTAGGACAACGCATGTCATGCCATGTCGGTGGTCATGTTAAACAGGTAACTATGAAGAGATATGAGTTTGTCCGGCAATTTTGTGACATCCTAATGTGATGAGACTCCTTAAATGATGCCGATTTTGAGCGACGAAGACGAGAACGTAAATACTGACACTCTCAGATCGGGCATCAGTTCTAACAGAACGCATACGAATGAACTCACATTGTTCAGCTCGATTGTATTTCTCTAACCGCCGACGTATCGCAACACACAGACGTCTATCGTACGTCCACGATGATCTGAGGTACGCATTGCTAACAATAATTACTATGACGATTATGATAATACCTATAATTAAATGAAAACTAAAGCAGGCTGAAGTATACGATGTATGCTAGATGATTACGAGTCGAGTGTGTCCAACACGATGTAACCGTTGAATTACTGCGATGCTAAAAAGGTAACCCTTATAGGGTGCCGAACGCTATATATAGGGTTAAATGATGATGCAGAAAGCATTATATTATTGTTGCCAATAGTAGGTTGAAAACAACGCGTGAGGCTAGACTAACCGCTACTGAGAACGAACTATGCGAAGTTTAGCATCAAACATACATGCGTGCATACATACGTAGACTTGCGCTTTTTCATTGCGCATACCAGCTGGTACCGCATCGAAATCGTGCAGTATTGGCAACGTTGTTGTGTATATAAATTACAGTTAGTGCTATTCTTAGTAACAAAGCTACAATACATTAGCTCCGATACAGCCGCAGCAGCAGCAGCAGCAGCAGCAACAACAAACAAACTTCTCATAAGATGGATAAATCTATAACCGACAAACTTAAAAATTATTACCACAACAAACAACAATGCTATTATTTCAACAACGACCACCACCACCACCACCAAAAAATAGGTGGCGGTGCCTAACGCTGAAGTTAGATATACCGAATACTAACTAAGACGCATGGAAAATAAAAAAATAAACAACAGTGGGAAACTGTATAGTTACATACGATACGAATAAACTGTATCGAGACAACTCGTTGTTGAATAGTATTCATATTATAAAGCAATGCTAATATTATTAATAAACTGATAATAAATTATTACATAATTATTAAGAATAGTTAAAACAAATGCTGTTGATTACTATCGTTACTGATCATAATTATAATGGTTGTAGTGGAATGGAGCCCACAGCGACAGTTAGTTGACCTACTCCGATTGCCGCACCCGGCATAACGATGGGGGTTCGATGCGCAGCGTACCTCCGCACGTCTGCTTTCCTATAGACACGCGAAAGTCATCTCAGTAGCCTCTTCGAATCACTCGTGGCCATAGTAGGGTAAACTTGTTTTTTTTTTCTATTAGAACGTCCCAGTAGCTCCATTACTTGCATTCAGCATCTGTTACCATTACGTGCATTCTGCTGCCTAGAACAATAACTGATCTCAGTCTCGAAATAATTTGGGTATAAAAGCCCATGTATATCTCGGGTTTTGAAATTTTTGATACGGGGAAACAGATTAACAGCAAATGGAACATTCGAATGACATTGGGAGAGTACTCTATTGAGGCTAGGGTAGGTCATCAAAAAACTAATCACTCAACACCTACGTTTGGGTTTAGTCTTGACAACAAACTGGTGCTGTGTATAAGGCCGGAGATCGACTTACTGCAAGCGGGCTAAATTTTCCAGTTAATGGGTTATTTGGACACTCAAATGGAAACAGGATTACTCTAGCAGGGTAATAGTTACTGCAATAAGGTTATTAATCGTTGAAAGGGGGTAGTAAAGGGA
This sequence comes from Varroa destructor, assembly GCF_002443255.2. Taxonomy (NCBI): domain Eukaryota; kingdom Metazoa; phylum Arthropoda; class Arachnida; order Mesostigmata; family Varroidae; genus Varroa; species Varroa destructor. Next base: position 13,270,426 of record NW_019211456.1, read on the forward strand.
CAGACTGGGAGAATTAGTCCAGCAAGGCAACTGATGTTAGAGCATTGTAATGGGGCAACGGGATAAGTAGGGGCACGACTGCAACTCTGTTGTACGTACCCGATAAATCCAATACTTAATGAGTCAAATTAGATAAATACATCGAAAGAAAAACGGGTGGGAAGCGGGTCAGTCTAGCTACTGTTTCAAGTAATAACGTCTGAAGGTGATGTACGATTGACAGAATCGATCAGCTATAAATGACTATTTCGTTTAATAATTGAGCAGTGACTAATAGGATTACAAGCTAATAGGTACGAGAACAATGGTGGTGAACGTCGATTTCCGTTATGGTTTAGGTAACGAAGGAGCTGAGTAAACGAAAAGGCCGCGTTTTCGTGCGTACATGTAGACATGGTCGACGAAACGGTGAGAACGGCAACAAAAACAATCTGTAGAATTGTCAAAACGGTGAAGCTCTTGTCTATTTATCTACGTAATACGGGTTGTGGGATCGAACAAGGCTGTTATGAGAATACTTTTCGGGGTCCTAGAAGTGTTTAGTAAGAACATTAGGGTAAACTTAGGTATATATGTATGCAGTATTGTTAGGATAAGATAACTTTGTTGAAATGTACCAATCCGTTGCCTGAGAGGATATCCATAATAACTAGATACTAATAAACAATAATATACAGTGGCAGAATTAGTCTTTTTTTAGCTTTGTCATTTTAGAGCGTTTAGTCTTTGTCTGAACAAGCCGCTTCACGCTTTTCTACAGAGTCGACAAAAAGTAAATATACGCGAGTCATAAAGCTACGATAGCAGCAATAGCGGTTTGCAATAATAATAAACGAAAAGCGGAAACGCTTTAGGAAAAGGGTATAGCTTAGGAGAAGAGTAGCTCGATACTCGGGTTTTACTAGCAGCGTCGTTGTATAGAGACGCTTCGTGGGTGTGCGAGAGGACCCTCTCGGCCAGGTACTACGGCTGTAGACAGCAGCGTCGTAAGGCGCATCCCACCTAACGGCAGATATAAGGTGTAATTGCGTTGAAGCTGTAGACATGGCAACTATAAATAAATGAATAATATCATATACAGATGGATAAGAGACGTCCCGAGGGCCGTATGAAAGGTACCCGCCTGTCACTGCTTGACGAGATGCGGAAGCAAAAAGAGAGAGAGCATACAGTAGCTTCTGAGCACCAGTCTGCATTGATGACATAAGAAGCTGCCGCCTGCTGACCGGAAGGCTACAAGCTTCAACCCGACGTGGCTTGAAGTACCCGAGAGGACGCGGTATGGACACAGTGATGCTTCTGGCACCAAAACGCAAAGAGCTCTGCTGAAAGTACGCGTTCAAATCAGGCGTCAATAGTATCGGACTTGGAAACACACAGCAGGTGGAAGCAGTGTGGGTCCGACAGCGAACTGGCATACGGAGGAACACCGCACTAAGAGCGGGGATCAACGTGAGGGCTTTGGGTAAATGATTTAGTCAATTATCGAATGAGTTTGTTTCGTCCTTATGTTCGCACAATCTCTTCTCTATTAACTCTTTCCTAGTTTTCTAAATCCCTAGGTTACATGTGGCCGATCTCAGGCCGACCAATGGCAAGAAAGCATTGACGTCGGCAACGCTATAAACTCTACTCGTGACGGAATAAACAACTAACCACTTCTCGTACATTTCTGATTAACATCTGGAGCAATATAATTCTAACGGGAAATACCCATATGTTAAATAAATCTGCAGAAGGATTATAGAAACTCGCTCTACTTTTGCCTAGACGGCAAACGTACGAACAAATAACATCTCGATAATAACGACTGTAAAAATAATTGTTAGTACAATGTCCTATTGCATCTATTGACTTAATCTATGAAACATTAGTTGTGTTTAGCTGATGACAAACCTTCATATCGATACGAAAAATAAAAACAGTCGTATGTAAATTCGTGCTAAATAGGACTCTCATTCAAAACACAAAGCTTACTGTCTGAAGTCTTTTTGTCGGATAAAGTACTCGGTTAACAAATATTGATAATATTTGCAACTCTTATATGGGCCAATATTAACTTGCCCAGTTTGATCGAGAAACAATTGGATATATGGAGCCGAGTTCGGGATTTGGAATAGAAAGACACTTGTACTCTGCCGAAATTTCTGTGAGAACTAGATAACCACATGGCTAAATAGTTTTATTATTTAGGTAATATATTTTTTATATAATAATACTTAGGTAATAGCATTATTCAGTGGCGCCATCTATGACGATAACTGGAACAGAAATTAATAAAAATTAAGCTAGAAAAATTATAATGATAACGATGCCCGTAACGTGATGCCGATAAGACGTGAAGGTATCGACTACAGCAATAAAAACATTTATTGTTGTTTCAAAAAAATTGGATCAATCAATTAATAGTACACTCATGTAAATCCCCCAGATTTTCATCTAACTATTAAGCACGTGAAGTTACGCAGCCCTAAGCAGGCGGAGAATTCTTTCGTCCTTTCTTTCCTACCTCTTCCCTAAATAAGTATAGCTCGATAGTGAAGTACGTTTCGAAATAATAGATAAGCTCACGAAAGACTATCTCAGAGTGGGTCACACTTTTTGATGAAAATATAGACCAACTAATGGCAATTATTTTTGCCATTGTATGTATATTTTTCTTTAATATGTGTGTTTAAGTATGTGTTTACGAAAGAGAAATTAAGTTAGTTTCAGTTATCAGAGCCATAAAAATTCGATTAGGTTCCCGTGAAGCTACAGAGCCCTAAGAACATCCTGCGCTATAGATACGCTTTGTAGAATTCTAAATATTGATACTTCTAAGCAATTTTATTTGTCTGCATTATGAAATCTATTAGATAAATATAATGACTAAACACACTTTTCAACAAGCGTTTTATTTTGTTTGTAATTTTTCTGCTTCTTCTTAAGGCCTTACTGTATCTACATTTATTGTGTTGTATATAAGTGCAACTTCAAGGGAAGAAGACGGGCATAATGTAGCGTGTTTTTTCGCCCTAGGTCGCCTGGGACTATATTTGGATGAAGTGTTTATTCGCAGAGTGGCTTGCTTAGATATAACGACCGGTGCTGGTAATTTCACTAATCAATATCTGAGGAGGAAATTACGTAAAATTCACCCTAGTTATATCGTCCATTCAGTGTTGTTCCTGTAACACTGGCCCATATTCTTGTAGGGTATCCCGAAAATGAAATTATTTCGCAAATTTCGAGGATATGACGGATCCTCAAGGTGCTTGGAGCATGAACGTTCACTTCTCTCAAGGCTAAGGCGCAGTTTTGAAAGGTCCAGGCATACCAAGGTTTCGGTGAATGTACCTGCATCTCGTTAGTAGCTTTAAAGATCAGTATACGCGGATGCCTGATGTTCAAATGTATCACGCTCGGCTTCAATATCGACTATAGAAAGTTAAAAAATTTCGAGGAAAAAATTCAAAATTACAGCTTGTTTTTTTCCAGGATTTGCTTACATCGCTGAAAAATCTATAAATTATTTATATGCTCTGCATTATTTCGGTGTAATTTCCATTTGTTACTGCTATGAACGTTGCATTAGAATATAGCAATAGAATAGAACGCGTTAGAAATAATGAGGTTATATGGAGCTTTTAGCGCAACCGCTAAAAGCAGTTATTGCCACGAGAGATAAAATATTTGGCGTATTGGTCTCTGTTTTTATTTTACAAATTAATAGGTGCTTAGCGCTCATTAATTTCGACAAAAACATCAGTTAAATACATTTGAACCCAGTGCCCAAAATTCGGTTATATGGGTCATTAACAATCAGGAATGAAAAAACTGGTCACTGAAAAAAGCTAACGCGAAAATGCTTATTTTTTGGAAATAAGTCATCCAGTCTTAAGCTGTTGACATAGAAAATTATGATTTATATAGCGTAGGTCTTTATGAAGTTTTAAATGGCTTGATAAATGGTACAGTTAGGGCTCGTATTTTGTTTGAAAGGTAAGAAGGTATAATAACCTCACCCTACTCAAACCTATGTAATTACTGCATTATTATGGTATAAAGAGTAAACCATGGTTAATCATCAGTTGAGATCTTGGTTACCTGGAACGCTATAGATTTATCGAAGATATTGTTTAGTCTCCATAGCGCACATATCAGGCCCACCTAGCACTGAATTACACAGGCTTAGCTATACGCATATGGAGCTATGGGACAAAAAAGTTGTCATAGAAAAATTCACTTCTTACTTTGTTCATTCATAGTTCAGTAAACGTTTGACAGAACGTAAACCAACTAACCCAAACAGACTCAACTTCGGAACGAGTCACAAAGAGTACAAAATTTATCGAGTTGCTGGCTTGCCTTCGCTTCATACACACTGCAAGTTCAATAGTATTCCTTAACAAGCCGAACATTATCTTGTAGTGAAAGACCTCATCACCAATCACAGATTACCCGTCTGCTGAAACAAATGACTCAAGCTTGCCTGGAATTGTTTTATAGCTCCGCCCTTGTTAGACATCTTGGAGCTGAGTTTGATGATATTTGACATTTCATAGCTATCAAAGCTTTATGCCACACACAATCGCTGCTTAGGTTGTACTCCCGTCAGCTGCACAATACAAGACATTAACTGGTCGTTACCTATGTAATCATAGAATAGGGTAAAGTACGATATAAAATGAAACCTAGAGGCTCTTTCTTTCGTTCCGTCCGAGAGCAGCTTAAGCCATCTTTACAAGCATTACGGACGGCATAATAACTAATCAGCAACTCTGTAATATTGGAAGAAATAACTAACTCGAAATAATTAACATTCAACATTAAAAAGCGTATGTTATCAATTTTGGCTTTACGTAATCAAATACTAAGACGACTAGAACTAATAACTCTATTATGCGGTCTTGCTCAGGAAATCGAACAGAAGCTACCTCATCTACAAATTGTAACAGACATGTTTACCTCAAGCGGTCACAGCTGTAATACAATTAGTGACAGTTAACTGACACAGCGTCCTGAGCCGCCTAGCTTCTGTAGGACAACGAATAGTAGGACACCCACAGATGAAGTGAGGTATTGCCTGGCAAGATTTCTCCGTGTGTAGCAAGTTCTTTCTTTGAAGTCGCCATATTTACGTCGGCAAGGTGTAATCTCTCGGCTCCATATTTTTGAACCGTGGGATAAACTCAATCACTATAAACAAATAATAAAAAAAACATTTGGCTAACTATTCTAAATTCAATTGCGACATAATCCCGTTTCATCTGGACTAATTACACCTCGATTTCAATATTTCTCAGTTACACTTTTCCCTTTAGAACCGTTTGTTCTCTGTGGAGAAATCGCGACGCTTGTTAATGCTGGACATGCCTTAGCGCAGTAATATCTAGGTGCACGCCTTATTTACGACGACATAGGCTTATATTTCATAATCCAAGACCTCTGTGTTTTATCCTTCGACTCACGTTTCCTCCACTTGGTTTTTACCAGTGTGCTTGTATGACTCGATAACAATGCCTGTAGCTTTTTTGAAAATTCCACGATTCAATCGACGACCAGCCTTCGCGGTGAGAGGGCAATTACATGTTTAACTGCGTCTTTGACGCTCCTTAGTTCTTAACTCACAACATCACATTTCTTCTATGTCAGATTCTAATTGAACCCTCATAATGTTTCTTGTAGGTAGATTGGAATGGTCAGTAAAGCACTGTTTCAAAGTTTACGTCCGGAAATGCCACTACGCATTACATCAGATGGCTAGCTTTATTACAGCACGAGCATTGCGTGCACTCTCGGCACCTAAAACACACATCTCAAGGCCGTCCCATAAAACTCGTAAGCACCCGCGCTACATTGACAAACGGCGCGATTTTATTCTTAAATGAAAAGAAAACAGTTTTTAATTGAAACGTACCATTTGGGTCATGGGCATTTATTTCTCTTTTTAGTGACAACATCGGTGCAAGGCGGTTTATTACTAGCGACATTTTGTGCCTGCTTTTGTTGAAAAAAGGAAAAAAAGACATAGATTCTGTGTCAAAAGATAAAGTTCTTCTTCTCATTCCTATGGATCATCCAGCTGTTGTCTTCTTTCAGATTTCGAAACAGCTGCTCTATTCCTTTTGCTATTGCGCTGTTCGGTTTATTTGTGTGTAATGGAAAACTATCGTGTTATCGATCCAATTATGATGTAAACTTCGTCTTGCTGCACTTCTATTTGCTCAGTTTTTTTTTTATTTAATTGGCGAGCCGAAATCTATACGGAACTCCTAAGTCATAGCCTTCAGGCCAAAAAGGATCTTCATAAGGTTAGGAATGCTGTGAGGCCACCAACTTTAATCGTCGATTTTTTGTCAGTGGTGCAGATCGCAGAACTATCCACAGAAGATTTATACCCAGGAAATATCTCAGCTCGTGGATCATCTGCTTCTATTCATTTGATGGCACTTTCGTGTCCTGTTTCGATAGTCGTCGTAAGTAAAGCCGATCAGTTCTGCCTTTGCTGCTCTATATATATATATATATATATATATATCGACAAAATCCACTTTGGTGTATTGAGTTCTTCGGCTCCGTGAATTATGTTCCCCCATTCACAAACTTCTTTTTCGACAGAAAACAGCAAAGGCCGATATTCTCGACTGAGAATTTTCCTCGTACATGTCGTATCGTCCCAGTAAGGCCCCGTTCGACGGCAAGTTCCGCTCTAATATGCCTATCGACGTATAAGGGAGGCTACCATATGCCTGCGTGTTCCGTGTCATTAATTAGGCGTGACATAGTCTTCTTCACTCAATTTAGTCAAAGCAGAGTCAACTAAGCCAAAATGCAAGCGTCCAACAGAAATCGTCAACCAGAACTGAGCGGCCAAGGAACTGGCCTCTGTCGCACGTGGGACCATTAATTATTTCCCGCGCCAACTGTTGTAGGTGGCCTCTGATAGCAGAGGAGTAAAAGCGGGCTAGCTGGCCGGCCAGCGCAGAGCGGCTCTTAGAATGAAATGAGTGTATTTCTTAGGATTGAACGTTGCCTTCAGGTGGTATATGTTACACATGGCACCTTTAACTGTCCTTCAAAATTTATTGGGCCTTTTTTTTTCATTCTAAATGCTTAAACATAGGGTTGCGTTTTATTAAAACTAGACGTAATATTTATGTTTTCTTATTCACGGTAGGCTGATGAACTGTGCTAATCCTTTGCACACATTTATGAAAATAAAAGCTTCATCAAATAATGATGCAAAATTATATGTTTTTGGGAAATAAAATTTTGGACAAGCTCAGCCGTGCAATATGGTCATTTGAGTCGTCTTTAATACGACCATATGAAAGAAATGACTTATATAATAATACTCAAACCCTAGAAAATAAACATATATATTTCGTTTTGCCTAGTATATTTAGCTTGCAATAATTTTTAGCCATTATTTTCCGCCTATACGCCTGGGTGTTATTGTAACGATGCTGAACACAAACTAGTATAACAACATTTATATTAATACTGCGAGCATAAATTATTAAGTTTCTACATCACTATTGTGTACTATAAACACTCTATAGGATTACTGTGAGAGCACGGCAGGAAACGGTAGCTAAATAAGTCAAAGGGATAAGCTTGTTACAGGTTAGTCACCGAGCAATTTATATGTGCAGCACTGAGACGAAGTACTATTTTTTCATGCCGTATCACGAAGTCCGAAAGGGATGCTTCTCAGCGTTTGTTCTCTATGATAACCTCCTGTTGTCGAACACTCTTGCGCTATGCAGAAATCGAGTCACCGCTTCATAACGTTATCTTTCCTGGACTATTTGCCCTTCGCGGCAGCGGCAGTTGTCCATACTGGGATGGTAGACGCGCATGACGCATCACTATGTCGGTCACGGGAACTTCTCGCAAAAGGTTGTTCTTTTTGGGAACTCCTTTCGTACGGCCGAAACTAAAATCAGTTGAGCAGATACGATGGCTGCAATGCAATACCCATCTTGATTACGAGCAAAATATCCGTCTTATTCCATTAATTGTAGAATAATAATAATATGTTTTATAAATTTAGTGTGTTGATAATATCCATCTGCTGCCTTTATCGTTTCGCTCATTCCATAGCCAATCGACAACACAGTGAGTAGGGCGGCGTAAAAGCTGGTTAGAAGGCGGTCTTCTTGGCAGTTTGCCGCATCTAGAACTTTCTCTATGTTTAGACTGCGTTAAATCGAACATATTACAAGAAGTTCATAGAAGCACCTAATACTATGGGGCTAACTTCAACAGTAACGTGTCGTGCAGTTACTTTCGTCTATTTTTTCTTTAAATATATAAATGTACATTTTGAGCAAAGGACGAAGGAAAAGCCTAGGAAAGGTTCTCTTGCTTAAGATTCTACCTAACTTCGAAGTTCCAGATTATTATTTATATTCCACGCCTCTTCTGGTAACATTTGTGATGATTTGTTTCAAAATGGATTTATTTCTCAATTAGGTATCTAAAATAGGGCGAAAAATTACTAGACGAAAAGCGGTGACTTTTAAGGCATCGAGAACATCGAATTTCAACCCATGTCGCTTAGAAGCTTTATGTAGAAAGCGTCTTATCGAAATTCTCACTGTACTGCTATAATCTATTTTGTTATTGCCAATTACCGACGCATCGGAAAGCGGCCTTGAATAAAAACGTAACCAGAGTCAAGCACCCAGTGCCTGATGGAGGGCAACAACTCCCACTCAATAAAGTCTCATCAGCCACTAACACTATATCAGTACTCGACGAGAACAATGACGTAGTTCTATATTCAGCTAATTGAGGTAACGAATAAAAAGTGATCGCAAGAAAGACAAGTGCATACTGTATACGAAGGGCAGGTTAGACACGCATAAACAAATTCATTCAGTATGACACAGCCGCCACACCAGATAGACGCACTGCAGCGCAAGTGCGTCTGTCTGGATAGAGGAATCAAGAAGGCAGTAAACGAGCGGCAGTGTTACCGATGAACCTGCTAACGGCTGTATGACAGTAGTAATTGTTCGCGCACGAACGAGGTCCTTCTTTAAGGGGCCAGTACAGGAAAAGCAGTAAAAACAAGGGAGAATTTGGGAGGTAAAGGGTCTTAGCATAGAAGCCAGTTAAAGCCAGTAGTAACAGATTGTAATGGATAGGTTTGCAGGACTCAGACTGAGACGGCTGGACTGTCGCGTGGCAAACTAGATGTTGGATGAAGCGTTCTCCGGGTTGCACTGACTTCCGTCCGAGCACCATTGGGCCACCGCTGATACGTGTACCTCGTAGCATCTGATTGCGCTTGGTGAAGTGCTGGACGTTGGCAGGACAACTTCGGCAAAAGCATCGCACATAACCACCATGTCATGCGGTCGATCACAGTGCGTGCCGTGCACATACGCTCTCCCATCCTGCCAGGCGACTAACTACGGCGGTGTATTGAATTCCTTGCGACAAAAGAAAAGCGGGCGCTTCGGTGGCTAGTCTCTAAGCAGGCAAGGGGGCGTTCAGACGGCTATCGTAGCTAAACCGGTTCATTGATATGGGCACAGGAAGGTAATTAGTGGGACCTTAAGGTCGTCCACCGGGAAAAACACAAAGACAAAGAGCAGTAGGGGGACTTCGGTACCTGTAGACAGATCCTATTGTGACAGGATATCTGTAAAGACAATGGTGCTTTCGAAATAAGACGGTAAGTGTAGCGGTGATGCAATGAAAAAAACAATTCGGAAGAAATAGGTTAATGAGGTAAGACGCCCTCCGCTGCAGTAACCTAACTACTAATATAACACGATGGTAAGGTCAAAAAGGCTTGTTCCCCTTGCAGGCTAGACGATTGCGGCGGAGAGTCACCCTCTACCTAAGACTCAAGTATCGCCATCACGTTGGGAGGTTAGGTAAAAGGTAAATACCCAACTGGTAGAGATAAACGAACGCAAACATTATAGAATGGACCACAAGAATGCGCTGTAGGTGTGCCCAACTTGCCGTTGCGGCCTATGTTGAAACAGGACATAGAGCCACGGTATCTAATCGAAATATTGAAAATAAATTACACTGCTGCATAATATATATTATACAAGACGACTAACAGCTATTTTTGTATATTAAGCTATTTTAAATGTGTTTGCAAAATTTGACCACTCTATGTGACGTAAAGGTCTATGATCGGCGCGTGGGAATAACCCAGCTAGTCATCATTATGTACATTTAAACCTGCTTCGTATCATCTATACTGCCTTTCCTTCTAAATTTTATCGCAAAGCTCATCGTAATTACCGACTCGTTGGGCCAGTCGAGTCTGGTCGAACGAGCGTACGTCCAGTGAGCGTTGGCCGAATCAGCCGTCCTAGCAGGAACTATGGGCATTTATCATAAATATCGCATGTCCTGATTTTCTGAGCTGTCTGACCGCCACGGCCGAGTCACATATCATCCGCTCCAACACTTGTGACCGCGTGTGTAGATAGGTCTCCGTTTGTGTGTTCTCCAAAGCATTCGCCACTTAGACGATTATTCAGGCGAGCGTTTAATAAATGATTGCGGTGTCGTTGACCACCGACCATATATTTCCGTTCACATCCTCTCTTTCTTTCCCTCTTAAATCGATTGTAATACTAATAGAACACGTTTTTAAAATGAGTATTTCTATACGCTTACAGCAAACAATGGTTTGTTGTACTTAGAAAAATCAAGTTCTAACCTAACACGACCTCCCTAAAGCAACATGACAGAATGCTGGCAATGGTTCTCGTTTCGTAGATGGCAAACACTGACACAGGGACCGCCAATCTGAAGAAAACTTCCTATACATTTTCTATACAAATGACGTTAAATGCTCAAGTTAATTTCTAGGAACAGAACAAACAATACTATAGGCAATCAGGTTCACCTGAGGATTACCGTTTTTATTTATCGATCCTATGAAATGTGTGTGCGATCGTTCATTGTTTATGCAATAATTAATAGTAGCATATGTTGTGATGCACGTAATTGCACGAAATAATAAGTAATTAAGAACATACATAGAAGGGTAGTTTTTATTTATTATCAATTCAGCGATGAGTGCCTTAACAAGAGAACAAAGGCGGCCATCTTCAATTTTGACGCAAATGATTACGTTTTAGAGAAGCCAGAATAAAAATATTGCTTTTAGCCTAGTATTATTGTATATAAAGCGCCATAACGATATATTTTATTATCGATACTAGTTTATATAAATCATTGATCATTCTGATTTTCGAACGACTCGTTATTCCTTATTCTAGAGAAATTCGGCGGATCTCATCGACGACGATTGCAGTTCCAAAAAAATCTAAAAAAAAAAAAGTATCATTCCATTCCTAGTATCATTTCATTATTGTTATCTATGCATCGTAGCTCGTAAATGACAAAATCAATATTAATACACTTTTCCATCCAAAGAAAGACTTTTACTCTTTCAGACAGGTTAAAGTGTTGCCAAACTTTAGCGGAGTACTTAATGGCAAAAATATTGTAATTAGTATTTATGCCCTCTATATACATGTCTTAGATAGATAACAAGTAAATATCGAAACAGTATATTCACCTTTTTTATATCTCGTATTACTATCTTGGCAATCCATATTATCCACTACAATCCTTCTACGTTTGGTGAATGTCTGAGCTGGCGTGCCTCTTTCAGCTGCGTCAAATGTTATTAAGGACGTGACCCCACGAGGCTAGGAACGATGCCTTGAATCTACGGGAATCTTGGTGTCCTTCTTGGCTATGCTGTTGCTATGACGTGATGGAACAAGAAGGAAGGACATATGGTTCTGCGGTTTCTCTTGTTTACTTGAAAGTGCCTGGTCTCTGGCCAACTACGAGCCAGATCTTCGGAAGGATTCGTTGGTGTAAGCTGATGTTAATGGCCAAAACAGTTCAACGATTTATGTTTTCTTTCTTCCACGGTTGCTGAGGGCTCTGTGTGCACGCTTCTGCGCCCAGTCATACAGCCTGCCCCATAAACGATGAATCCTTGTCGAGGACGGTGACTGTCATTTGCCACCTTTATCTCGTCTGCCTTTCGGGGTTTGACTTTCTTCTGATGCAGGACGTGTCCCTGCACTTGCCAAAATTCTACCCCATAAAATCCTTGCTGGAGCGCCTAAAGGTAGCCCTAAGCTTGTTCCGCGCTGATCTTTCTACCTCCCTCTTCGAGACAGAATACGTCACGATCATTGTTGTCTTAGTTTCCTGAGGGTTTGCCGCATCTCTTCTCGGCTGCTACCTCACGAGGCCATGCTTATCGATGTTGTCCTACTTTATGTTGCGTTTTACACGATTATGACTATCGTTACTGCGTGCACCGTACATACACCTTAAATTGGGTAGTAGCTTGCACTTAACACTACGCGTGCAAATTTATTTGACTAACTGACGCATCTGTCGATCAATATCAACAAAAAATATACGAGGTACAAAGGCCTCTAAAGTGCGTTGAACAGAAGTAGTAGCGGCTACTTGGCTGACGTTCGGTTGGTTGATACGAAGGGGGGGGGGGGGTGAAGGGCGGTAAAAATATATGTTCTGTTCAGCTTTGACAGCAGTGATAGCGTAATGATAAATATGAGTATCATTGAGCAAATAATATTCCTATCTATCTAATAAGATCTAGGTCTAATAAAATCAGGGGATCGGGCAGGACAAAAGAATTAATGCCAAAAAATGAGGTACTTCGGAAAAACTTCTGAACGGGACCCGTTATCAGGATCAATAGGAGGAAAAAAACGTGGGCAGACAGTCCACGCTTAGGTGTTCCACTTCATAAATATTTAGTAACAAGCTCGATTACTGGATATAGAAACGCTGACTGGATGAGCGCTGTGAAATTTACAGCGCAACAGGATGTGCTGTTAATATGAGTTTTGCTAAACTCGGTTAAACATGCCCAAAGCCGAATCCGATAACATGAGGCGCTGTATGGGAACTTGATCTGGTAAAGGTGGTACAAGATTAACAATAGCTTTGCGTCTAGAATACAGAAAGAAGTCGATAAATAATGATTTAGGTTATACTTCACACGAGGTTTGAAGTCCTTTTTTGGACTAATATTGAATGCAGAGTGGCACTTATGTTTAGATGAAACGGTGGACTTTTTTACTCAGTAGAACGGGCCTAAAGAACGTTGAGACATTTTAAGGAATACGTGTATGTGTTCAGTATAATGCAGTTTAACAGAGGATTCTCCTATTTTGCTTTCAGCAACCTTGTTTAAATATGATGGCTATGCTTGATAACGTGCATTTGCGACAAGTGTTTCATAGCTCAAAACGACTGGGCCTAAATGGAAGGCTCTTCATACTCACAGCTTTCGAGTACTCTTCGTATCAGCAATTCTCCTAAAGTCTAAAGCGCCATAAAGCCGGGAAAGACCGCAAGTTAGAAACATCCTCAATTTATTTTTCTGAGTTGTTTCTATCTGCGCTCTCATTGGTTATGGCTGCGTATTTGCTGCTATTGACCAGAAAAGGTTTAGATCGTAGGAAACACAGAAATGAAAAATTCACCTGAATTAAAAAAAAAGACACGATAACAATAGTAAATTGCTCGCCTAGCAATTATTATACTCACTCAAAAAAATAAAACAGCAAGCTAGCAAACGAGATGACTAGTAATCCACAGGAGTCACTTAGAAGGCACTGTGCATAGCTCGAATCGATCCGTGTTCAAGCTCTCTTGCGCACTGAAGCTTTGTCAACCCAATGGGCGTTAAAGCCAAGCAGTGCACAAAATTGCATCAAATATTCAAGGTGTTTACGTGCTTGTTGCTGATTCGTTCGTATAGGCCCTCGTAGTAGCACTGATTTGGACAGATAACGTAGCAAGTTTTGCGAGAATCGAGCGCTGCCTAGAGAAGTATAAATGGCCAACGAGGAAAGCTCAAGGCAACAACTCTCTTGTTCGGTTTCCTTTTCCACTGCTTCACTGAAGGCAAGCGGTCTACAACAAGATCGGGTCTCCGACTTCGGCAAAATGTTCTTCCCGAGCGAGAGCTCGGAGACAAATCGGTCTCATAGGTTCAAATTGTACCGATTCCGTCGATTTCATTGGTTGACAATGCCGACAGGACAACGATTTTGCCCAACTCGACCCTCCACTCGAACACCTCCGCAGTCAACGCCTTCCTAGTCCATGGTCTTCTTGGTAGTTTCGTATGTCCGCCTTTCCTGTAATACGCCTTCTTCTGAAGCACGCCTACGCCTACTAAACCATAGAACTGGCCTACCTATCTAGAGCTCGACACGCTTTAGAGCCACCCACACTGTTCCCTTCTTGCCCGTTCTTATATCTAAAGCCAACCACGCTGGCTTCAGACCATACCAGTCGCTTGCCACTTCGCCGTATAACCTGCGGCATCCTGCAGTGGTGTTCCGATTGCCGTCAAGATCCTGGAACGCTTTTCGGAAAGCTCGGAGAAGAATAGTGACAGCGATACATTGCGGTGCAACCCTATTCTTGTTCGTAATCGACGTTGTCGTCATCGTTGTACAAAAGTGGCTGTTGCGCCTACAGTCGGTCTCATTGCATGTTGACACTGCTGTACCCTGCTGGTACGGTAGTTCACCTCTCGTCTGCGAAGAAGTGGAGCAAGACGTCAGGAGAACATAGCAGTCCTTTGCCGTATGTCAACCCGAGGACAGTGGTGGCGGTGGGGTCTTGTTAGTGGGTTCGATCAATACAAAAAAGTTCTATCAGAGCTGACTAGAGAATACCGGCCTCCGCGGAAACCTACCGCGAGGCGGGTTACTTAGCTCCCGCTTTGCTTTCAGTATACGGCACCAGGAACATACAAGGAGACTGGCCAAAATTCGAGCAGACGCCGAAAAAGTGGATTGGAATAAGGTGCTAATGCATGTGGTAGTAGTAGTAGTATGTAAGAACTGAAAATAAGCAGAGCTGTTAGATATCGAAAATGCCATTCACTGCGACCTTTGTCGTGCCATGCGCAGTGTTGTCTTTTACTCAAAGTGGTTTCGGGGGAAACGGAGTGAATAAAATACACACTGGTTCTACAGATACGAGAAATTTGGTAGAAGTATCCTCTGGGATTAACTATCCATTTAACCTTTTTTGGCACATCCGTCACAATAAAGCTCTGAACCGATTCACGACGTTCGAGAAATGAAAATTACGTTTTCGACAGATACTATATAAGGCTGTATAAATAACCAGAATACAATATAGCTTTCTAAGTCATTGTTAAAATTCTGATACGCGTTCCTCTAATAACCGTTAGTTAGAATATAAAACAATACTAAATAGTGTGATCCCAATTGATCGAAAGCTTGCTTACCTAAATATATTTGTTGTCTTCATAAAGCAGCAGACTGGAACACACCGCAGATGATCCGAAAACTACGATTATCTCCTAGAATAATGTCAGTCAAATCCGAAATGTGCTGTATATATGGTGCATATATAACCGTCTGCCTAGTCTATGCAGTACTTTAAAATAAGCTGCTTAACGACGTATACAAATTTTAATATTCTAATCTATTCGGGTACTGAACGTGTTTGCAGTATAACTAAATACGCAAATGTTATTCTATTAGAAGTGGATCAAACATATTCGTAGGGAAATTTCTCCTCGATTTCTGCGTCTGAAGTTAGATGTAAAATAATCAACCTGTATATAAGGTATGTATGCCAATGGACGTGTGCACGTGTGTGTGTGTGTGTAAGATATGGACCATGCAGAAGTGTGGTCATTGGTTCTACCACGTTCATAGTCGAGGATCATTGTCAGGAGGACAACGATACAGACCAGGTCGAACAAATGGCAAAATGTCTTAAGAATTGCCGCTTTTTCACTGTACAAAAAGGGACGCGAAATCAGAGAGAGGCTGCCCCTTGGATCGCTATCTCTTCCTCTGATTTCCGAAAGATAATGAAAAAAGGTTTAATGCGGCAGTTTTGTGCGAGGTTTTGATTAAAAAAAAAGTAGCTCGAAATAAGAGTTCAAAAGGTTTCCGGCTCGGTAAACCATTGCACACAAGGAATCGGAAATCGTCGAACTTGACGCGACCGATGGCGCAGAAGTTACTAGCAAAGACGGACCCTACAATTAACAGCAGACACATTTATATCGTTGACATCTTGCAAGGCATATTGATAAATCTAAGGCTAAGCTAATAAGTTAGAAGAGTAGAAAGTTACAGTTAGAAGACTTAAATTGTATACAGATGCATATCTATGGACTGAAAGCTCATACAACAAATATGTGATCGACATTTAGGTAACTACACACATAGATACAGGCTTTCTACGACTAGCCACAATGGAAGCTTGCTGCTTATTCTCTCTTTGTCACCTACCCATTTGTTTACCGCATATATTATTCTATATTAATTTATAAATAGCAACTGAATTCATCATTTTGAAACTTTTTTCGTAATAAAATGGAAGCACTGGTTTTTTTGAAATAGCCTGCAACTATTAAGATAAAGAGGTCGATTTCGCTCAAATGGGTCTATGGGTTATGTGATTATTTTAAGAGTCATTGTTTTTTCTTCTGCAAATCCTACTTTGTTTCTTATCCGCAACGTCGCAGTCCACCCTTCACACCTGGAAGTCGGTGAGCGATTTTAACAAGTACGTTGACTATTCTTATCTTTCATCAATGATTAACGACGAAAAACACATTTTTCCTATAACAGACAATTATTATAATAATCGTCTCTCTGACACGAACTTCTTTGCTCATGTTCGTTCACGTAAACGAATACCGTTTGGACCTTTCAGAGTACTGCACACACGCACGCACGCACGCACGCACGCCCGTACGCACGCATTGTATGACAGGACAATTAGTGGAAGAACATTTCGAAAAGAAAAGAACACAAAATCTATCGTCTCGGAAATTTTAAAGAAAAACACTGGCAGTATCAAGGCATGTTAAAAGCTGGCTATGCGAATGATTTTTCATTTGCGTATATACCTCGGTAAAACCGTGAAACCATATGTACATATATGTTCTCTTAAAAATAAAAAAGAAAATAAAATTATCATTTTAGTTGGTGATCATTTGCTAGAACCGTTCAGGGCACTGAGTCGATATAAACACTACTTATATGTTAGCCGATAACCGTTTATGTAATTACCAATTCACGCTTCTTTTATATTTTATGCATGGTTAGCTTGCTTGATGAAATTATTGTGTTTATTATCACGATCCTTTTACCCTTTCTGCTGGTTATGATGCCCAAGGATTTTCTTCTCGTAGTAGTCTTCTGCGCTGTCCTACCAAATCTAGAAATTCGCTCGTGCCTTTTGCAGATCTGTTGTGTGCTCTATCAGACCTAAAATCCCTTTGTGGACGCTTCTCTTGACAATCAGCTAATTGACTGTATAATGTTGCAGTCGACTGCCGCACGCAAATCTAAATATCGACACACTATCGTCTATTTATACGAAGAATAAATAAATGTTTTTTTTAACTGTTGTGAACAAGTTTTCATTTGTTTACGTACGTTTATGCAACCAAAGCTAGAGACTGCTTGGTACTGTCACCATTCCAGACAATACGCGTCGAAGTGACATTTCGTCTTATTTAGAATACGGAAACATAAATGCCAACGCATCACTCTGCGTATCTCTTTATCAGTTATATATAGATACAAATCGTTAGAATATCGCTCGTACTTTGAAGAAGTTTGCTCTTCGCAGGCGGCTTCCGCTCCGATGGGCATAGGCACACTAGAATAAATGGACGGATGTGTGTGTGTATGCATAGGGGAGCATGTGGTCACAGTGCACCCGGCAAGTCTGTTTGGCGAGAAAGGCCATCCGACGAAAAATTAGCGTTATTTTGTGGGCCATCTTGGCCGAGCAAGGGCAATTCCACCGCAGCTATTCCTGCAGACCTCAATAGGATGAGGTCATTATTACGCTATTGATGTCATTATCGTCAAGAATACGATAGTCTCGTTGAATAACAGCGGCGTAAAGTCCGCCGATGTGATGCCAGCCTTTGCGACGTTGTACGTTACACAGTACGGCGTCAGGCAGATCGATAAACTCATTTTTGAGGGTGCAAAGGATGTTGCTAAGGCGTTCGAAAAACTTTTGTAAGAAAGATCAGGCAGTCGTTGCGTGTCAGATAAACTTTGCATACTTCTAGAATTGCCATTTTTATTACCGGGCAAGGTATGTATAGAATAGTAAGAATGAACTAAGGATGAGGCAACGTTTTCAATGCCTGTTATAATTACAAAGGCAACAAAGTATGTTAAACTATCGATGCGTGCCTTTTACCAGATTTTAACCAGCTATAGTGATCTAAACGTATATGTGATTTGACCCTGACTTGATTCTATAGTCCTTGCGGGACTCTGAATACGCGTGCTCATAAGAACAGCATATACACAGAAGAGTTAACTGAGTTAAGGAAATGAAAGGTACTGAAACACGCAGAATTTTTGTCCATCTTAGCTCCGTGTATTATAAATGAACTCACGAATTTAGGTTATAGTTTTTGAATGAGAAATTATTATAATTTTCCAGACCTAATTAACGTTTTCAGGCCCGTGTGCCGCTAGCGTAGAAAAAACACGGTCCAGTATCGTCCAGCGAGGACAAGCTTCAGGGTCAGCATTAAACCGAGTCCGAACGCGAAAACAGTCTGGTAAAAAAGCGACAGGTCCCCCCACATTAGATAAGGACTCGTGGGAAAAATGGGGGCCAAAACGGTTAACGGGGGAATAAACGACAGAAGTAGGAATGCTCGCAGTATGTCAGTTATTCGTGAAGTGAAGCAAAAATTATCTAATTTACCGGACCGAAATGACCGAGCAGCAATAAAAACCAAAGTGGGTTAGAAAGAAGTTGGCTGAGAAAGGGCAGATAGTATAATATAAAGAAAACTGAGAAGAGTTCGCGTCGAAGAGAGGCAAAAAAAGAATCAAGAGGCAACGACTGTCGAATATCTGTGAGGCACAAGCTATTTTCATTAACTGTCATTAGAATAATAACAGCGAGCGCTCCCATTTGATGTTAGGGAAGAAATCTGCTCCGAAGAATAGGGTCAACGTGAACAAATGCGAAAGTGAAGATAGAAAGGCTGATGTCGATCGTTACTGGGTTTAGTTCCAGATTTCCGCTTATTTGGAGTCTATCTCAGCGCAGGAATGAAGGATAAGGGGATGCGGTAGGATCTGAAAGGGCAGCGAATTAGGAACGGTGAATATTAGGACGACCGAAGAAAAGCTGGCAATATCCTAGCCCAGATCATGCGGTCACAGAGTCACAAATGTATCAATGGTGTTTGTCTTCGCCTTAACCCACGACGTCCTTGCCCGTACTGACTAATTCATCATAGCGGCTGTTTTTAGTCAAGGAATCGATTGCACGCTCAATCGATCGATCCGCCTAGCTCCGTTCGTCCATGTACGTTCGTCTCGCGTTTACTATTTTGAGTACGACAGAGTGAGAAACCTTTAACAATACAAGGAGAAAATGCTGAATGGAACATCCGCCATTTTCGTTTGCCTTCGCGTCCGTCAGGGTAGTCCGTAGTCTAAATTCACAGACTTGATGAATTGGATAAGGCGATACGTCTGCTGACACTGATGTTTCTGTTGCTGCTGCTAACTTTCGAGGCGTCATGGACACTATGGGATAGGAAGTTACGCTGTTAAAAAGTGAAGCCTTGCCATTTTAATTCTGGTTAGGTAGTTAAGGAACACACGCACAGAAAGATCTAACAACATGTAGATATACTCTTCATGTTTTGTTGCAGAGGGATACCTGTTTTTATCCGTTAACTAGAGGTGTATCTCTTAGAATCATTTAATTATCGTCTTTTCAATCACAGCTTAGGGAAAATATGACTTGACGGATTCTAGTAATGACGTCGCAGTTAACTAGAGCTAGCCAGACAATCGAAACAAATAGGTAATGCTTTCGTATTTGAATCCAAACGATGTTGAACTTACTTAGGGTTTCAAACCAAAATGTATGTCTGTGAAACTTCTTGATACAAAAATAACTCAACCTTCTACTCAATGATGTCAACTTTCATTAGGCTTAGTTCATGTTCTTTGAAGGAGGTGTACTTGAAAAAAGATTAATTTGTAATTGGTTGCTTTTCGTACTTGCTCTTGGGCTTTTTATCACTGACAGTTCGCACCACATTGAGGCTTAAAATACTGACAAGATCCTTTAGGTTGAGTAGTGCCAGCGAAAAAGGTAGCCATTATATTTCGCCATTTGATGGAAACGCCGGGGCTCGTCCGCCTACAAGTGCTTGCTTCGAACGCACACTGTATGAAACATAATTTAAAGTGAAAATCATACTTAGAAAAATTAAAATAAAGAGATGTTTTATCTCGAAAGATTTATAATAAAGCCTTTCTGTTTACTTTGTGCAATCATGCATTGAAGCTAGTGAGAAATTCGGATTTCGAGAATGTCCATAATTCATTTGAAGCGATGCGGCACAATGCATGGAGCCCCCAGAATTAATAGTAGGATACTTATTGTGGGGGAACGGAAGGAAACGGACACAGATCGTTGCTCCTTCAACCCTTAACCAGCATAGCGAAACCACGCCATAGTAAAAGGCACTTGGGAAATGACTCTTTCACTACGCGGGATATTTGTTTGCTAACGTAAAATGTGCTAAAAGGTATGGCAAAAAATTCCTCGAAAAAAAAGAAAGAAATATGTATGTAGGGGACGCTTACTATCTTAAGCGCAGGCATACCACCTGGGACGCAAATGATAATCATTACGACAGGGGAACGAGGGAAAGAAGTATAATTAAAACGCATAAGTATACACCGCCTGTCCGCTGTCTACCTTCGCAGTAAGCTACCTGCGTAAATAAACATCGGATTGCTTAGTTCTCCTGACACTTGTTTCTGCTATAGATTATATCAAATAGTTGTAGATTGAGCTGACCTTCACGGCTATCAATGTCGTTGTCTATATTGTAGCATAGGTCTCTTCGCCATTTGTAGTCTATTATGAGATTTTATTATTATATTATGTTATTATGAAGCTTATTATAGTATGTTCGTCATATTTTGATAGGAGAGTTTAAATCATGCAGTAATGTATAGTTGTTTGAATTATCCAGATATTGTATAATTTTTGCTTTGCGATCGTGTACACTTGTGGAACAATGTGAAATGATTGCCGAACAGCCTATCGCACAGTTAGTTATACACGAGGATTCAGACTTGCAATACTTAAGATAGCGCAAATACGACTAACAAATTTACTATCCTCTATGAGATTTCATTGAGACGTAATACTCTGTATTCTTGTATTATTTTGATTCAAACTTATTAGCAGCGGACCGTCCTTTAGAAAATACGGTCTTCCGACAAGCAAATGCTGTATCCATAGAGTGTATGCTATTGAGTGACTCGAGATACCTAGCCGCTACCATTTTATGTATCAGAAGTTCGAATGCACAGCGTTAAGCTCGATAAAATTATGTACACACGCAAGTGAGTCGTAGAGGAACAATCACCAGTGTGCAACGTAAAAGACGTCCATAAAAGGCTTAGTCGTCAGACATTCACTACGAGTACTGTTGATTGATAGTGTGTTTCATGATAGCACTGGAAAATTTTCTGTGCCAATTAAGTGATTGTCGGTCAAATTTTGACAATTGTATCTCTAGCCCAAAGCCATCAAGGGCACGAGATACAGCTAATGTTTTTGGAACGCTCGTAGGACGGGGGTTGTGGATAGGTAGAGTACAGGAATAAACGAAGGTTCGGGCTTATTTTATGCCGGGGCGTAAGCGACAGATATAAGGCAGTTACTTTTAGGGAAATCGAGAATCAGGTAGAGCGTCATGGAGAACAATGCCACACTCCAACCTAGTTCAGCACCGGCTGAAGTTAGGTCGAGCCAAGCTCAGAACGCATATAGTTACCCACGTATATGGCAACTTGTACTGCTGCTTACGCATTATGCAGTCCACGTTCAGTAGCAGGGGAAGTTGGGAAAAGAGCGTATCAAGAGTAAACAGAATTTAAAGGTGTCGAAAGGTCAATGAGCAGACAATGACTAGTGCATAACCTTGGCGAGCGACGACGAAGGGTAAAGAACAATAAATGACGAAAGGCACATAGAGGCTTTATTTTCCGCTTGAATAAGCGAGACGTCCATTCGTGTCCTGCACAGCGTCTAACATCTGTTAGGGTATAGGACAACTATACGGCAGCCAACCAGCATGCTGGTCAACAACAGGAAAGACAAGTCCAGTAATGTGACGTTGATGGGGTTTAGGAACGAGGCGCAGGGTACACGTGGACGTTAATGACGTAAACACTTGTACCGTTCCGATCAAAAAGCCTCATCCACTCGACTGAGCGATCTTTACGATAAATGCTAGTCAGAAGGAAAGAACCATTTTTGAAACTGAGAATCTAAGGCGAACAAAAAGAGTTGACAGATCAATACGGTGCCAATCACGCAACCATAAGCAAAATATTTATACTCAAACCTCGCACAAATTAAACATCAAATGTTAATCAAATGGTGTTATAGTTGAACATGTACTCGTAATTGTTGTCTTCAGGCTCGCCTATAATATACATACTACCAAAAGGTCACACATTGTAGTAAACTGGAAAGTCGAGAATGCCTGTTTTTTCGGCTATGAACGTAGGAAGTAGATACTCGATCAACGCACCGAACTTACCTAAGAAGTAAATGTAACTTAGCCAGGACAATTGAACTGGATGTTAATGATCTATGAGCTATATAACAAGCAGTTTTTTTTGATCTCAGAGTTAAACTATTAAAATAAAAAAAGGCCGCGCTGGAAAATGAACCCCTTCGATAGCTAGTCACTCGTCGTATAATCATACGTATTGCACTCTCTAATAAACTCTACCTAGACCACAATCTATTCTTTGGGAAATTATAGGCTTCGTTCGTATTCCAAAGCTGATATTTAAGGTGGTGCCAAGTAACCATATATTACAAAACGCAAGCGCCAATGAATTGGCTATATATTCTGATCGATTGAACCACTTTTTATCTAGTCTGTACGATTATATTTATAAGGCTTTTGCGGCTAAAGTCAAACAGGAAATAACATGCAAATGGCGAGTAGGACCAGTGTGTCTTCTGAGAATACACTGGCAGTGAACGGTTGACACCACGAATCAACTGTACAACTAATTCCCGAGCGATCAATATTTTAGGATGCAGGGGTTCTAAAATGCGCACCTCCAGGATTCTCTGTTCTTGGTTGTTCGCTCTGCCACATCGCTTGAACGCTTAAGCATCAACACCCGCAACCCAATGCGGGGGGTACATTGAATTCTCGCGCACCTTGTGTCTTAACTGCCTAGAGAATAAACCAAAGATAAAGCCCCATTGCACTCGCATGTTCGCAGTCATATACGACGTTTAATGATCGTTTACTATACATACGTATCTATCGATCGCACGATACTCGACCGTTTTATTAATGTGTGCCAATAAAGCAGGGTAATGCATATCAAGTTTGTATAAGCAAAAACATGCATTATCATACATGTTACAGAATGCACTTAGGTCACTCACTACTTTGGCCCTAAGAGATAAATGACTATCAAGGCTGACTCCTAGCATGAAACGAAGTCTGTCTACGCTCTGTCACCCATATCCGTAAAGAGTAACTCGGATTTGCTCAATGTGTACAAATTCAGCTAAAATACCTAATAGCTCGTATTATAGGTTTCTAGTAAATGTATTCGATAATTACTCGCTTAGTATCCTGTAAGTTATTCACGTAAATACGTTATTTATCTTCTTGGCTTTAGGGATTCAAACAGGTGTTATATCCAGCCTGCGTTTCGAGTCACTTAGAAGCAACGTGAAATACTTACAAACTCTTCGATACGATCGTACAGGGACGTATGTGTATTGCTATGAAATACTGGGCTACGAGCTAAAAAATCCACGATTTTTTTTTATTAACATTGAGTCTCTGTACCATGCCGAGTAAATTTAGACTGCAACTCAAGGGCTTTGATGCATAGTATAAAATGAGGTTGCCAGACTTTACAGAGTGTATTTATTTCAGTACAACTAACCTTACAAAAATATAGATCTAGGATTTATTTTAGTTTTTTTTTCATGATAAACGAATCGGTGATAGTATTACAGAACAGAGCAGTAAATTACATCGCTTGCGTCATGAGGATGTTAAAGTTCAAAATGGGTTATAGTTATATAGTGGCCTCGCAAACGTCCAGTCCAAAGCTACGTAAGTGGTCCTTCAAAAATATTTGGGGGACTCTATACCTTAAAATCACTGATGTATCATTAATATGCGTTTTATAGAAGAGGATATACCGCTTTTTTATGTCTAGCGTAAATGTCGGACATGGGATTGATCCGAGGTGAGAGATCTAGGGGAGGCCGTGTGGGCAAGCGCCACTTCTGGCTGCACTGTGGTTGAATAGAACACGGGAAGATCTGCTGCGACGATTTGTCTATCATGTGTGATGTTGTTATTACCATTTGGGACCTACTCTTGGATCATGTACATCAGTTGTATATGATTTGGGTTGATTTTAATAACATCTGGGTTAAATAAATACAAAATATATAGCATTCGATTATAGGTACGCGTAAAACAACCGCAGTAGTTTCATAAAATGTCCGACGATGTTTTTCACAAGATAGTTTCGTGCTTCCAGTCAAGGCATAAGGCTGTGAATTAAATGATGTACTACTCCTAGTCACCACAAGCTGGTGTGAGCATCATAAATACTATGTGAGATACGACCATTTCTAAATGTTGCTAATGATTAATAATAGAGATATAAGAAACTTTGTCCTCTAAGCGTATTCAGCCTAAAAGTTCGAGCTTTAAATATACAGGTACAACGAAGATAAAGTTGAAAAATTTTTGACGTAGCGTGTGAGGTGGAACCCGTAGTATCCGACAAGTAAACAAACGTTTTATAAATTTGCCTAGAATGACGTTAACATAGCTGTAATGTTTTCGTTGGGCTTTTTCGGTCCGATATTATCCGATGCGGATATTGGGTTTCATATAAAAACTTCGGGGAGCTCTTTTCGTATAATGTATGATTTTTGCAGGTTAGAAAAATGCGAAGTTTTCTACAAATTGGCATCACGAGCGAATGACAAATATCTTATTAAGATGATGAAGTGCTTCAATCAACACCTTCTAGCGCCTTTCACATGAACCCCTTGCAGGCACAAGGTGGTCTCACCCATTTGTGAACAGTGTGCTGATTAGCACGGTCCTCTGGACCGTAAGCATCTTAAAATCTTACTGAATACTCTGATTTTCCCATTGACATAATGAGCGTTAGGGGTTTCATTTTTCATAGAAATGCCACTAGCTTCTAGTTCCTGACTCCACTTCATTACAAATTTTCGACTTCTCCCCGGTCGTTCTTTGCGTTATAGATTCTTGGCGACAGCTGGTGGAATCGGCAATATCGACGACAGCCGAAACTGACGTAGTCATTTGAAAGTTATCGTATCGTCCAGCCAAACACCGATTCATAGCACCTACACACGTTCTTCGAATACAACTATCAGACTACCCCCTCTCTACCAAGTAATTCGTCATCCTTTCAGCCAGGGCTAGTACTGATGGTAAGAAACTCTTCGGCAGAGAGCAACAGGAGCACAATAAGCACAGTCTGTATTCTATTGTCACCCTAATTCTGCTTTTGCCAATCTTTCACTACGACGGCGATCTCTTTGCGTTCACAGTATTCTTTAACCGTATCTTCGAAATAACTTTGTCGATGGATTTCCATAAGCTAAAACATTCCTGAGAGCTCGTGTGGGAATAAACCGGTCCACGTACAGACGAAGATAAAAAAAATATAGTTGGAAATTCGAACGCGACCGAGGCCAACGCATTGGGGCGACGGGAAACCAATGCTAGCAGTGAATATGACGTGAATTTGATATTTCCTTTCGGAGTTCTTTTGTTCATGTCGGCACGGCAGTGCCTACCGCTTCTCCTTACGCTTTTACTTGTGGAGCAGCTGTCGCCTTCTATCTTCAGTGGCTAGTTGCGAAAACCGAGGTGCCGACTGCCACGGCCTTTCTAACTCGTCATAGCGGCGATAGTGGCATTCCTGTTTTCCTTTTCCTTCTTATATGCCATCGGCTATTCATTCCCAGGAGGTTCCAAGGGCGTTCTCTGAGCGAACCTTCGTCCTTCAATGTACCGATCCTGCCAACCTAGCTCGCCACTACGCCGGTGGAGGGGAATACGAAACGAAACAGAACGATACAGGGGCGGAGTGCAAGAAAGACTGAGGGGCAAGCTAGCAGCATCAGAAGGAGTGCACGAAGATATCATGGCAACGAAAGGGCATCAAGACGGGTGCTGAAAAAAAGCGTGTCGGTGGTGATGTAGAAGGGCTTCTCAATGATCATGTTAGTAATGTTAGACATCGAATGAGGTGCGGGGGATGATTATAGCAAGACGAAGCCTCTACAACGAGCATATCTTATGCATTAAGATCGGCAAGGAACGCGCTATTGGAACAGACATGAGTGATATTAGCAAGAAAATTTGCGAATAGAAGTGAGATAATGAACATTATTATGAATAAAACCTCCGCGAAAGAACAAAAATTCTCTGATAAGGTTAAATTACTGATAGTAAAACGGTACTTTTATATATTAGGTGCGTCTAGACCAAACATGCTAGTTGTCTACTACATATCACAACTAAATAATCAAAGGTTGGTAGGAGCATGCAGTGATGCCAAAATAAACTTCCAGAAAATTTAACTCATGCCAAAAAATATGTTATTCAAGTATCCAAAACTCCATGCGCTCGGCTGTAGGATACGCGAAACAAAGTAGGATATGGGTTCCGCAAGAACGTACTGTAGATTTATGTAACGCAAAACCCGTTCCGCTGATTCGTGTTAATTAGCTGCTCTACCGATATTACCTTTTTCGTTCAATTTGGAATAGTATTTTCAGATTCGCTGAGCCTGATAAAAAGTGGCGCAACTTTTGAACAACTTTATTCTTCGTACGTAACTTCGCAGCAAGTTGAGCGCTGTATTTTGGCTTGAAAGTTGCCACTAACTAAAATAACTTTTCTTTCGAAATTAGATAGTTAGATACTATTATGTGACTTGTTCTCGCTTGCATGTACAGTTGCATGGTTTGCTCTAACTGATACCCTATAGCGGATTTACAAATAAACCTCTTGAATACCCTAGAAAAACCTGTAGGCCAATAATTACAATAGAAAACTTCCAAACAAAACTTTGTCAAAACTTCACACGCTAAGAACGACCACTGAGTCATTACGCAGGCCATAGTAAAGCTGAAGAGTACGATTATCGTATAGCCTGTAGTATCCACGATAGCCTATAGTAAACTAACAATTACGACATATAAATGTATTCTTTATATTTTTTATTATTGACAGTTAGTTCCATTGCGCTGTGTGTGCCAAAGTTACTTCTAAGGGAAATCTACACAAGAGTTGCAAAATCCATCAAGTTTTAGTCAGACATTTACTATTTCCCAATACGACTAGCCGTGCTAACTTCACTATAAACTTTACAACATCGCCGTTCGGCATTCCACCAGATGGCTGGCTCCCGCGACGAAACTACTTGTGTCTATCCCCGGATTCGAACCTAAGGCAAACGCGCTGCCTGCTAAGCTAAGACAGGTGCGAATTTCATTACGCCTAAGACAACTCATCCGCTGTATCTAATACGATCGGCAAACGGCTAGTTCTATTCTCTACGTTGAAAAATGCCATTATATCTTTATGCGATTGCACAAAGCTGTTAGGGAATCCTGAGTACTCGAAGAAGCCGCCGTTCACTTTACAGCGGCTCGCCCTGTCCGAAGTAATCCTGACGCGGCGACATAACCGCAAACCGTCCAAGCAAAAACAAGACGCTAAATAATGTAAAGGATGAGACTAGCTATTTCTAGCATATACGAAGCCTGCTTTTCGTTGAACTACTATTAACTCAGTTAAGGTCAGCCATTGACGACAGCTGTATTTTGGCTGTTACAAATATATGGCTCAAGGTTCGCTGACGTAACTTCTGGTTACACTAATATTGGGTCGAACTTTTGTCCTATGTCACTATGTGCCACACTAGTGACCTGTTAATTAATAACAAAAACGATTAACATCTACCTATACAATATTTATGGTCCGTACTATCTGAATCCTAAACCTATCGTTTCATAATATTTAGGGTTTGTACGGTTGAACGACTTGACCGCATGGTGATCGCGCTTTTGTTTGCTTAATATGTGACAGCGAGCGTTTCGACGTTGCCTTATGTTCAAAATGGCTATTGGCCGGTCTAATCGCATGTCAAGTAGCGGCACTGTTTTCAAGCATTCAAATATTTGTATATAGAAAGAAAGAGAGGTCTACGCAAATGACCCCCATGGGAATATCAACATGGACGTTCGATAGGTGGGTCGGTCGATTCTCTCACATCTGAAGCTAGTTCTGTGCAATTAGGCACCGCCGTGTCTGGGTTCGCTAGCTAGCACCGGTTGTAATCTAAAGCAGGGTCTACATGTAAAAACCCATTCATCAGTGTCGTTCGGGCATGAATGACTCTTCAATAGACCCAGTTGTTAGACACTTATGGGCTTAAAAATTGGCATTGGCTGAGCGGAGTAACAGAGGCAAGACGCCGGTAGCAATAGCAATAACAGTAGCAGGAGGGGTGACGCCAATCGTAGTAGTGGCAGCTGCGTTCAGCGGCTAACCAACTCTGTTACGAACGTTTGCCGTATCAAGGAAACGAAGAATTTTACAAGGGGATACAGGCGGAATACGCCTATGCTGAATCCGGTATTTATATATCATCCTTTCACATTTAATCTTCTAATTCATAATCCAGTACCAGGGTAAGATAACTGTTCCCTGGTAAGTTCTTTCAAAAAAAAAACCCACCCAGTGTTGCTATACGCAACGATGATTAATGCGCCCGCCATTTGGCTAACATTGGAAAAGGTAATTGAAAAAATCAGGATTTTTCGTATGCAGTTGTACACCTTGAGGTGCAGCTGACCTAACGCACCGACACAGGCTAACGTTCGTATGCAGCGGTTATTCCTCGTGATCTCAGTCACGCCAATCCAAGATATCTATCTTATATAGCAATTTTGTAATACATTTTTCAGAGTTGTTTAAATTTTATTTAAGTAATCAGTAAAATGGTTGAAGACTGAAAGATATAATTGAACCAGTAAACGCTACATTTACGCTTTCAGACATTCAATGTAAGGATACCTAAAAAAAAAAAGCTGAATACTGTTCTATCAAAACTTCATGTCACAGAACGAATATCCTCTGTATCAAGATTAAGTTCCCGTACGTACAACGTTCCGAAGCGTTCGTTACTTAATGACTTGTCTACTATACGACTTATTTACGGGTTATACTTTTTTTTTCCCGCCTTTAGATGGCAGATAATGAACATGCCGCGTTTTGGTCACGCGTCCGTCTACTGTAGCCAGTAGCTTAACAGAAGAAAAACGATTTATTATAAAAAGCCTCTCATTCTCTATGTCACACCCGCTTTATCGAAATGGCTTTTGCTCTCAGTCAGTCGAAGAGTCCGCCAAAGGCTGATTGCGAAATCAGCCAAAAGCCCGCCCAAGTGAAATTTTATTTGGAGGCTGTAAATGCTGGGAACGGCCCTAACAGTGATAAAGTAAGCGGTGCGAGGTGGGGCAGTCCCCTTGTAGTTCCGACGTCAGGTTAATGACGCGTTCACATTGGTGTATTTGATCATTGCGAGGCTTCCGATACCATTGAGAAAGCTGTCCGAAAATATAGCGCGAGAAGGCGCGGTAGGTAAATGCCCTAGGATGTTGTTAGCCAGTGCACAGAAGAAGACTATGGCAGAATCGGGTTGTTCTCTTCGGTCGTGTCATTTTTTGAAAGCTGTAGCAGAAGAAATTCTCTAGTGATACTCGTCTAAAACTTTAGCAGGGCAGGCTGTAGTGAAAGCGTAAGCGATAGTAAAAGAGCATTCGTTAAATGGTGATTATCGATTTAGCAAGTTAGTTATTGAAAAAAAAATGATCGAATACACAATTCTACTTGATTAATCCATCCTAAATAGCAGCTTGACGGGTAAGTTCACAAAAAAAAATTATCTTTGTTTCAGCAAAGGAAAGGTTTGTAAATAAACAGCTTTTTAGTTACGCATCTAGTTCCCAAGTAAACCGTAAAAACTGAAGTGTGTACAGCTTTAAAAATTTATTCATTTTAGTATTTAGTGACTCATTCTCGGGCGCATTCTCCTAAAATAAGTGTACATTGGAAATGCTCATGGCCCGCAACAAATTTATTATCATAAATGACAATGTTTTTGCTTGTAATGCGCAAGGGATTACGATGTAATGATCCGAGAACAGGCACATACGAATGGCTTTTGAATTACAGACTAAGCGCTTCTTTCCATTAATGTTAATGTAAAACTACGCTGGACATCCTCCAGCAGTCAGGCAAAGAAGGGCGATAAATAAAAAAAGGTACATGCAAATATCTTATAGGAAAAAAGATGGCCTGCTTTATTAGTAAGTTAAAAATATTTTTCAGTTTTTCGAAACAAAATATATCTTTGCTAAAGCCCAAATGTGGTGTTAACGATGGTGAACGGTCATTGATGCGGTACACATCTAATTTGAAAGGTCTCGAACAAATCTTGCACTGCCATGACAACATCGTTTACCTCTCTATACGATATAGATTAATACAATTTTTAGCTGTAAAAATACTTGCCTTCCTAATGTGCTCTTAGTATTACATTAAAGCCATATAAAAGTGGAAAGCGTGACCAGTGCAAAACTCGTCATTAGAAAATCTAATGACGAGTTTTGCACTGGTGCCCGTGCGACTGTCAGCGTATCCATATGTAACTAGAAGCATCTACGAAGACTTCATTTTAGATCATTCTCAGCTACGATTTATAACTAGCTCACCCTTCTGTGTTTTCTGTCCCACAGACAACGCAGGCCATTCGTGATAAACAGAGCGGGTGTCACACAATGAAGGTCTCTACATCAGTAAACGACTTATACGGATACCGTTGACGTATTCCAGAATATAATAGGCAAAGTTACTCAGTACCTGATCTCGCCCAGCCAGGTGGGTAAATGTACCCATCTCATAAAAAGTTTGGATGATCTAAGACCAGCAGTTAAACAAAAATGTAGTTACTAGTCAGCATTAATGTGACCTTTCATATCAGTAGATCTTTTCGGTGTAAGATCCATATAGACGCATATGACAAAGCTATGAAGAATGAGCATGTCAACAAATCGCAGGATTAACCTCAACAGAATACTGAACGGGAACTGTTGTGGTAGTTGTTCAAAATAAACTAAATGTTGTTTCATTTGTTGTTTATCAGAAGATTGAATATGATAGAATCATAATTTTGGGTCCGTAAAGCTGCA
The DNA here is from genome assembly GCF_002443255.2 of Varroa destructor. Lineage (NCBI taxonomy): Eukaryota > Metazoa > Arthropoda > Arachnida > Mesostigmata > Varroidae > Varroa > Varroa destructor. Next base: position 13,301,857 of record NW_019211456.1, read on the forward strand.
GCCAAGCCGAAACGCTAATTATATAACGGTGTTTTGTTCATGTTTATGAATCTGAGAGATAGATTTGCGGAAAAATCTTTGATAATTTTGTTATAGAATTTTTGCGCACTCTTCAGTATGCGGAAAAAATATATGTATATACATAACACTTCCCTAATTTATCAGAACATATAGTAACAATTTAGAAGGCCCATAGATCGCCAAAAAACAGTTTGTTTATTGGATATATTACAAGTGACCTTTGATATCGTTCGCCCCATCTTTAGTGTTCCTGGTTTACTGGTCCTAGTTTTACGGAAGACTTGCCTACAGTGAGTGGCTTACAGATTTTAGAAACTAATTTATGCATTAATTGCCTCGTTTATTGCCGGGCAGCAGTGAAAAACGGGAAAGCATCTCTGATACGATAGACAATTACTAGAAGATGATAAACTTCAAAGTATTAAAACATGCAAAGTAAGATCGGGCTTCACTAGTTTCTTGAGGCACAATTCGAAGCCGGTCTCTTCTTAAATATCTTTTCCATTCGTTCGATTTACGATCAAAAAGAGAAATCTCGCACAGATTAGTACTTCGCGCTACTTCCAGGCATCAAAAAGCGTATCGGTAATGTTGGACGGCAAAATTCCATATGCCCGTCGTGTGTGCAAAAGTTGGTCGTCACAATAGCGCGACATCATATGTGCACTGGGTCGGGCTTTGTCGTTGCTTATTTTCTGTTTTTGTTTAAAATTTAAAACATTTGAAATTGTAAAATCGATTCCGTCATTGAGCGGCCCCAGCGTTCGTATTGGTTTGTTCTGGTATGTCTTCTATTTTGCAATACGTATATGTACATGCAAATTCGCTCGTTGCCCTTGCCTGCCATCTTTCCACAGAAATACGCACAAGTCTGATTGAACATCAGCTCTCATTTGCGTTCGATCCGGCATCCTTCCCATCGCGTTCTTTTCTAACTCCTACCAGCACTGTGATCTTTGTGACAAAATGTAAAAATAGTACAGCTCATTTTGAGGCCACATTTTAAAGCTCTATTGTACAGATCTTATATACCGTACAACTGCTCTATATATTGGTATCGGGATCAGTTAGTTTTTCCGTCTACAATACATCTGTCAATAAATGGCTTTCTTTCTGGACCGTTCCAATAGTTCTCTGCTCACGTTCTGTTTGTAACAGTCGTTATTGTCGCGCAGTTGGAGAAGTAAAGCAATTTATATAGCCACCTCGCTTACTTGACCAATGAAGCAACTAACAGAAGTATTTCATAGGAGTTTACCATATCACTATATATGTATATTATTATCCTGGTCGTGCAGAATTTATTCTTTCTTATCCTTGGTCACGTCCTTCATGCAAAAAATAAGGAATAGAGTGTAGCCGATAAAACCTACTGCAACAATCACCAGTGCGTACATAAACAATGTTAATTCAGGTTGCCTATAACGATTCTTACGTAGCCACTCAAGAACTTGCTCCTCATGCATCAGATCACCTGGAACAGTAACGTTGATAAAAACTTATACTAATCTAGAAGAATTATATCTTGGCCAATAAATTTAATTATTAATACTATACGTATAGGTATGTATCCTCATGAGAAATTCGAAGATGACTACCGTATGGATATTGTCCTTCCATGACGTTACCTCTAAAGATTGAGGGGAACTTTCTTCGAAAGTAAACAATGGCAGGCACCTTGTTGATTCCGTATTTCCGAGCATACTTAACATCGTTGATCTTCAGCAGCATTATGTCCAACTCCTCAGCTTCATCGTCAATGTGTTCAAGTTCCTTTAGGACCTGGTCGCAGTCGTCATTGTTCAGTTCAACTAGAAAGTCAATGATTTCTATATGAAACGATTGTATCATCTTGATTTTAAATCTCGTCTTGAACTCACTGTGAAGAATCTGCATACGCAAGAATAGCCGTGCTATCAATCAGTGTACAATCCCATTCGCTGTATGTTACTCACAGAAGAAGACGGCGACGAAGTCATTCTCGTCAAGCAATTTTTCCAGCATTTTACGGTTAACCTCCTCGATTTCATCTTTAAGCTCGATATTTTCTTGAGCAGTAAGCCAAGCAAGAACTTTGTCTTCCTTTGTAAGGTCGCCTGCGGGTATACCATAACATCGATGTGACGCTCTGCATATTTAACAGTAGCACATTATGCACGCCTCACATGAGATCATAAAACGATTAGTGATTTATTTCAATGGCTAGCCTCACCATCATAGATCGTTGCTCTGCCCTTGCGGAAATAAGCGAGCGAGGGAAATGTAGTTATGTCGAATTTAGCCGCTGAACTTAGGGAGTTGATTTTGACGAAGTCGATACCATATATATCCGCTTCGTCGTCAATATTCTCGAGTTCTTTTAGAGCCCGCTCACAGTCGTCGCAGTCTTCCTCCACTGTAACCATAAGGCGAAGCGTTCGCCGAACAGAAATGTTTAGCAGGCGTGATTTTCCTTTGGTACTCGTATCGTTATCTATGCATTTGACCCATAACTTGCCTCGGTATAACACCTGCAAGTTGCTATTGGGGTATGTGGCTACAAAAGTTTCGCGCGAAGAAATACTCTCCTCTAAATTTCTAAAAGGCATCGTACTCTAAATACTGGTTTGTAAACGTAGAAATATCCATTCGAACACAATATATAGGCACTGAAATACCATGTAACACACAAAACGTAGCTTAATCATGACCTTATCGGCCGTGAAATATGCTGTGAATGCTTACGAAATAGTACAGCTAGAAAAGGCGAACTTTCGATAAGCCGATCAAGCATTTTCTCGTTGACTTCCTCAATTTCGCCTGCCAGCTCTCTATTGTCGTCATCTGTTAGCCACTCTAATACCTGCTCTTCATTTTTCAGGTCTCCTGTAATAATTCGATAGAATATAAATCCAAGACTCACGATAAAATACAGGCTGTGATCGAGACACAACATAAGAAAATGCATTGATTTTTTGAAAACGTGCAGAATAATAGTCAAACTCGTCGTTCCACAACCATAAACATATATACAAATTAAAAGTTCTGTTTTCACAAGAGATTATATGCTGCCTCTGATCCTCTAATGAGTCGTATCCTTGAGGGCTTAGTCATTTTGAGAACTATCTTTGAAATACCTTCAAATATGAGTGGATTTCCGTTGCGGAAATATACAAGTGCCGGGAAGGTTTTAATGCCATATCGTTTCGCGAGACCAACATCTTGAATCTTGACCACGTGGATACCGAAGAGATCCGTCTCGTCATCAATTCTCTCCAGCTCTGCTAGGGCCTGATCACATGCCCGGCAGTGCGATTTGTCTTTTCGGGGATGAAAATAGATCAATAGAGCAATTCTCTTAAATTAACGATTACTGTAAGTCATTTAAAAAAGCACAATTTTTTTTTGCGAAGGCAAACTTTTTCGGTTGTTTGTTATACCATTATTGATAAGAAAGTGATCATCACTAACCAGAAGTGTGATCCTGCAAATCATTTTCGGATACGTCCCTGATGTAGCCGTTTAATAGGGTAAATATCAGTTACTTTAAGGAGCCGTTCAGAAAAAGGTTCTAACATTTGTACACGTCAATTTACGTACAGAAAAATACTCCAAGATATTGCGTATTCTCGAAAAGCTTTTCGAGCATGTCTCGGTTAACGGTTTCGATTGTGTCCTCGGTCTTTTGTGTGATGAGCCATTGAAGGACCTCCTCCTCTCCCGACAGGTCGCCTGTAAGGCATAGAAAAATCATGTCCACCACGACTGATGTCGTGCACTGAGCGTTTCAATTTGAAGACAAATATATTTTGTTCAGAATATGGTTTTGATTCGATCAGCGTTATTGCAAATACTACTTCACAAATAGGATATATAAGTAGCACCCTTTCACGGCTTTGGAAAGCAAACTTTCTGTGCTGTGTTTACCAAAGGCTCTGACACCGTAAGAGTCTAATATGTTCTAATACTGAAAAGAGCATTGTGGCAGAGAATATTTCTTTTAAATGTGTATTGTGAAATATAAACAGGGTCTATCTTACGCAAAGCACTTGCCTTGCCCCCCACGCTTAGTTCCTTTATTTTCTTAAATGATCATTTTGCTAAATCTGCCATCAACGATCAGAAACGCTTATATCAATAATTTTTAAGACATAATACGAAGGATTTTTCTCGATTACATTATTTAAATCGGTTTCTTTTATGTTCGATTTTAGAACGGAAAGAATGTTTTACTAAAATACAGAAACAGAGAAGTTTTCGTAATAAGTTAGCGAATGTCATCTGGTTCTGACTGTACCCCAATGGACGCTGACACAACAGTGAGTCACCACCCAGTTTGACATGGGTCACGTATCTGAATCTGGATATACTCACAACATATTTCCGTATAATTTTTAAAAGTCTTTCTCAAAGACACCGAATTCAGGTATACGTCATAAGTCTGTTGACGCACGATCGTTTTAACGTAAAAGAAAAATGAACAGTTCGAAAGCAAGAGAATAAAAAAACAAATTTAAGCTATAACAAAAAAATCACGGGTACCGTCTTTGTCATCAAGTTGTTAGAGACATGATTAGGAAGAAATGCATCTAACTATGGCCCAAAGAGCAATGTAGAGTGAAAATATGTTGACAAAACTATGTCTTAGTCAGCCTCAAAAATTATTATCCAACCAACTTTGTCTTTCGGTCTGTGCATACTATAGCACAACGTGAAAAATGATTTGTTCGTCGAAAAACATAACTATATTTAAATAATCATGAAATATCCTTTTATAATTCACTCTACTTATTGGCTAATTTCAACATTTGGTGGGATGCTATTATTGAAGCTTGAGAATGATTGCAAACCTTCGTAAATGTTGGGGATGCTGTGTTCGAAATAAACAAGACTTGGATATCTCCTAATGCCAAGCTCCTTAGCCACGGTGTGATCACAACTTTTGACAAACTTGATTCCGTGCCTCTCCGTATCGTCGTCGATGTTTTCTAGTTCCTCTAGAATCTTCCGACACTCTTCGCAGTCAACTTTCTCTTCATCTTCATTCAGGCCATCACAGTCATCACGGTCAGCATGATAAGACGCACGGAAGTCAAGCAACAACATAACACACTGACGTTAGTTTCACGCACCATCAAAGGACCCATTGAGACTAAAAATCGAAAAGCCTTTTTGGTAAAAATAAAACCAAGGTTGAAAAATCCCTATGACAGCGTGAACCATAAGCATATCTTTGATGAGCAGTTACTTTTCAACACACTTTCGATCCTAACATCAACAAAATAGAAATAACACAATAGAACCTATTGATCCACGCCCAGCCTGTCCACTACTTGTACGAATCTAAGAATCCGACCCGGGCAGCTACCCGAATACACAAGTGCTCGCTGTCTTTCTACATAACTGCGCATCAAACTAAAAAACGAAAACCTCACTTTATGCACTGTTAATAGCCGGTTAACGTTCATGAGAAAAAAACGTGTGCAACGAAAAAAGCCTAAGCAACTTCAAGCTTGACGGTGTCAGCTGCTCCTGCACAATATCCACAGGTCTCAGTACGAAAAACAGATATATAGAGCAAGCGTACATGCTCACCACTAGCACGCTAGTACTATGCACCAGGGACAGCAGTGGACACAAAAAACTAGTAAAACATAGAAGAAACAATTACAAAACACTAAATCTAAAATGGGAAAATTGTCCATGATGATGGAAAGATATGACGCCTTATTTTTGCGTCTTATCTATCTATCTATCGCAGTATTATCACTAAATTGCAATTAAAAAAAGAAAAAAAAAACAACTGATTTAATATGAATATCAGTATTCTGTTCTATACACGCAACAGCGATCAGAGGCGATCATGGCGCTTATTAGCGAACCCCTTCGCTTGATGTGTGTGAAGGTTAGACCGCGTGAAGAACTAAAAAGATGTGCGTAATGTGCGAAGCAGAACATATAAATAAATAAAGAGAAGTCGTGTCCGATCAGGCTAATAAATGAAGTAATCAAACGTTCTACCGGTGTTCAACTCAACTAGTGGTAATGACAGCATGGCCAATAAACATCACCGACTAGCAAAGTTTACCTGTCGTCGTATATTGGTGAGCACCACTTGAAGACGTTTTAGGTAAAAACAGAATAAAAGGACGAATAAATAAGCAGGCGAAGGAAAAGCGTATTGCTCAATAAAAGGTTGTCAAATATTCATCGGAGGGGGAGTTGCCTCCAAGTTCGGACCCCTGACTAACTACACTACACAGATAATTGGCCATTAATGAGACCTCTCTCTGGGATGAAATAACCACAAAACTCAAACGAACAGTTGATCATAAACCAAACGGTGCCTTGTTAGTTCGAAACGTCACAGAACGGAAATATTCGCTATCCTGATTAGATACAACAACGCGAAAGTTGTCCCTAAAAAAAACTTCCGCAAAAAACTTAAACCTACCCGGATTCTGTGCTGAACCGTCACACTTCAGGCATTTTCGGTTGTCTTGTCCAAACGATAACCGAGGAACAAAAACAATCAGTCTGTGATTAGACATCTTGCCAGGTTCAAAAATACTATCCATTTACATAAGCTATGTGGAACATAGAAGGGCAAATTTTTTTTAATTATTTTGCATGGGTAGGTAAAAAGCTAAACGAGTAGGCGAACTAAATGTGGTTCCATTATATTCTGAATAAAGATCAAGTTAGGGTAGAGTCTTTTTTATTAGTAACGTTGGCTGTCATCATATGTGGCGTGGGTCCATTGGTGATCATCGACAGACCACTCCGCTGTTGTATCAGATAATTTTTTAGGTTCAGCTTTTAGGGCAATTGGATTTTGATTATCTATAGCTTTCGCTTAAACTTGAAATTTCAACTTTTCAATTTTTTGCTTGTTCGGGCTTCAGATCAGTTTCTTAGAGCTGCTCGTCAACGGCAGTTTGTTACAAAAATGCTAACTCGGCGTGGTATCGATTTTGCTGGGAAAAATTCAAAATCAATTATAGAAGCTGTGACGCGCACCATTAGAGCAATTGACGAAAGTAATGAACGCTGACCCTCCGCGTCGAGGAATGTCCTATCATTAAATTATCATTGCTTCAGTCTGTCGAATGCGGCTGTTGTTTTTGGATGTTTTTGGCATCGTTATGAAACACACATTTCTGTATGGTTCTGATGTATAAGAGGATGGCAACAGTCTTACATCTTACAAATGAGGCACTTGCCATCGATTAGGAATCGTACCATACCCCTTAAGTAGCAGCTATGGCTGGAACGAATATTGGATTTTTGATTCTACGACTGTTTAAAAGCTCTATCAAGTGTAAGGCAAAACTACGCTTGCTGTATCGGGTTATGATTTCCTTAAAACAAATTCCTTAAAACAGATTCCATTAAAACAAAATAATCTACACTGCCGCTATCTTAACCGCGTCTAGCTCTGCGTTTGAGGAACTCTGAGGAAAGACGATGCACAGACACCTGCGCGTGCACTTACAGAAATAGCAGGCGACCGATGGTGCCTCCTTGATGATATTCCGTAGTTCGTCTCCCACCAACTCTTCAATACGCTCCGAATCTGGGTTCTTCTGAAGAAGCATCCATTCAAGCATATTCTCTCCGGTACGGAAATCACCCGCATAAATTACTGGATCACTGTGAAATGTATCGCACATTTCTTAAGCCAAGCTTGAGTGTTTCCCCGTTCTTCCTTTCACTTCGCTACCAAATCTAAATGGCTAAATAGATTTTTGACGAGTCTAACGACTCCCTTGGCGCCCTTTTCTAGCTTATACTAACTATAACGAGAGAAATCGCAATGACTGCTGCACGATACGGCTATGCTATTCAGTAATGGCGACTAAATGCGACAAGAACCAAATAATCCACGAATAACTGTGTGGGAATTTAATGACTATAATAACAAAACTTCCAATTCAACTGTGTTTAACATAGAAATGGTTGGGTTCTATATTGTGAAGAAAAAAGGGCACCTTGTTCCCTGATTTATCCAACAAGTGGCGTTTATCTTGTCAGAGCCCAGCCGTCATAGTATCACGTAGTGCATAACACGTCGGCCCAGTATTATCCAGAGCTCCCTATTTAGTGCAAATTACTCCATCGATGCATTGCATCTTTCGCTCTACGTTTAGGCGTATCATTCGACAGAAAAGCGATCCTATTTGGAAATTATAGAGGCTAGATATAAGAAGGTGATTATATGATTAGAAATGCTTAAGGAGCTCTAGTTCTTTCTTGCTTTGGTCAAAGTAGGACCTCGCTTTCTTGGCTGCATCAAGAAAGCCAGGTCCTACTTTTTACTCTGACCTTGCTCGATTACTACCAATAGGATGCCTCATTATATCCCTTTTTTTTTTAAATCTTATCATCGATTTGTGTATGTTACGAGCGACCGCCAAAAGTAACAGCACAAAGATTGTCACAGATTTTTCAACCCACACTGAGCTTTACTTTCAAATACGCCTACGGCCTACGAAATATCCTGTCCTGACTATCGGCAGTCGCTAGCTAGATCCTGTGAATTATGAAAGTAAGCCATAATTGTTACATTGGCATCTTCAATTATTTACTTCAAGAGCTCAGAAACTCTCCTTGCGAACGATAGGCAATATCACCTGTGGCACAGTAGTAGACAATGTCGCAATCGTGATCGAAACAACGAAAACATTAAGAGTTCACTTACGGTTCGTCTTTGCGAAAGAACAGAAAAGCGGGAAGGGCGTAAACACCATACTTTCTTGCCAGTTGTACATCGTCGATTTTCACCATTTTAATTTGTTCGGCATCAGCATCGTCGTCGATTCGTTCGAGTTCCTCCAGGACCCGTGAACACTGTTTGCATGTCGTCTTGCTATCTACAATGGCCAACATTTTTCGAGAAGGACAAAAAGGCAATTGTACGATAATGCTGATTGTATTTTCTAGAACTTTCTTAAATGAAGTCTGTGGCATAAGTCTGCCGACGGAGGAACCAAGTCGATTGACGATAGATACTCTCTATCGAATGGACTGGTTACAACGATCGTCACGCAGACCGTAAGGCACGGTATACTCTATCACAGCAGGGTGAGCAGATTGCTAGAATGGCTGATGCAGGATAGTGCGACAGTCGTCATTATTATATTTAGCCAGTGCCATTTGTTGCACGATCCGTGCCGTACGACATTGAATCTGACGAGACAATTTTTCAGTATATGTGGAAATAATTATAGACCTATAGCTCGTTTCTTGGGAAAGTCGTAAGGGGTTTTGGCTATTCACGAAGTAAACGCCTAGGCTCATTATAAAACAAAGCCTGAAACACTATGAAATAAAAAATCTACATCTTGAAAACTACATAAGGGCAGCAACAGCCCTCCTCCTGGTCTGTATTTCTCCATGGTCATCAAGAATTTAAATATTTTCTTTCGATTTTTTCCGGAAAAATTACAACCGTAGTTGCCTTTCAGCAGTCATCAATTGGGAATTCGAAGAGAGGCGCTTTTAGCAAAACAGAACGTTTTACTGCACTCGAGAAGCCCGATGGCCAAAGAGACTAAGAATGTGACTACTGCAGGTGAAAAATTTGCGTACGTGTTAGGCCTATACTTGGTCCATTCTGTACCGAACGGGGCAAAGTATTCCGTTCAACAAAAAAAAAAAAAAGAAAAAAAAAACACTATATCAATAAGCGTAAAAATTGGGTACTTTCCATCTAATTTTTTTACCTGCCAGAACGCACAGGAGAGCATTTTAGTAATACGAGCTAAAAACGAGCATTTTGGCCGTTAGCTGTTGCAGTCGTTAATATGCTATAGGAGAGTTCGAAGTGTGGCAGGCAATAGGCGAGATACACATGAGGGCAATTCAAGGAAAAGCCCAACTAGAATTGCTTCAACTGACTTGTAAAGCACTTAGACATCGCTCCAGGTGCGTGAAAATTCTCCCTGGAAATAACAACTATGCCGAGTACACAACGTGTACAAGCCGTTTGCATCTCTGCTTGAAAAACACTTTAGACATCTTAGCGAATTATCGTTAAGAACGTCCCTCTATACTTAATCTCTGCCCCGGACAGGCAATGGCGGATTTAGTCATCATAAGACTGCTCTTTTATGACGTAAGTATTTTATTTAGATATAAAGCACTAGTATATATAATATAAAGTACGCAATAAATGTATAAAAGGCAGTAAACCATAGTAGTTGTCAAAGTTTTGGATAGCTTCCGAAATTCGATTAGTCATAGAACAGACCAAAAAGATCAACAAAGTCAGACAGATCGTCCACAGGTTTTAGCTACTTACGTTTATATAGGCCCGTGTCATATATTCAACATTATCAGATATGCTATTTCTAGAAAGAAACCAAAAATAGCACTTTAATTAGGGCAAACATCTTAACGTGCTGCGTCGTCTATCATTGCGATGACCATGCATCTTACCGCCTACACAGAACGTAGCAACGCCCTTATAGTTCGACATGTCTCAGTCGACTAAGGTATAGATCAATGATGGCTTTGGGCCATATCTGATCAATCGTCATGAATATATGTAACATATTTAGCACCTATTTTTCAGAGTCAAAAACGTCTTTTGGTAGAGACCATGGGGTCTACATGTTTACACAGTTTAGAATGTAGGTGTAAGTAGATAGTCTATTTTCCATATTATACTTTCCAAGATTCCAAGCGGAACTTTCCACGTAATAGGTTCATATATCAATTAAGTAGCAAGGTCGACTTCGTATAAACGTTTCGACTTACAGAAAAAGACCGCCAGCGATTCGACCTTGCCCAGCATCCTTTCAAACATTCGCTTATTAACGCGCTCAATCGCATCGTCCATCTCCATATTTTCGGGATTTGTCAACCATTCCAACACTTCTTCTGGATCATACAGATCACCTGAAATGTTTATATTAAATTTATCTCATAAGGTAGACTTTAGCGAAACAGGTTTGTTTTTTTGTGGGAGATTTTTTCAAATATATAAAAGTTCTCTGGATGTTTATTACGCATATCAAACGAATCCACATAAATTGATTAATTTGCGTAGTACAAAAGAAGTCGTTCCGAACTCGAAGCTGCTTGCAAACTCATCGCACATACGGCTGCACCGAAAGCACCCTTTGCATACCGGTAAACTTTATGTGCTTGCCATGACGAAAATAGGCAAGCCCTGGTGGGTCTCGGATGCCGTACTTTTTGGCCATTAGATGGTCTACCATCGCAACGAGATGGACTTCATAATCAGCGCAGTCGTCATCGATATTTTCAAGCGCTTTTAAGATCTCTTGGCTTTCTTCATCACGGGCTTTGTCTGAAATCATCAAATGCAACCAATAGAACTCATCGTAAATAGAAGGTCAATTCATTACTAGGGGTTCAGGTCATGATCGGATGATTCGTCAAAAACAATAAATATATGTCATAAAAAACAAAGAAGAATGTCCAGATCTGGGAAGAAGGTCATTAGCCTGACAAATACAATTCGATACGTTTCATTAAGCTGCGAGGTGGCACCTCGTAGATGGGCTACTATATAGAGGGCTATAGGAGCTTAATAAGACACGCCGTACTTAATATTGTCAAATATGCTTTTTTGTTCCGCGTTTTCAGATAAGACTATTCATATATAAGATTTATATTAATGATAATTGGACTCGTAAGCTAAAGAATAAATAGCGCTTCAAAGCGAAGCTTGCTTACAGAAAAATACGGCAAGGTAATCGGTCTCTTCGATCATCCGATTAAGCATATCGCGATTAATATTTTCGATCGTGTCCTCAGTTCGCTGCTTGATCAACCAGTCGAGTACTGCATCCTCGTTGGTAAGGTCACCTGGGAAACATCGAGAGAAACAACGAGCTTTCTGTAAGGCGTCTGCGCCGATCTATCTATTTGTTTTTAACTAGAGTGCTAAGAGAAATAAACAATCTTGTTTATAACTAATTAATTTGTTCATTGCGCTTCATGAACTTTATTCTAGTCGACCACTCAGTTATGTTTCATAGTACTTCTAGGGTTCTCTTAAATGGCAGAAGTACACTGCATTGATCACAAACCGAAGTAGATGCTGGGTGAATGGTTTTCGAAGTAGACCAAAGAAGGCACCTCCGTTACGCCTAATTCTTTGGCATACTCCATGTCGTCCGTTTTGACAAAGTAGATTCCGTATTTATCTGTATCATCATCGATGTTTTCCAGTTCCTCGAGAATCTTGTCACAGGTCTGGCAGTCCGCAGTGTCTGTCAGTCAGTCGGGATACAACAAACTTAATTTTGGTAATAGGCGACTTACAGTACTACTAGTGTATTTCAACCGAGCCAGCATTTAACAACTATCTTGAGAAATTCGTTTTTTAAACCCTTGTGTATGCATGCACGTGCGCGAAACTCGTTGCAGTGGAGAGAAGCTGATTATACTGACAAAACACAACGGTGACAGCCTCCATTTGGTCAAGCAGCATCTCAAGCATGGGCCTATCGACATCTTCTATTTCATCCACAGATGCGCGCTCTTTTTGCTGAGTAATCCACGAAAGTACCTGCAGCATACTCATTTAAACATTTTCATATTTTAAGCCCATTGCAATATTATAAGGGAAATATCTGTTTGCGCAGTCATCATAGAACAGGTAAGCTAGAAAACACCGTTATCCTATTTCAGGACAAAATTAGGCTAGAATAATAGAGCTCTGTTATCGACTGTTTCTATTGTACTTTAACCACTTTAACTGTGCTATTACAGCTGACTTACGGCATCCTCGTCCATTAGATCTCCGACGTAGTACTGGGGAAACTTCTTCCTAAAGAATATAACAGCGGGAAAGCTCTCGATGTCGTAGGCCCTCGCTACCTTGACGTCGTTTACGCGAACAAAGTCAACATCCATGGCTTCCGCCTCATCATCGATGGTTTCTAGCTCAGCCAGGACTTTTTCGCACTGTGAACATTTGTCCTTTGCTGTGATATTGCCAAACATTGTTATAATTACTATTGATCCATCAGCCAACCGTAGTCCGCTCAGACATGACAATGCATAAAAGCTATGCGAGTAAAGATAATTCCCACTCGGACATACTTACTGAACAATACAGCAACGAAATCATTGTTTTCAATAAGTTTTGAGAGCATCTTTTGGTTGATCTGCTCGATGGTGTCGGGGATGTCCAAGGTATCCTCACTTGTCAGCCACCTGAGCAGCTCGTCTTCATCTTCCATGTCACCTTTAAACGAAATTGCCATCATCATTAGCATTAAGGCCATGCAGTGAAAGGGTTATAGAGCACCTGTATGTTGAACGAGAAATGCATTAAATTAAAGAGATTAGTATTATTGTCATTATGAAATAGAGTCGTTATGCTGATAATTAGTAAAAAAGCCAATTTTGTCTCAACAAAGGCGACCCTCGTTTGCAAGGAGTGAATAGGCCGCAGCTCATTGTTCGATTCTACACATATATATATATATAGAGATTGACGTTAAGATATGGCAATGACCTTTCAATTAAATGTGTGAAACAAGATTAAATCTTTCCCAGCCATTTGCAAGTTCCAAGATGGCACATGTGTAACTGCTGCTTATATGACACCGCAGTTACACGTAGTCCGTCCTTGACTGAATAAAACGGGACCAAATATTAACCTGACCTTTGTCCTAGATTTAGAGTACGTGTAAACAACTCTGGCTGAAATTCACTCCTAGCCAAAAGGTCAAAAGTATTGTTTGGTGCTCAGCAGGTTCTCAGTTACGTGTTCCGCTGTTGAGACCCAACCTGCTCTGATCGAGCCTTTGCATTGGCACCTCAGTACTTAGCGGCAAACAGCGGAGTTACGCTAAGCAGTTTGTTATTACTAACAACAAATCGGAATTCGGGTCTTTATAATATAATCGCTTCCCTTATTACGTAGAAAACATAACATAAACGTGCATTAAATGAGTCTTGGAAAATCTCTGGTGTTATTGAATAAGGCTGTTAACATCTGGCAGTCTGCTAGAAGCAGGATAATTTTAGCCGTTGAGGGTTGGGTACTTGAAAATGTCAAAACATGTACACACTTTTGATGGCATCGTTTGCTATCGTGCTTAGGCCGGATCATGTGTATTTAGTTGATCTAAATTCGTCAGATATTCTAAATTACTAGTGATTTGTACACTCACGTAGCAGTCAGTGTGATAAGCATAGATCTCAGCAATATAATACGAAGAAAGCTGAATGGTAAGCGAAACCGCTGTAGTATCGGTGTGACTGTCGAGAAGCAGGCAGAAAGCGTAAAGAGAAGGACGTCCTGCGCCAGGCTGGGCGCAGGTTGAACAGCTGTTGGATAGCTGGAAACATCCGAGAGTGATGCTCCATTCGTTAAGCAGTAGTAGTTCTAGCGGTTGTAATTTTGGTAGCAATAACAGATTAAATAGCAGTGCAGTAGGACACAGAAGATAAGGCGAGCCAGATAGACATATATTTATTCGATTAGAGTTTCCTATCTAGTTTCGATCAGTTCAGTCGGCGATGCAGCTCGATCCGTCGAGACATACGCCACGCCACCGAACTTTTGCTGTTTTCCCTTTCGGTATACACTCACTCTCCCTTAACGGATTTTTGCGAGAGCCTCGAATCAATCGCACTCCAAGCTTCTGCTTTTTCTTGCAGAGCGGATTAACTGGTGAAGTATTGCAGCTTTTTTTATAGGGTCGCACTGATATTTCGTCGTGTCTGTTGCGTCCTAGTTTCAAGTCATCGGAAGTGCTAGATTTTCTATTGGACTCCGCACCATTTTCTGCCGCTTCGTCCGCATTTGTCTTAAGCGTATTTTCGTAGGACAACATAAGAACGTTGCAAAACGACGAGGAGACGATGACGGGCTTTTTTCGAACGGCTTTATCATCACATGCTGAGAACTTAACTAAGTCCTGATGCTGTTTTTCATAGTTAATTTTGCCGTCCTTGTTCAGGTTCTCAAGTGGAGTGCCTTCGGGTGCGGGACATCGCGCTCTTTGGCAAGAGGCCCGAAGTTCGTCGCCGAGTTCCGACGACGCAAGGCGGAAGCCGACAGTCACACCGAGCCATTGAAGCACCTGGCACGCGGCGTATGTACAGCCTACAAGAACAACCGACCCGGCAGACGGTGCTCAGGGTTAAAAGGGTTCATTAGCAGAGGCTACACAAACATGCAGATTAGTCACTGATCAGTAGTCGAACTGCGTTAATCGGAAACAAAAAGGAAGCAGTAATATTAATGTGGACCAAATTTTAACTTACAAAACTCAGGAATAAATAAACATATATATATATATATATATATGTATATAGTATCGCAAAAGGCCGTAGAATTACGGAACAACTCACTCAGAAGCAGGAAATATCTAAAAAACGTAATATATATATATACACACATATATATTTTTCGTCGCTAACATTGGAATAAAATTTTTTTCTACGCACCTTTTTAATGGGTGCCTTCGTTTTTACCTATGCGGACATCCATAGCTGCTAAGTTTAAATACACTCTAGTAACCTCTAAGTCCTGCACGAGTCGCCGAGTCGAAATTACATTTCTATTCCATATTAAAGGTAAAAATTAACTTATTTCCATTATATGGGTTGACTGATCCTGTGCAGTTTGCAGTCAGATAACTAGTCTTGCCAGGTCTACAGAAAAGATGAACTAAATTTAATCTGAAGTGCATACGTACCCCGGAATTTGTTTGACAGTTATTTGGGTTTTTCTCTCAAATGAATCCTTTTCTACAATGTATGTTGTGTGCTAGGTTTTTCAACAAAATGGCTAGTTAGTTAAACTGGACGAATTATAGATATGGATCCCACAGAAGACACAACGTCATATTACGAAGATCCAATCAACTATGGAACTAAAAAATGGAACCCTTTTAGTAAGCCTTTTAAAAATGAATTTGTCTCATTGAAAAGGAAATCGTGCCGCGATGCTGCCTACTGAAAATAGTTAATGGCATGTTTACACTATTGTCCCTTTATTAAACTCACCCTTATATACCATAGGCTGGCCGTTTCTGAATAGCACGATCGCTGGAAGTTTCGTGACACCAGCCGTTTTTCTCGCGAATTTTGTGTCATCAGTCGTTACGAACACGACACCGTGATCGTCCGATTCATCGTCGATTTTCTCCAGCTCAGACAGAATTGACGGGCATTCCTTGCAGTTATCGGGAGCTACGTACCAAATTGAGGGCGTTCGTTAGACACAACGGTATAGGGCAAAGTTTAGCCTCTACTGGTATTATTATAGCCTAACCGAATCCTCTTTTGTAACCTATTTCCTCTAGGGAAGTTTTCAGCTTCACAGCAGTTATATAATGACGAAGTATACTACCATAGAATTAGATTTTACCAATTTGCTTAAGTCAAAGTTAATTACATACCATAAAATACGAGAACATATTCTCTTTCTTTTACTAACAAACTGAGCATTTCCTCAGTGACTTCCTCAATTGTGTCCTCCTGAGCTTGCTTAATAATCCATTTCAGTGCCTTATCTTCATTATGGAGATCGCCCTCGTAAACACTAGGTATTTCTTCCTCAAAATAAACTAGGGCTGGTAGCTCGTCAAGAATGCCAAAGTCTTTGGCAATTGAGTCATCATCAATCTTGACGAATGGAATGCCTAACTTGTCAAGATCGTCGTCAATGTTTTCCAAATCGTCGAGAACGTCCTTGGATGTGTCGACGTCCTTGTCAACTGCAAAAATACCACAAACTTGTCTGATAGTTTTTTTTTGGGGGCGGGGGGGGGGGTAGGCGAAATGCATGCCTTATACACTAGTAAGTTTAATAAAATGGATATAAAAAATAAAAAAACTTACAGAATAGAACAACGATTTTTGGGTTGTCTTCAACTAGATCCTTCAACATTTCCTCGGTGATTTCTTCGATTTCCTCGCTAGTCTTCTGTCTAACAAGCCATGCTAAAACTTCATCTTCTTTAAGTAAATCTCCCTGGTAAATATTCGGAATTTCGCGGTCGAAGAAAACGAGCGTTGGAAATTGTTCAATACCATACTTCTTCGCGGCGTTCGGATCGTGGGTCTTTAGGAACAGGACAAATTGTTCATCAGCTTCATCGTCAATTTCTTCCAGCTCCTTAATCACTTTCTCCGTTTTTCTGTCCATTTTTTTATTCTTCATTTCATCTGCACAAACGAAATCATCCAGATTTATCTAAAACCATATTTGATACCTTTTCTTTAGTCAGTATATGCATCAACCACTCTGTTCACGTATCATGCCAAGGGTTACGGAAAAATGGGGCTCCAATTCTGTGTATACGTCAGAAAATCCTCACATGCAGTTTTCCACGTGCTTTTTTCTTCAACCGAGCTCTTTTGACCAATAGAGTACAATGCTGATATACTTACAAAACACGACTGCAACATGCTGATTTCTGTCAACAAGGTTTTCAAGGATTTTGTCTGTGACTTCTTCAATAGAATCCGAGTTGATTTGCTCAATGAGCCAATCAAGGACCTGATCTTCATTAGCAAGGTCTCCGTGGTAAATCGATGGGATCTCATTCTCGAAATACACAAGGCAAGGTAATTCATCTTCGATTCCGTAATCTCTGGCAACCTAGAATGAAAGTGTTTATTAGTGTTTTATTCTTTATAGGTATTTGAGTGAAGTACATAAAAGCTGTCTTTCCCAGATCATCAATAATAAAGCCAACAAGAATAGCTTGTCAAAAGAAGAGGTGTTCCTAAATATCTGCAGTAAAACAGCATTAAAATAGTTTTTTACCGACGCGATAAGAGGTTGCAGTGTTCTCGACGTTGTTCTTGCCAATAATGATTCTAGAGACAATGCGATAATTTGTCAAGCCCTGTTCGCTACTGATCATGCAATGGTCCTAATAATAATTGCAACTTCGATCGTCGACATCTGCCGTGACCGTTCCTGGAGCCGAAAAAAGAAGGATTACGATCGGATGATCCATAGTCTACTGATCACCGACTGAAGTCGCATTTTCTACATTCGCTGTCGTGTAAACCCAACGCACGAGCACGTTTTGTACATCACATTAATACAAGAATTCTTCACTCAGAGTAGGAGAAGTCTGCAATGGTCAGGGAAAAATTGACGCTCACATTAAGCGTATTAGCTGTCAGCTTAAAGAACACAATGACTAAGTAGGAGTCACGCTTGCAAAGCTGGCCAGAAGGGGGGCTACTGAAAATAGCCCCGTTCTTCAAAGTCCCAACTCATCTGCAATTCATAGGTATGTTTAGCGATGCCTCCAACGATAATGCTAAAAAAGCGCAGATTCTGCATGATTTTTTTGCTGCTATATATCCATCACGTGCCGAAATTTGTTAGCGTCCAGCTAGACTTTTACTGTTAATTAATGTTTCAAATAAATTATATAAGATTAATGATATTTCGCCAGTTGATGTGGAGCGCCACCTGACAAAAAACGGAGTCTGACGCTCAGCAAAACATAGGCCTTCGTCTTTAAAAAGTGCAGAAGTGCAACCTGCAAACCTCTGTTTCTTATTTTTCGGCGTCCACTTGAAAAAGGCGCAGTTGCCAATTTCTTTCGGATCTCTGTCGTCAGCCAGTCTACACGCGCGACAACGATTCCTCCATCACCGCAGTCGCATGCAAGCTTCTAGGAAGTATAATCGCGTACGAGTAAATAACGGTTCTTCTCTTTATTCCTACGTCACGTCAGGGTGCCTGGTTAGAACAGGTCTTGCCCCTATCATGTACATATTATATACTAACTCATTGAAACGTCTAAGAATGTCTATACTAGAGTTTACGGTGACGACACAGAAGTGTACGCAGTGGTCAATAAGAAAACAAAAACGGTTGTTTACTAGGTATCAATAAAATTCTCGGAATGATCTTTCAACCTTTCTCTCGATCTCCACTTATCTGTGGCAAACTGGGCCGTATTATATTTCGAGCATCGAAATACCGTTTCCAACTATTGTGTTAGCTCAAAAGTTATACAAAGTAAATCAAATGTTATAAAAGATTTTAGCGCCACTCCTCTGATGTGCGACGCCTATTTAACCTAAATTGCTAAAAAGCTAGCTGGCTAATAACCGCGTTGGTTCTGCAAGATTCTAAATTGTTCTTGTATAATGTAATAATGTACTAAAGTGTATAAACAACAGGCTTTTTCTTGTCGAATATACGTTTCACTAATGTAGAATACGGTTTACAAGGCATAATGCCATAATCCCAGAAGAAGCTCACTCGAAAAGTTGCCCGCTGTTGCAATATCAAAACGAATGACGTAGATCTTGACGTAGACGAATTGATGCTTCAACGGATATGTTTAGATGACGAGAAAACGTCTTGAACACTTTCTTAATAAAAGCAAAACCTACCGCGGGGTGCACTATAGTCAAGAATTTTTCGACAAATGAACCACAACGTTCGTCATTGATCTGTGACATATATATTGTGCCCCCGTTATTGAGAAAAACAGCGTGTTACAATTATAGCAAATCTAATGGGACTTCAGTCGCCTAGGGATCCTTGCCTGGTCATCGTCGATTTTGATGAATGGCAAATCGTGTTCGTCCGCCTCATCATCAATGTTTTCCAGTTCTTTCAGGATATTCTGAGACTTCGGGTCATCGCGATCATCTAAAACATCCAAAATTATGTATTCGAAAGCTTTCATGTAGAACAATTCGGGTGATTGTCCGTCTTTAGGTAAAGCGTTATCTGTCAAAAGTTAGTACGAATCTTCCGGAAGTCGCCAGAACTACGTCGCTAGGAGTACTTACAGAACAGCACAGCTAAGTAATCAGAGCGCTGAATAAGTGCCTCCAGTATTTCTGGTGTGACATCTTCTATCTCATCCGATTCCTTTTGACGTATAAGCCAATTTAAGACTTCCTGCTCCTTGAGAAGGCTACCTGAAATAGTCCATAAACCAAACATGCACTGGTTTTTCTAGCTTATCTACAGAATGTAAATTCCTCGGGAACAAATGACAGAACGTCGAAATGGATAGATATATAGATCAACATGTTTCATCACACTCTGGCTTGCAAAAACCTGCCGTTACTTTATACCGCGATGCGGCCCAAAAAGTCACATTTCTCTAATTGATAACTATCTGGGATATCGTTAGATGCATCAACATGCGGCACTATATAGAACAGTATATGTTTTCATCGCAAAGTTTAGAACCACCATTCCAATGAACTAACATGCCCCCTTTGTTAATGAAACAGCACAAAACAAATTGAAAACTGAAAAAAAAAATAGCAAAAACTCAGAATGGCTATCAGCGTGAAAGCCGTTCTGAACTGAAGAAGTGGTTGTTAGTCCACGGCAGGATTTCGCTTGAGCTCTTGGCCGACTGAAGCGCGGTACCTTTTTTCTTATGAGAAGTGACCTGATAGATACGATACTGCTCAAGTTCATCCGAATTTTGAACGGTCTTGAGCCACTCAAGTACCGCGATAGCGTTACTCAACTCACCTGCAATAGAAACCAGATTACAAAACGTTCTATAGACTCTTGAAAGATAATCAAGTGAATATCTGCCTTCATGAAATATCAGTTCTTAGGAGATGGTAGATTAATTCCCTGCCACAACAAAATACTGAATGATTTTAGCCGAGAAACGGTATCTAAGTTGAAAAACGTCTCGAAGTTCCTTAATTATTCAAAATTTAGTAATTATGAATACTTTCAAGTGTTCTAGTCACAAAATGGTGCTATAGTGATCCCTAGACAGAATGTTAAAATTAGTTTAGGTTCGTTATACGCGTGATCTATTACAACTGTTTTATCTCATATAATGATTGACTATTATGCTCAATGAAATTGTGACTACATCATTTCTTCATGATAAAACTAAGTTCTGGACTGTGTGCGTATGGCACTAGAATCAGCTGAAGGAATCTCATTCCAGGAATTTAGAACCTATATTCATAGGCGAAAACAAATCAAATGAGACAAATATCAATTTTAAGTAACGCCGAAAGAAATTTCCTGACACATGCAACGCCCATATTGTATGTTCCCGAACCTCGTTGCATATTGCGCCGCCATTTTATGAATGAGACCTAATTACTTACTATACATTTCCGCTCCCCCAGTCTATCTTAATCACACATGAAAGAATAAGTTTAACCTATTAGGCTTACACTTTTGTACCGGTCTTAAACATATATATATATGTTTATATATATATATATATATATATATATGTTTATATATATATATATATATATATATATATACGATTTATATCCATATCGTCCATAATTTTTGACTACTAGTAATAACCTAAGCATGTGTCTTACCTGGATAGTAATTGGGAATGCCCGCTTCAAAGTAAAGCAGTGCTGGGACTACGTCTACGCCAAACTGTTTGACTACATCGGGATCGTCAACCTTCACGAATGGAATATCATGCTGATCACATTCGTCATCGATGCTTTCAAGCTCTGCTAGCACGTCTTCGCTCTTTTCATCGCCAGCGTCGTCTGAAGGCCAATCAGCAAAATCACTATACTAAGTGTCGCCATCGGTAACGTGTTTCTTCGAAGTCAAACTATGCGAAACTTCAGATATGCACACACCTGCAACGGATCTCAGCAGGCGAGTGGGGCCTCGATCCCATATTTCTGCTACGTGATGTTAGATAATCAAGTTTCAAGAGGTAATGTTATTGCGTAGAAAAGAAATCCTGATCAACTTACAAATCAGCACGGCAAGGTAATCTGAGCTTTCGATGAGCTCCTGAAGGACATCCTCCGAAACTTCTTCGATTTCATCCTCCATCTTTTGCTCTACAAGCCAGTTCATAATTCGCTCCTCGTTCTGCATGTCATCTGTAAAGCAGGCTGACTTATACCCTGTTCTGAACTGAAATTTATCCTACACAATCACTCCAATCGTATAATGGTTCGCAGCTTGTTTTGTCCTACATGACAGAAGGGAGTGAAGCTAAATTTTCTACTACCTTTATAGAACTGCGGAATTCCATTTTCAAAATAGATGAGTAGCGGTAGATCAGCGGATTTAAAGCCGTATTTTTTAACGAATTCTATGTCGTCGGTCTTCACGAAGGGGATTCCATGCTGGTCAAGATCGTCATCAATGGTCTCCAACTCATCCAGGATCTGTTTTTGGGCTGCATCGTTCGAATCATCTGTAATAATAATAATCAAATAGCGTACTCAGTTCACACGTCTATATCAGATATAAAGCATGCAAAATGTCCCATCTTATAAATCGTCGTACCCTATGTACGTTACGATACCAGCTGATTAGTAGATAAATCGCCGAAGTAACAATCAGTAAGTAAATGGAAGACTCACAAACAAAGACAGCAATGATATCTGTCTTATCGATGAGACTTTCAAGTCCATCGGCGGACATGTCCTCAATCACATCGTCATCTTCATCGTCGACGTTCTTAAATTCTTCTAGCCATTTAAGTACTTCTTCTTCGTTGTTCAGATCGCCCTCGTACAACAGTGGAATTGTCTTGCGGTAGTAAGCAAGCGCCGGGATATTATCTAGACCGTACTTATCAAACAGCTCCTTTTCCGAAGTCTTAACAAAACCAATGCCTAATTGATCTGCTTCGTCGTCAATGTTTTCCAGCTCAACAAGGACTAGCTCAGACTCCTTGTGCTTATCTTTGTCTGTGAACAAAGAAAAAAACGAATGATTAAGTGTACTTTTTACAGCCAGATTCATTATGATCTCACACGTACCTAGCCGCTCGTTGTTACGGATGCGAATCCCGTTGTTGAAATTGCGCGTTGTATGTATGTATATATATATATATATATATATATATGCAAATATATCTTGAAAAGTTGCTGATAGTTGCGGTTTCGATCATACAACTCCAAAGTGTTAAGTTAGTTATAACTTACAAAAGAGGACAGCGAGGTAATCTTTTTCCTTGATCAGGGTCTCGAGAATTTTTCCATTTACTTCCTCAATTTTATCTGCTAGTTCCATCGCCTCGAGGTTAGTTAACCATTCTAATACAGCCGTCTCGTCCATCAGGTCACCGCTAAAGAGCTGTGGTTCTTGGTTCCTAACGTGAGAGATTGTTGACAAACAATAGCACATAGACAACTATGAATGGATACACGACTGTCTGCAGTAAAGTGGAAAGTCTCAAAATAATATAAGAAGCAGGTTCTTTATTAATATTCTCTTACCTATAGTAGGCGAGTGCAGGGAACTGCGTAATTCCGAGCAGCTTCTTGGCCACGGCGCGCTCTCCATTCTTAACAAAACGGACTCCAAATCGTTCTGCATCATCATTTATATGTTCCAGCTCCGCTAAAATGGATTCGCATGTCTTGCAAATTTTCGTGTCTTTTGGAGAAAAGAAAATCGCATAGATGCTTTTAATACAAATATCCATATCGTCCATTCAACAAATCATTGTAATAAAGTTGTCCCAGTGATGGAGGAAGGACATGAGGGGGTTCTGGTGGTCTGGGATCGAATCAGAGCGTTGTCAGACTTTGTTTGCTATTCACCTGTTTGATGGTATGCCTAACAGTGGTACCAAACGTAAAACCCGAAATATCTAGCTTAGATTTACTAAAAGTATCGAGTTATTTATTATGGAACATGCGTTCGTTTAAGAGGTAGTTATTGGAAAACATGTTAAAAAGTTTAATCTGCTTCTCGTAGTAAGAGAGGCTCATCACTTGATAGAAAATATAATAAATTTAACATCTTTATTATGATTGCACAAGTTAGTCTTTTTTTAAGAAATACAATATAAGTATTGCTTAAAAAAAAAAATATATATATATATATATATATATATAGATATAGATACAAATTATTCATCTTTAAACAATGCTAAAGGCTGAAACAGAAAAGCTACGTCAATATCAATGAATTCTAATGAATATGAACGCAGTTCTAACGTACAACGACTGGCAACATTAAGTGACAAACTTTAAATTAGGAAAAATTTCATTCTTCCTCTGCTATATATACCTGCTGTTGTTTGTTGAAAATAAGCTTCTAAATTCATGGCCTTTTGCTAGCTTTTTTCGGCCTTCCGGTACGCCAAGGTCAGATGGTACTCTTCCCTAACTGCAAGGCCGCCCGCCGCGCAGTTAAGGAACAGGAACATCTGGGACGGCAACGTCCCAGCCGACCCCCATGGCGCTAGGTGTCATTAATATAAATATCGACCGATCAGAATAAACTGTACGTTCTTTTTCACACACACACATGCTCTTCCTTAATGTTTATTTTTTTTAATATCGAGGTTCAGACCACCGCTTTAGAACTCCAACTGTGGCACAAGCTCAGGCAACACAGCGGACCCTGGTCTGCCAATTGAGCGTGGCAAAAAAAATTCTAGTCCTAAAAATAATTTATAACACACACATGAGATTGTCATGTCCTTTAAGAGTTGTGCATCAACCATGACAGAACGAAGCTCTCACGGGCCCGCTGAGTTTTACTGGCCACTTTGTTTAAGCAAAACGGCTAATCGAGTTAGTTATATTATAAGAAAATTGAATATTACTTCCTTACACTGCATTAATCTACAACAGAAACAATCATAATTTTTGGACAATCAAACAAAGTTTCAAATATTTAGGAAATGTTATATACGTTCGAGACGCACCTAGAAGGGGTGTAGCAGAAATGTCCTGTTTACTAACACTGTCTAACAAGTTTTCAACATACGTATGACACTCACCGAGTGCAAGTACGATATGGCATTTATTTTTACTATTTACCTCCGAAACATACTGGTGCTTTAAAAATTTGCTTGACGTCGTATTCAAAACTAAACGTATACTTTTTTTTTTCATCAAATAATCACAGTGAAATGCCTGTCTCGATGTTGCAGAAAAACAACCCCGAAATACATATTCGCTACGAATTTAAGCTTCACCTTCAACGGGCTAAAGTCGTCATAGGACCCGCCATGAACTTCCGCGTTGTCAACTCACTCCCCTTCCCTTCGCTCAAGGTCCCTTTCCCACCTGGCCAACCTACCCCTTGCACCCACGCAACGAACGCAGGCTGCGATTCTGAGTTTACGAGACGCAATCCCCAGGGTACCGATTCAATCGAATTTTCGAGATTGAAGAGGCGACACTTGCTTAGAGGCCTTAACTGAAGAAGCAGCAGCGTAATAATAAAGGTTGCCAAACACCATAAATATGTGGTAATCAGCGTCGTCCAAGTCACAAAATCGATTTCAACGTCTGTCTGCTAATGTTCTCACACTCATAGCTGCCGCACACGAAACATGTTTGTTTTACGTTGTAGAATATGCATGGCATCTATTAATACCATTATTCAGTGCTTCGTCACCATATGATGTCTTCTGTGTTCTAGTTTTATGATCTCACCGTCGCACTGGAGAGTGCGACGATGAGATCGTAAAATCGTGTGCTTAAAGAACCGTCCCCAAGCAACTGACCTCCTTTTTCGTTAATGCCTTTAGGTGTGCTAGCAATGTATGACCATCCTCACACGTTTGTCATGGGTAGAATGTCTTCCTCGCTGAGCACTTTTAGCATGATAGCCCATTTTTGCCGCTGAAAATTGGAAATAAGAGCACCTCGTTGGAAAACAAATTGCCTCCTCAAAGCACAACTATACTGAACATTGAATAAATACTGTTTTCACACCGGAATAGAGTTCGAAGTATTGGAGAACCGCCCACTTATTTTCTACGTACCGGTAATTCACTGCACAGAATTACACTGAAACAGTAAACTTATTTTTCCTTAGAAGTCGACTTTTGCTCTACGGTTTTTTATATATCCTAATCCTAAGCCTAAAGGTACTAATCGTAATACCAGGACACCGGTTTGGTCGAAGAGGGAACTGACGAAATAATATATAATATAATATTCCTTTCTGTGGCTCCTGTGTCTTGCACCAGTAGACCGAGTGACTTCATAGTTACAGGCTGAAAACGTGTAATGACAAAACTATAATTTCAATTGCTTCCGTTCTTTTCGCAGTTATCGATTCAGCGAAATAACTTTGTACGGGAATCGAATCTAGCGTTTCGATCCTAATTAAGTTTTACCTCGGTCTGCCAGTTTTGTTTAGGATTTATGCGGTTTCTGACCAGAGTAATAGTAAAACAGTATTCTGTCTACTCGTATTGCTACTCAGAGGCATAACAGGGAGAACTTCTTTTTTTTACTAGCTGAGGTATTAAACCCAGTTCTACAATGAAGTTATCTGTCAATCGTCAATAAGTACAGAACTGAATATCGGTGCTTGTTGAACTATTGACTTCTGCCAAATCTTATATTAGAGCAATGCATCAGCAACGTGTGATTTTCCTTGCTTTTTGGAACGACGTAAGCTTTAAAGCAACAACTTTTCACCATCGTCAAGTGGAATGGGGGCCGACAGCAGCATAATGGTGCAGCCTCACGGACTTCAGCCTCTTCGTCGGCTTTGATATGTAGGATAGAGCTGAAAATGGGTGGCTCTGCTAATACCGGCCGTCATGGTTTTATGTGTTTTGACTAAATGACATAATTTTGTTATTTCACTTTGTCGACATTTTAGTCGTAGTAAAACGATTCGACTGTCATAGTACCTTCCTCAGAACGCACTCTCTGACCCACAGTCGGCGTCGACATTTCGACGAATACTCGATCTAGGTGCTACAGTGTCTGTAGTGAGGTAGACGGAATATCTGCCTTTGCATCAATAGCATTGTTAGCTTTCTGTTGAGGAACCCACAGCCTGAAGGCTGCATTTTGGTCAGACACAAGCAAATACAGATGCTGAACTGCCCGCCGCCATCAGGGCAACAGTAGTCTAAGAACAAGGAACAGGGGCAAAACGTATAATCTGAAATAGAATTATCGACCCACAGCCGATCGCCTCTTGAGCCAAGAAAAGTTTTCAAGGCGCTTTAGAGCTCTGCCATTTACGAATGCATGCATGCACGTGTATGTGTTCATGCCGCATGCAATGCTGCCCGCTGGACTGTTACAGTTCAGAGTTCTGAAGCCTTTTCGCACAAACGATTGTTCCTTTAACGTAAACTTGTTTGCACTGGTTATCGCACCACGTTTGATACAAATGTCTCTACGTGACTACCGTTTGTGCTTAGTGGAAGATTTGGCGCAAAAAACTTAGGCCCGATCTTTTTTCCGCCACAGTATAGGAACAAGATTCTGCAAAGCTTCAAGATCTGGAAAAGCAGTGATGCTTGGAAAGAAGCAATCAATCATACACGCTTGACGTCTGCGTTGGGACCGAACAATACCTTCTGCGCAATAACTGCACGCAGAAAACATAAACAAACTTACGCTGATCGTCTCAAATATTAAATGGTTTCATATATGATCTTGCTGGCACCCTTTGCGCCAAGCGTACATTGCTACTCTTGTGATATTGCGCGTTAGAAACACAATTAATTAAGTTTATTAATACGATGTAACGCTTATTAAAATGTGATTTGATTCCATCATGAGTGTTGGCCATTTTCACTAGTATATGATGATTAAATTGCTTTCGCGTGCAAGAACAAAGGGAAACATCTAGGTACAACCAAGTAGAGCCTTAAATAACTTCGAATATTATATATCTGCTCCGTAACCACCGACGCTATTCACAGATCGACTATAAAAAGCATCGCTTTGGTACTCAGCTCGCTCATTGCAAAGTACATAGTAATTATCTACAGTGTAATTCGACGCATTGTGAAGAGTTTGCACTCTTGACACGTTATGACACGGGATCGCTATGACAAACTGAATTTGCTGCCTCTTTCAGCCAGGACTCGTAATAGACAGAGGGCTTCTTGCACATCAGGCTTAGGTTGGGCTTAGCGTATTTAGAGCCAACCCCTGGTAACCTGGTCATTTTCCAACATTTTTTCATATCTATACGTGCGAATCAATACTATTAAACGAATTTCTATAGATCTCTCACTGTTTCTCGGCGACCTGTTATTTCATACGTTTCAAGCTTGAAATTCGTTTATATGTTCTCATATACGATGCATAAAATTAGTAACGATAGCAGAATGATATTTGTAGACAAACGTGTGTGAACTATCATTACCCTGTATTGTATACCACACAGCCCGAAGACCTTGGGAAAAATGTCTAAGTTTACAGATGCTCGCTAATAATACCCCAGAAGGGCTCGCCATAGACCAGATCCGCCGTAAAAAAGATAATATACAGTAAATGTCGTACAGTCATCAGCCAAGCACGTGACGGAACACCCCGTGTATTGTGTACGTACCTTAATAATAATACCCTCCTAATCAGGAAGGCGTCTCGCTGCAACATCAGTGATGATCTCGAAGAAGCCAAAAGTAATTTAAAACGTATTTCTATTATGCGTTTAGTCAACAATCCAGAGCAAAAAGGTTACTCTCTAGTATGCGTTCTCGCTCCTTTAATAAAAAGCATTCTCTGCGATTTTTAGGAGGGTTGTTGTTACCTCACTAATATCTGAAAAAACATCTAATCCGAAGTTGGAATATTCTCTACGTGATGTACATACATAGGCACCGGAGGAAATATTCCTAAGTAGAATCCTGCACTCATTCATCGTGCACTAGCTGACTGGTGCCTATCCGGCAATAAACCTGCAGTTTATTAAAATGTATCAATTTTTTCATATGAATTAGTTTTTAATAGTAGTGGATAAAATCAACAAGACGATATCGAACTGATTTTAAACGTCGGATCAATGACCAACCAATAAATTCATGACCACTTAGGAACCCAACATGAAATCATCAGCATGTATACGACCGAGGAGATATATCGAATCAACAAAGTATTGTTTGGCGATGTCTCGTAAAGAGGTCTGTCGTTTTCGAACGATGTTGTTACTGTTTTTTAATGGGTCTTTGGTCCCATCACATAAGGGAGGGGCAGCTAGTTCGGGCTCTGTTAGTCCTCAATGACTGAGAGCTTAGGGTCCTTAAGCCATGCTTTCGCTGGCGTAGGCTGAACTATTCGTTTGCAATGCCAGCAAAATATCTACCGTCCTCAACGTTTAGCTGTTTTCCATTGGTCACAATGCGGACGTATTTGCGGAAAAACCCAAGAATTAAGTCCTAAACATATCGATCATGTTTTGTTTCGTTTTATCTAAAGCGATAAAATCCTCTGTTGAAGCTTGGCTATGGACATTTGGTATAGCAAAGCCGTGAAAACCTCCAAGCAAGTCGTCGCTCAAAAAGTTACTTGTGTAAATCCTGACATATCCATTTGAATGGTGCATTGGTATCTTTTGGTTGACAGTAAAAGGATCACTTAAGAAATCATTGGACCACTTGTGCTCGACGCTTACCGCGCTTGCACTTGAGGTCCTCAAGTGCACAGATAGTGGCAGTAATTCGGTACTAACTAGCCGGCCCGCACACGCTCCACTTAAGTAATACTGAACATGACTTGGTAAATTGCTTCAATTCCCAATTCAACAAGCTTCCTACAAGTGAGTGTTGATCTTTCAGGGAGGAACACGCACGTTTCTCAGATTGCCTGCTCATCGATTTTCCCATAGTTATATTGAACTGGCCTTTTATCGTTGTGGCCATATTGGTACTTACAAAAGAAGACAGCCAGGTACTCCTCGGTTTCAAGCAGCGATTCAAGTTTCTTCCCATTCACTTCAGGTATAACTTCACCATCGTCACCGAGAGGAGTCAATTCCTCCTTTTTTAGGCGCGCCTCTGCGCGTTCGTTAAGGCAAACAAGGATATTTAGGACACCGACCCAAAATATCCCAGTGGTTGCGATATTACCGAGCGGCCTCATCATGGTCGGTCACCCAACCGAGGCTCGCACGGCAGCGGACACACACTCTTCCCTCACTCCAAAATCACGCACTCGAATTAAAAATTCTTCACGCTAACGAAACAACTTATTTACTTGTTCGCTGATTCGTACCGGTCACAGCACTACCAATCTGAATCAGAGAGTCAGCAAGCAAAACAAGCAGAGGGGCTAACTGTTTCCACTAGAACAGCTAGTCCTACGTAAACAGTTAAGGCAGCTCAAGGAAAACAGCTAAGCTACGAATGAAATAGGCCGAAGGCCGTCCCATGTGAACCGATGCGCGGTTCCGGGTTCAGCGAGAAGAGCGGAAAGGCAAGCACTTGGTAAGAAGAAGGTTGCAGTCGTAGAGAGCGCACCGATGCTCACTATCAAAGCATCAACAAGAACCATTTGTGAAGCTGGCTTGCGATCAGAGCGCCATACGGCAACAAAGCCTTCAGCGCTCAACAGCAAGAGCCGTAGATCAAGCGGCTAGTCTTACCTAGCTGCAGGCTAACATACATTCACATAATCGGCAAGGGAGTACGTGATATATCTGTAACAGAGAGTAAGAAGCTCCAGATCAACAACTGTGACATTACGTAGGAAGCTACACGCACACATCCATCGACTAGCCTACATGGTATGGCAGTTTTCGTCGACTAAATACAAACTGCAGGGGCTGACGACGCAAGAGATGCGCGCGAAGCTTAGACAACGACGACGACGGTACGTGAACCAAACCCATATCGTCACCCGTCTGTTTCTACAGCGGTCGTAGCAAACAGAAACAGTTGAGAAAACCGTGGCGGCAGTGGCACGAGCAAGGGAATATGCCGCCGGGCCTAACAGTCAATTAGTGAAGCCAGCTACACACAACTACAGTATTAATTATAATGATATTGTACAATCACTTTTTTTTTGATGAACAAAGCCAGCGAGATGCGAAAATGTTTGCGAAACTTCACTATGCTGAAGTCATAGAATGTAGTCCGTATTAGGCGATCGACAGGACGCGCGATTCATTGTCAAGGTTGCGTGGGAGTTGTGTTGTTGTTGTTGCTGTCGTCGAAACGACGATGCTTCAATGAACGCCTTTCGTGCGTTTTGCTCGACCTGAGTGGGGTAAGCGCAGTGGCACGGGCCCCATCGCAGATTGACGCAGGTTGACAACGTTATAGTATACGACATATACGAATTGGTGCTATAGCTTTTCCCTAGTTTGTTTCACAATGGACGATTGAATAGACCTGGAAACACGGGCATGCACGTTGTCAGCCAAAGATCGAACATTACACGTAAACATACATTATAAGCAAACATAAATTAAGTACGATACAGGCCATACCAACAGGACGAACATTTCAAGCTAGTAGACATCGTGGTATATGATGATACTGATGATGATGTGATCATTTAATGTGATCTGAACTGATCTTGCTGTCCTTCAAGTTTACGCTGGTCTTGTGCCAATCGGCTGCTAAAATTAGTGCTCTTGGCTACTGTGAAGCCGGCAGTGCCTGATGCTTGTTGACTGCTGATATAAACGATGAAAAAAACTCAACAAAAAGAAAAAGAATAGTCTTCTGGTAGAAGCCGACTTTCACGCCTGGAGTGGAAGCTGACCGTGTTTACAGACCACAACCTCCATAACTTTTTATAGTATCGCACAGAGACATAACGTTGTGTCTAGCACTGTGCAGTTCATAACAGAAAATCGTCAATTGACTTCTTTATTTATCAGTGTTGTGTCGTCTATATCGCTGACGAGGCTGGAGGCTAAACTTAGTGACCCCTCATTTTTTTCAACCAGGCAGTAATTGCCGGGAATTATTGAGAGCCATTTTCTGATTAACTACGAAAATTCAAAAAAAAAAGGGAATTAAACTTTCTAAGAAATCATTTTCTTTTAAAAGATGATTTCTCGAGAAATTATTATATTAAGCTTCAAATGCGCTGGTGGTACTGATAGAAGTGTAAATACAGGTGTAAGGTGACACAGCATTTTCAGCCTTTTCCAGGACTCTCTTTGAGGTACCCTTTTTCAGGGGCACCTTGTTTCTGGGTAGCATTATGATTCGTACAGCAAATTAAAGGTTTCAATCTAGTCGCGTCGTCTTTCAAAGCCTGCTTGCCTTCAAGTAAACAGTTAGGCTCAAAAAATAGCTATATTTTTTTAAAAAAATTAAGTAAAATTAATTTTAAAAAATTTAAATAACCATAAATATATGAATTATTACCAAAGCGATAACATATTACAAAACTTAATGTAAATATTTGATACCGCTTTATTAGATAATTGTATACCATGGGCGTGTCTATGAACACGTTTCAAAATATCAAGTACATTTATTTACACATGGTCATAGGATGCATTATTCTCATCACTGTTTATCTATTGATTTTGAATAATGGCGAAATGAGTGTTAGTAAAATGTTTCCAATAAACGTTTACCTAAGGAACTATTGTGTCTTTAAAGCAACCTTAAAGACTCGGGAACAACAAAGAGTATCTAAAATATTTAAAAACAGAGCAATGTAAAATAAATAGGTAACAGTGTATTCGACCTAGGTCGCGGCGAATCATTCTACGAGGTAGAATCTTGAAGGTTTCTTTTTAACTTACCCCATCGAATTCGAGGCATTGATGTTAAAACTATATATAGGCTTCCCTATGCTACCATTTCCAGAGATAACCTTTTTCGTTTGGGAACTTAAACTATTTCTATGCCGATTGATGTCAATATCTCACTATCAGCTGTTTCACAAAAGCGTAACTTTTTTCTGCTGCCTCGTAACTCAACAGTTCTTTACTATCGAAGGCATACATATATTAACAAGGCTTAATTTGTAGGCACGTATTAGCTTTATTACCTACACCTCCGCAATGTACTGCTGTTGCATCTTACAATATATAGCCAATCTCATTAAGACGATACCAATTATTGACCAATCTCAGGTACAATATGAAAAAGATAACCATGGAAATAAAGACTGGCAAGTAAATACTTGTACACGGCCATTCTAGATGACTGATTAGGGTACGCTAGCCGTGTTTATTTTCACCTGTTGGTGCATCAAACACCATTTTTTCTAATTTATGCTTCCTTTAATCGCGCTTGGACGAGCGGCTTTTTAGGCATCAGCACGGTTCATTGCTGCGCTCTTCTGATGCCAGGTCTTCAGCTCTTCATAGGAAAAATCCCAGTAGCTTCGCATAATACAGACGGATTTTTGTAAGACCTACCCAGATATTCGTAGAACCTGTTAGACGTAGACAGGAATCTAGTTCGTAATACGATTCGGTAGTTCTTTAGAGAATCGACAGGGGAAAAACTGGAAGAACGAATGCTCTTTTGAGGAGGCTGACGACGACGACGACGACGACGAGGAGACATCGGCTTAATTTTTGGAGGTTCCATGGCCGTGAAGGAGAAGAAGCGCAGCTATAGAACAATATATGACGTCGCCGAGATCTTAAGAATACTACAGGAAATTTTTAGTAGACTCTATGATATTTGTGTTGTGTATTCCACGAATGGCTGTGAGCCGACTTGGATGAAATAGCGCTCCCTTACCAATGAATTTACATTTAACGAACTAAGAAAAACACCTAAGAAGCTAGTACTGCGCAGAGGATTTTTTGGTTGATACTTTCACGGGATTTATGGCTGCCAGCAGACGTCGAAAATGCTATGGCACTGTAATCGCTTTACGAAGTGCCAGCTGCTGCTGCTGGACCTGTGTGCGGTGCCTGTCGATGAAGAAAGATAACTCGAAGTTAGAAAAGTTGTACCTATTATGCATAATAGTACGTATCTTTACGGTGTGCGGAAAACTATCAGGACAAACTGATCTTGCCAGTGGGTTCATAATCATTAGCTCGACCTGTTTTGTCAAGATCATTTAGGTTGTGCTGTTCTGTGAATTTCTCTGTACCTTAGTGAGAAATTATAATTTCTCTCTAAGTGTATTCTGAGCGATATCACCACCTCAATTTTCCGGGGGAACATTTCCAATGCGGCTATTTTTTCTCCGGTGATGTCCTCAAATTGTGCCGTCAGAAATTTGATTTGTTTCACAGATTCTGACGTCTAATGCTACGGCTTCTTGTGTAGCGCCGAACGCTGGTTATGTTTCTACTAATATATAAATGACAGACATTTGAGTTAGCGGAAAGAAAGACTGGAGAATCAGTGAAGAAGTCGGAGTCATCAGCCATACATACATACATATATATGTAACCGCATTCAGTTACGTGTGAAAAAAACCTTCGCCTGATTGGCATTAGTCTATTGTTAGTTAATCTTCTACAAGGTACATTAAAACCTGCCATTGAAGCTAACAATGATTTGTTTTAGATTTAACTTTGAGGCATTTTGCAGTATAGTAGTAATTTAGTGAAGTATTCAACCATAAGTTGATCATGTTTGTAATAGAATGGATGGCAAATAGGCGTAGGTTTTCGAATCCAAGGCGGCAAAATGATCAAGGAGTAGAGAGTTCAGATCAAATATTGTGACTATTATAGCTACACTAAAATAAAGCAACAGATTTGGGGTTAAAAACAATGACTGATACTTCCTGAATGTATACTTAATTGTTTAATAATTTGCCTGGAATGCGCCGAAAATGAATATTTCCGTCCAAGGGAAATGACCCATTTCGTCGACAAATGAAATGGCCAAAATTCCGACCCTTTGAAATATTTCGCTTTAAATATAAATAAAAAAAAGAACATTAATAATTAATCTAAAGCTAAAAATTTAGTCCGCTTATAAATTATATGTTAAGAGCGTTTAATGACAAAATTGTTATTATCAACTAAATTATCAAAATATACTATTAATTTGTGTTAGTTCCAAAGGATGAGCCCCGTTTCCATGAACGCTTCGAATTGTGGCCAATTAGTCCTATCGGTTACTACAAAGTATTTGTTAAGTAGTAAGGAATACGCCCCTAAATATTTAGTAATTAGCATCATAATATTCAAACGAAATATATTTAGAAAGAAAAAAAACAGCTTTTAGCGACACAAAAAAGTGGCCAATGCCGATCCGGGTATTCAGGACTGTACACGGCTGGATAAGTGCGCCAGTTACTGAATATATTTTTAGATTGCACTCTAACAATTCTTATAGACAGTAAAAGCTGTTGAAAAAATATTTTCACCAATTAAACATATGTATTGAAATTAGCTAGAGCATAGCATCAACAAGGATTGCCTCTGATTTTGACGCCATTTTATTACTGGCGGTCATTTTGAACGCAGGTGGCCGACTGACTGGACCATGATCAAGCATCTTTCAAACAACGTTTACTAATAATAACAGAGGGCAAATTGTGTGACCTTCAGCATATATTGATCATAAAAATCCTACCATATAGATGGTACCCTCTGCAATCTGTTCGCAAGCAGTCCGATTTTGTACTTACCATTTCCAGATGTCGCTTATTAAATACCGTATGTATACAGAGTTGCAATCGAATCAGTGATGCGTATCGAGCAATTTAGCAAACAGCTCTGTGATACCTTTAATTTCAAAAAAAAAAATCTCAAATAGTACGAATTTAATCGACAAGAAAAAGAAGCTTGAGCCGGAGAAAAATTCTCTTAAGCGTCAATAGAAAATAAGATACCAACGAACAATTTACTTATCGTTATAATTATCGACATGGATTACTACGGCCAGATTATAACATTTATCTGTAACATACTAACTTGCGGTAAAAAAAAAATAGTAAATATTAATACACGAAACACTCTGGTCATATTTAGGGCGACGTGTGCATTTTGTGGGGTAACAGCAAACTGCTGTTTCTGACGCAATAATCTGAAACGAACGAACAAACAAACTAAAGTTAGACTTAGGCTGGACATATCCCAGCCGGAAAATGTACGAACCAGTCGTTAATTGTAGAGAGGAGCTTGTTCATATTTCTCTAATTATATATCTTTTTTTTTTGCCATTTTCAGCTATTCTCTCTACGCAAACAAGTCCTCCGAATTACCTTTCCAGGTCAGCATTAAGGACCTACCTCTACGCGGTGTCTTGCTAACGAGACAAAATAGCGTAAACTTTGTCTGCTTTTTACAAAATACTTATTCATGACTAGCTAAAGCAAATCTATTCCGGCCCTTGCTTTGCTTACTTCCAGGTAACATAATGACAACAGCATGCAGGATCGACCTTAAATCTATAATGCCACTTGTGGTCGGTGGTCTCTACAAACAGCATTTTTTTCTAAAACGACTAAGTTAAGAGGTAATAACTAGAGATTAATCGTTCATCCGACTTGCTGGATCGCACATAATCACCGGCACAATCCGTATAATCCGTAAAAATATAATCCACGTATGTACGATTTCAAGTTCTTCTCACTCTTAGCTCGTTCTCCCACTCGTACTATGATGGTATTCCCTTGAATTCGTTTTTAATTGCCCGACTTAAGCTATACGAGAAAAGAAGTCCTCAAATCGACCTAGCCTTAACATTTTTTTTGTTAATTTTAATCAGTATTTTGTTTCTCTACCTTACACAAGCCGGGTACTAGCTGTCAGTTTACTTGGACCCGACATCATCGTACACTCAACGTGAGATGTATTTTTCTCAGACTGGACAAACTTGTTTGTTTATTGCTAAGCTAAATTCTGAGGCTATTTTGAGTTTATGCTTATACGAATTTATGTTCTACCCAATTTATGTATGATCTACGTGCGGTCAGTTTATTCGATAGATTCGACGCGCCTTTGACGCGTGCAGGTGTACCTAGCATTGGCTGAAGACTGGCTGAATTCAGACAACTTCATTCGATGTTGGCCGATGGGCAGCTCAAGATATGGAGCGTTGCTAGGACACCAGCAAAGACATCAGAAGGGAAGATCAGTCTAGCAATATTTTTATTCTACCCAGCTTATCCTTTCACGAGCCACTTTCTGAATAATTTAATCCCTGCTGACACTCGTGTGACCAGGTTTAAGACATTTAAGGCTCCTGCATTGTGATAACCTGTAAGCACTTAAGGTACTCTGGCTACCTTAAGTCTATATGGGTGAGTCTTTAGGAGGAAAACACTTGTGTGAAACAGACGTAACTTTGATTTTCTGGCATTCTCGGTTAACATCAAATCTGGTTGGAATCGCACCGGTTGATTTTATCATATGCTTATGCACACAGGGTCAAATGGCCTCTTGGCAAACAGTGAGATCAAAATGAATAGCTGTATTAAGGAAGACGTTCGATCGGTTATAAACAGCTATTTTTGAACGGAAATATTCGTTCATTCCTAAATGCATGAAATACTTAGAAAGTTAACCTATAGCACAGTATACGAAGCATGTAAAACTTAAGTCTATTGTGTTTAAACTGTGTTGTGTTACATTACTTTTGACAGCCTACGTTCAAATTATTATGCTGAAATGTGTGTATTATTACATTTAACTATCGTTTATCGCTGCGAAACCTCTTTGCATCATGCTTGAAGCAAGTGTGCCTTGAAAACTTCTGAAAATGTATTTTAAAGTTACCCTGATCACCTCATTTGCTTATTGTCATAAGAACTTTCTAGGCGCTTAATAGATGGAGGTATAGTTCAGTCAAGCCTGTACTTCATATCAGTCTCCACATCGGGATCAGCTGTTGGCTCGTAAACGGTGTTCTTCCCGGCGTCTTCGGATTGGAAAGTTGATTTTGAAATTATTAGCTAACGGGTCGAACACACAAGTTTCCTGAACGGTTTTTTGAAAATGCAGAACGATGCTACAAAAAGATCACCTCGAATTATAAGAATTAGTTCGGCCGCCTTTTTGAGTTTCCTGTTTGGTCCATCGTTCCTTGTGGGCCTTACTTTACTTGCCCGAAACGCAGACATTCTCCTGCTGTTTCTGTCAGCTCCTTTTTTGAGGTACCCTGATGCATCACTTACGTCCAAAGAACAACTTCTCTTCCAGACACCTCGGGTTATAAAATTGTTACGATTAAAGATCGCTTCTTAGTGTCGTTTAAGCGCTGCAAGTCGCTCGATTGGCACGATATTCATTACCTTCGTCAATGCTAAAAGTCCTATTCTATAGTCAGAGTCCACAATAGAAGAAAGAAAGGCATGCCACACTTCGTCATCAACCAAAAACAAATTTCTTCTTGGTCGAACGTATGAAAAACAAAATAGCTTACCACAAGACTATATAATAATAATAATAACAGTCACCGACAATAATCACTGGATGGCCTTATAACGCTTCGAAATTGTTTTTTACACGTTTGTCGGCAAGGTATCGATGTCGTCAGGTCATCATCTGGCCTGGCGCGTCTAGAAATAAAGGCTGTCTACCAGGTTTAGGTAGCGCAGTTTTTGAGATGCTTTCTATAACTCACTGTATTTTGTCGTAGTAAATCATAATATGGTGACTCATTGATTGTAATACAATCATCTCAGGCCTTTCAGTATCTACCTATCCCGATTCGCTGAAACGGTAGAAATTCGAAGTAGAGATTACGGTAGTTGTCGGATTTAGACAGAGTATCAGCGGTATTCGAAAATACAGCGGCGGCTAGTGAAATCAGTGAGAGAAGAAACCAATACTTTTCTACTTACTGACGTATACCTAATAAGCTACATTTTATAGAAAAAAATTGCCTGCGACATACAGATGTGTCCCTGAATTTTTCCTGTGTAAACATTGCACATGCTAAACAGGACAAACGTACTAGTAAAGGCGAAGTATCCGGATGACTATTTTTTGTTCGGTATTTAAAATGTACATATAGCATAACTGTGGAATATTTATAGCTCGTTCTCAATTAATATTAAAAATATGAATTTTATGGATTTTGAAAAATTCATTCCTCGAGTATGTCTATGCCCCATTATCTGAAGCTATGCTAACGCCAGTACCGAAGGTGGCATTGGAAATACAGATATTCATTTTAACTATTATTTGATGCAACTTATTGACTATCTTTGCTACACATTTGTACAACAACCAAGCGCCAAATCCGTCAACAAGTCCTCCTCAATCGTAGGACACTTACTGCTAGTAAATGATAGGCCTACCTAGCTCCTATACTTGCTTCAATTGTAAGCCTAATTTTTTGCCCGGCCAAGATACAACTGTGACCCTTACCTTACTTACCTAGTCGTCATTTGAAAAGGACACGGAAATCGTGTAGTTAGACGTCTGCACTACGCCGGGCCGTAACGGAAACAACATCTTTCCAGCGATTACACGGTTACTGATTTCTTAGCTACGATAAGATTAGCTAACGCTTAATAAATACTACGGCAATTCAATAGCTAGAATAGATAATATTTAGATAATATTTAGTTAGTTTAGAAGACTAACTATTTGATGGTTATATTCATCGTAAGATTATGACTTGAATATAATTTGCCCCGAACGAGTTTAACGTACGACACATACCAATAATTATATCCTTCCGTATTATTATTATTGTTATTATTTCAAGTAATAATATTCTAATTTACGAAATATATGTAAATATGTGTGATAAATAAGTAGAAGTTTAGTAGTCGTCTTTTTGTTTGACAGTCATCACAGCGTCTTTGGTAGCTTGTATGCCGGCCAGAGGGTTAGAGTGATCCTCGCATTATCATTATCTTGAGGTTTTTGCACTTTATTTTTTCTTTCATATTATTTTGTTATTACGTATTATTATTTGTATGTATATATATATGTATGTATATATATATATATGTGTGTGTGTTCCCTACTCCTTGTAGTTTTATTTGTTGGCATGTTTTTGTGAGTCGTTGATTCTCTCCCTGTTGTCAGCAGTTTTCAGTTGAGAGGGGGCACTTTGTGAAGCATCATATTGGGTTTTGTGTGGATATTGTGCAGACACTATTTCCTTACAGCGAATTGAAAGTAGCGAACGCGTATCTCCTCTCCGCGGTAATATAATCATATATAGCTATATATTAACTAAGCCGAACAAAACTTCTTAAAAGGCTGTTGCAGACGCGGAGGAGATCTTCAGCTGGTTCATGCTTAGCTCTCCTGGGGTCGGATTATGACTGGTCATTTTTCATTGTTCCAATTCCGCCGGGCCACCGATGTAGGTTAGCTCACATTGTAATCAAATGTGATACGCACTTTGTTGTCCTGTTTCGGCCATATAAAAAGGACATGAAACCATTGTTTTTTCGACAGCCAATCGGCAACAGGATAAGATCTAATGTTTCTTTGCACACCGTTAGTGATCGGCAAAATGTTTATTGAAGACTTGAACCTGTGCTTATTGAAATGATGTTACAGGGAATCACATCACTGGTTAAAGTCGAGAGTTGGCATCGAGTAATGCCAATATTACGATATATAGCCTTGGATAGAACGAAGTCAGAGTTATTAAGGGATGTCCTAGCAGCAGTATATTGAATGAGACACGGCCAACAGCTCAAAGTCATTACCATTTATTCTACGCTTCGCACATTTCTCCTACAAAAAAAAGTCATAATAATAAATTATTCAGACGTTTAATACATTTGTATCAAATCATTTGAAAAGCTGTTAAGCCAGACAATGAGATACTGTCATCGTGCCGTCAAACAGAACTGCTAAAGGCTAGAAAGTCGGGCGCCGTCATCATGTGTAATTACAGGCCCGATTCCGTCACAACCGCAGAAGTCGCCAAGTGGCAGTAAACTCAACCTGTCACTGGGTTTTCTCATTCCAACCGGGTGCATCAATATAATATACCAGTCGTATAAATATACTAATATATCTGTGATTTTACAACTAGTAAGTGATTTGTTAAAAATCGGCTTTCACTTCTAACGGCGCCTATGTGACCGTTCATTTACTAAATATCAATACACTTTTTTGAACTTACCCGAAAAAAAAACCTATTTTCTCACATTGTTTCTAGCCATATCTCGAAATAGTATAGTTTTTTAGACAATAATATAGGTAAACTGAATCACATGTAATTCTGTTACTTGGGACGCCTGCCCTGAAATCGCTCCTACAAGCGTCACATGTGGAAAATGATTGAGATCATTCGTCAGCGTAACATCCAGTAGCGTCGTCCGAATTCTTACAAATCTGCGCCGACGGACTGAAGATAAGCTCCAAGGGGCAACGCATTACTTTTGGTAAGCCAGCTGTACAGTACAAAAAATGCCGGCAGTCCAATGGATGCGGAAATAGACCAAAATCCTTTGGGCAGGTCAACGGGATCGGAGAAGGCGTCGTTGTCGACGCAACAGGATACAGAAAACGTCCAGAATTCACCTAGAAATAGGACGTCGGGGTCCTTGTCACTTACTACAGAGTGATTAGTTGCTTGGTTTATCGACGTATTTGTATACATTTGTCACAATTGGAAGTCTACCCTATAATTAGACCGTATTTAAGTTTATTCGTTACTTTTTTCAATTTCTTTGTGTTAAGTGACCTTGTGTTAGTAAATTGCGTCTTTCTGTTACTATTTAGTTACAATCTATGTAGTGACAATTGAATCCTATGAATAAATGCATTCTAGATGTTTACGCTTTTACTCTTTCTTTCCTTAGGCAAAGTTCTTTAGGCAAAGACTGCACCATCCTATGCATTAAGTGGTGAAGAGGTCATTTACCTTGACACACTTACCTCGTCTTCATCAGAATCCTCTATCTCGATGTCATTATCTTCTTTGTCCGCCTCTTCAGCAAGCTTTTTCAATTCTTCGTCGTCCTCTGCTGAGTCTTCCTAGAAAAATCCGAAGTACTTCACATGAAAATATCGATACAAGGTAGGCTATACTTCAGCGTTACGTCGATCGAGAAGTAGGTTTTAGCGAATCAAAGGAAAACTCAGAATCGATCCTTTCATGTTCGCTCTGGTCAACTAATGTAAATTACGAACAATGAATTGCCTTTAATTTTTAGTTGGTTTTTAACTAAATAGAATAATTTTAGACCGTAAGAAATCTACGGGAATAACTAATCATCTATTAGCTAATAAGTCCAGCCAAAAAGTAGTTACTCATCGATCATAAACGCGGTGATTCCCAGTAGAGCCTATTAATATCGGCGGACACTTTATTAAGATGGCCTAGACAGAGTGCTTCGGAATCGACCTAGTTTTAGTTCACTTTTGTCTTTTCCCTTACATCGTCGTCATCATCAGTGGCAGTCGAAGTAGTTGCGAGTGGGCGTTTGTATTGTGCTAATGGTTGTCGGAGCGGTGGTAAAGCGGTGTCAAGCGGCTTCTGGCCGAACGACTGCCGATTGTAATTTGTAGCATTCTCCTGGACAACCTGGCGTGTCCGCACCATAAACTCCTTGGACGCTGGCGTCTGCTCGCCTTCACCCTTATCGGAAATCGATCCTTTTTTATCCTCCGAAACTGGCTCTATCTCTTGCCAATTTTCGCAACGTTCTTGAAATACGCAGATAGGTTGCGCGTGATTCCAGTCCCCATTTTGGCATCGCAGGATTGAATGGCCTACCACAATGCAAAGTATTAGGGAACACAATTGGTTAGCGATTTATGTTAAATATGCGAGGTATTGACAGCGAGAAATATATATAATCCTGCAAGATGAGCATTTTGTACCAATAGAGCTTTACAAAACTTTCTGCTTGAAAGCTCACGTGTGCAGTTGACAAATGGTAAAATAATTATTGAAATATAGTTTGTATTGAGGTCCTACCGAGCAGCCTTCCCGGCGGATCGCAAGCGAACACCGCAAGATCACCTTCGACCATATAGCGTAGGCCTTCACGAGCCTCAAAACCACCGCATCGTGCCTCTCGCGTCATAATTCTAACGGAACGCGTTTCGAACACAAGATTCGATACATTCGTTGTACAAATAAACTCAGCGTCGAACTTAGGTCCCGTGTTAAAAGAAAGCACCTTGGCGACTGCTGAGCTGTCCTCAGCCTCTGAAACATTATATACTTTACGCTAATAGCTTTAAGTTTTTCCTCTCTGATTTCTGATTTGACGTAACGTTTCTGAGCTATCAACAGTCCAGATTCGGAACTGTTAATCCATAGATCAAACATTACGTCGATAGAGTTTCGATTCAAATTATCGGTCTTGCTCTCGCGTACAATATGAATTCTTCAAATCTTGATGCTTTCCATGCATTGAGTCGTATATGTCTTTAAAAGTTAGCAGCTAAAAAGTATACATTAATTCAGATGGATGAAAATTTGTCGCTTTGCTTGTTGAAGTTTTGCAAAAAACACTGGCATAATAACGTCAGGTATGTTTCTTCATTAGTTCAATGTCATCCACAAGTACCTGCTTCAATAATAAACACGGGATTGTGTTCGTCTAGTACTGTGTAGTTGAGTGTAGGCATTAGTTTCATGGGACTGATGCATTTGATCACAACATCAGACCTCGGCTCAACGTAAAGTACACCAAGTGGGCCGAATCGATATGTGAAATCGAAATCCAATACAACTCCTTGAAGAGCTGGAAAGCAAAAAAGTTCGGTGCTTTTAATGGAACAAATATTACAAACAAAAAGCAGCTTTTCTATAGTTTCTGCTAGTTGTGACGTCCGCAGAGGGCTGCGCCTTTTGATGGCAGTCCTCATCGATCTAGTAGTGTCACTCACTTGATCTCTCCGGTACGGCACATACTGGAGGCGGCGATGTCCAATTGCCGTTAATGCACCGGGCTTCCCCAGCACCGATCCTCTGGACACGGCCGAGGTCCAGGCAGTGGAACATAACGTCGGCGCCGTGCGGGAGAACCTCATAGGAAAGAACTCGACTAGAGCTCGCATGGGCGATCATATCACCAGATAATTCAGGTAGTTGGCATGGAAAAAGTAGGCCCCCGTCTTGTGTACCATCCGCCTGCAGTTTACGCCGGTGGCCTGACGCGCAGAAAAAACCAATTTTGATATGGTTTGTAATTGAATTATTCTGTTGGTAGCAAAAAGGAAATTGTTGTAACATGTAATTTTTAGATTGGACGACCACTTATGCGTGTTAAGTGCGTTAGCGACATACATTCTAGTTTATCTTATTGTTGTTAACGTTTCTAAAAAACAAACAATAATTGTAAATTTCGAGAGAAGGTTGCATTGTATTTGTAGCAGTAGTTTCTACAGGGACGA
Organism: Varroa destructor; assembly: GCF_002443255.2. Classification (NCBI taxonomy): domain Eukaryota; kingdom Metazoa; phylum Arthropoda; class Arachnida; order Mesostigmata; family Varroidae; genus Varroa; species Varroa destructor. The sequence goes on from NW_019211456.1 coordinate 13,345,709, forward strand.
TTTAAAGGTCTATTATAATTCTGTCACGCGTACAAGTATTGATAAATATCTCTATGCTGAAATCTGCGACAATCAACGAATTAGCTCGCTACTATTTAGGGTAAGTACTGATCACTGCGACTAAATAGGGTTTGTCTAAGAAGCTGAATCTTAACCGTGCGAATCCTTAGTATGCAGCGAACGTTTTTTTTTTCACCCTTGTGCGTTCTGGAGTTGCAATGACGTGCTACAATCGTACTATAGTCATGTTGGCCACTTCCAGAGGGACTGCAGAGATAAATACCATTTCATAAATATAGTTTACCAAATGTTTTTAACAAATAATTTAAATTGTAGATGCCAAAGAGTACTGACTTGTAGCGAATCAAAAGTTGTGTAAGTAGTGTAAAAGAAAAGGTCTTTACATCCATGATAAGCGCAGATCGGTGCAGAAACGTCCCACTGGCGGAACTGCATGCAGTTTGCAGATTCCGGTCCCAGAAGTATCGATGACGACGGGCATTCAAAATCCACCCTAAGCCATGATGTCTGTGATACGACTAGCCCGCTCGATTTTTCGATCGGGGGACATTGAAGCGCTACGGAAATGGATGAAGTGAGGTACCGCAAGACACTTTTAGATACATACTGGTTCAAGATCGTTGACAGATTAACGGGTGAGAAAGTTATATCTTTGTTTCTGGGTGGTTTGTATTCATAATAATTTTTTCTTAGTATAATTTTTCAGTAGGACCCATAGAGTAAATAATTTAGTTTAAAGACATACGTCTTGAGATGATTCTGATGTGAATGTCGTCCGTCGTATCAGAACAAGTAAACGTGGCATTTGTATCATTTTTAGCTTCGAACTTGACGATTACGGTTACTTGGCCAAACGATACCCTCTCTGAAAGCAAAGACAAAAGACGGTCGCTATCTGCAAGTTATCGCAGTTCAAAACGGTAATTTTTCAATCATTAACGATCGTTCGATTGGTGAACTGAAATACCGAGCTATTGAAATGTGTGTATGGTCTCGTCGGTTTTATACTTCCCACTATGAGATTTCGCTTTTACCGTACAACCTTTCGTTTTTGTCGGCTTAGCGATATTTCGCTACGTTCACACCTTAAAATTGATCGATCTGCATATAGGTAACACTGTTATTTTAATTCTCATGTATAAAACTTCACGAAGTCTCTTACGGCTCGTGTGGTAGCACCCTGGAGCTGTTAATGATACTAAATTTTAAATGAAAATGAAACGAATTTTACCCTTTATTATCATGTTGTTTCATCTGATAACTATTCGAATGTTTAGGGTAAGTTGCTAGTTACTTTCTGCTCGTATTTTTTTTTCATTTGTCGTTAATTAATCGTAGCGATTATCTTTTCTCCATCTCTGTCTAACAACCCCTTTTTGGTCTTTGACAAAAACGACAATTGCAGTAACAATAAGAATGATTTATCCTCCCAGTCACCGGCTCTGTTAGATGCACAGCGTCGTCCCCGTCGCCGTCGTCAGGAACAGGCGATGGACCAATGCAGCTTTGAAAAAAAGACAGTAGGTTAATTTAAAGACAATGCAACAGCAAAGGCCTTACTGCTGTTATAGTAAAATCTGCTATTGCTTCTATCATTTTACGTAAACGGCAAAGTGGTCGCCAGATGACCACTAGCTGAAAGATAGGAACACACAGTCAGTCCAGTAATGTTATATATATAAATGTCATCTTTTTTTTTTTTTTTCAAATATTCGTAGATCAATCACCGATAGCAACTGTATAAACCGATCGTACATGGAAACTAACAGTTTATGATGAGCAAGAAGGTTTAGTGACACAAAACACAATATACAATAGACATGTTGCTGCATGCTTTATACAAATCAGCCCGCTAAGCGGTGTGCCTCTTTTTCTATACTGTGCAACAATTCACTAGATCGTTTGCATGCCCATTAAGTGCATACTCTCTGAATAAATAACAATGAGATGATTACATTACTTAGTTCTGAAGAGCCTGCACCGACCTTTGGAAATAATGCCTGATCTTTTTGGTAGATCGCGCATGGCTTCAGAATGTATTATAAACAGAAAGGTTGAGATTTCTGAGAAAGAAAAGGTGAGACTCCTGAAGTTCTTTTTGCGCAGACCGCTCTTTGCCTCGGAGGTAAAATTCTAATGCTTTGCTACGTTGCCCCTAATTCAAATAAAGATAACTGCCACTGCTTTGATCTAGCGAGAGAAGCATAAATAACCCAAACCTTACACGTTGTAAACCCACTTTTGTCCCCCCACTCGACAATGTAGGATGTAAAAGAATAATGCTACAACTCATTTAGGGCAATGTCTTATGAGTACTGCGCTAGATAGCAGGGTCTAACACAGCCGGTTCTAGGCTGCGCATGACGTCGAGCCTACACAACTTCCAGCAAGCTCATCTGTGTAAGACCATTCTAGACCGGTCCACTTACCTTCGATGAAGACGTGGTCAACTTTGCCCACCCACTGCCAAGACGGACGATAACTTCGACTAAGGGCATGGTAACAACTCATTCGAACTTGAGAGCCAGCAAATACAACGTATTCACCTCCTGGACCCAGAACGTACTCTGTATCAACTAGCGCGACCAAGCGGTTTGCTGAAACAAATAGCCAACGATAAGGAGAACAATTGTGACAGATTTTCATGTCTTGCTAACGCATACGGCGTACCCTGGGAGTTCAGAATTCAAATTATTCATTTACGTTCACTTGATATGATTATTTTCTAGCGTTCACTAACGCTCAAGACTATAGCACCTCACTTGAATGATTTTCCACGCCTATCGTATGTTTCGCGAAGCCTTAAGTAGATCACAGTTTCTATTTGAAGACTCTAATCCTTAAAATCAGTGGCACAATATCGGTCGATTGAAAAAAACTGTTGCTACTTTGCCCGAGTGCAAGTGCTTCCTACTCACAGATGAGAACAGCCTCGCAGTGCGGTATTTTCTCGTCGAACTTTCCATTATTACATCGTACGCTGTTGGAGCCGACGAGGCGGTAAAAACGTTGAATAGGACAGTGAAAACGCAATTCAGAGCCATGAGGGACGTACTCCTCCCCGGTCAGTGGCCGATTGCCGAGATGCACCTTAACTGAGTACGACGATGAGCCTGTCAGGTTGATGTAGCATGGTATGCCAAGCTGCGCCGGCGGCCTAGATTTAGCTAGGGTAGCGAGTCCAACAGTGACTGAGTCGTGCACGGCCAGTACACCTAACCCAACAAAGAGATGACTACAAGCGAACAAGTACAATCAGACCTTTTAGCACAGATCGTACTCGCACGCAGCTGCGGGTCCGCTAGTACACAGAACATAACTCAAACTAATTGTTCAGTTGCGATAATTCCTACTTCATCTGGATAGGCTACTGATGCTGTGAGGCTTCATCTGGGTGCAAAACAAAACCCAGTATCTATATATATAATCCCTGTAAATATGCAAGCTCGCAAATGAAGGTGTCCGAAATCCTTTCTCGAAATATCTTGCAGGATCCGGATGTGCCATAATATAGAATAACTCACCATACGACATAGAGTTGTATAGGCGCCATTGCGCCGCTCTACAGGAAATCCAAATCTTTGATAAGATTCAAGCGCACTTCGATAGAGAATATGGGAGAACTCACTTCAAATCCTAACACAAGTTAAACCGTCCGGGACTTTGCACTGGAACGGCACATCAACAAAATACAGCAATTAATACAAGGGGACGTTTGGTATTTTTCAGCACGGTTTTCGTGACGTCTCTTTCTATCGTTATGATCATTAATGCTAACGGACCTTTTAGCACTAGTACTGTTGCACAGGATCAACTAACTAAATTTCCTTCAATATTCAGCTTCTGCCTGACTGCCTGCCTGTGTTGTTCAGGATGCTTACTGATCAGAGTACCTGTTGTCTTGGCGCGGGAGTAAGTGTGAGCGGACGGATAGATAGATATATGTAGGGATGGACGACAGCCACGACCCCTGTTGCCGCCGATGTGCGCAGGAAAGCGAAGGCGACCGGCGAAGTCCGGTGGGGTCCCTTCCCGTTGGATGCTGTCCGTTGTCACTGTCCCTTCAAGCGCGGGGCCAGTTCACTGTAGTGGCTCGTTTCGCCTTCTCTCTCGACGTGTGTCTTCCCTCAACTATTGCTGCCGGTACTATGGTTGGCGTTGCCGTTACGACCGCTATCGGGACGGGACGGCTACACCTCCGACTCCCGAGGCTTCTGCGCACCGCGCAGTGTGGTCCATCACCACTCCGTTGTCATTCACTTCAGTGCGGCTGTTCCATCCGTCTGCTACGTTATAGACTCTGCTGCTGTTGCGTCCATTACTGTTGATCTTCCGCTAGTGAGCGAAACTGCCCTGTTAAGTTTCCTGTCGATGTGCTCTGTTTTCGATCGTTGTCTCTGCTACATAGTTTATAGTCAGCTACTTGACTGTTCACTCTTCCTTTCCACGATGACAAAGACGATACGTGAAAGGCGTACCGATGAGAGCTCAAAATATGGCTACGGCATAAGGCGTAGCACGGTAGCTGCGGAGAATGGTGTGGCAGGACAGCTCGTTTCAGTGCTCTGCTATGAGTCTACGGTGCTGATTGTCTTAAGGATGGCTTCTGCTTTTTTCCTCGATTAACCTCCAGAACTGTTCACTAATGTGGTCCGATATACTGGTCCGGTGAAATCGCGATGAAGTTGCGGTGTGTTGTCTTGCTCACCCCTTATTGTTGGTGCCATTACGATTTATTCAGCGGTCGTCACAATGGAGTATACGGCCAAAGCTCTGGGCAAACAGGTAAGCGGCTTCTGTAGGCTAGCAGCAACTACAATGCTAGCAAATGCTGCAAGAAAGCAACAACAGGCGGCGCTAGCAGTTCCGCAACATCAGTGTCAACAGCCGACGTACGACAACAAGCCGAAGACGTCTGCAAAAAATAGCGAACGACCATGAGTAAAAACGAAGAGGAGACGATTGAAGGGGAAAACGAGGCAACGAAAACGAAAATATCACCGAAGAAGTGTCACAGCCAGCAAATGGGTGAAGAGACAGCGCCAACGAAAGAAACTATAGCGACCAAAGCTCACTGAATCAGCAACAGTGACGATTCCGACGGTAACAATGACAATCTACCGTCAACAGTGAGCACGACAGGGACATAAAAAGAAAGAGCATAACGATAGGCTGTGGGGGAGCGGGGGGTAGAACTGGACAGCAGTTTTCCGCGTGCGGAGAACAGGGAAGGGGTACGGCAACAAGTTGAACAGGCCGATTGAGCTAAGAATGGACAAAGACGAAGATCGCGACTGAAAAAATATTAGCCACCTAATGAATCCGGCTGCCAGACAGGAGATGCGACGGCCTAGAGGGTGAGACAGACGCGCATACAAATAGTGGTATAACCACCAGTAAATGGTACGGGGATACTATCTAAGTTGCAAAATCCTCAAAGTAACTGACCAAATAGGGTCTAGACACTTCGTCACTCTATTGTCTACGGACCTGGGAGAGCCTAGGTGCCTAGACTAATACAGCTTTGACCCATACGTCAAACAAAATCACATAGAAACAAACGAAAATGTTCAATACAGATTTTTGAAATGGCCTAGACGCGTCAAATTGTTTTGGCGTTATACAGTTTAGTATCCAGATGGTTAGCTAAGCTAAATCTCACACACTAAATAGAATGCGAAAGCGTTTCATTATAGAATAAAAACAGTCAAGGCAATCTTTGGATGTGTTTTCTTGTCAGAAGCTTATGACAGATCAAGATGCAGTCTTATGTAGTTGAGCATTCATTTCAGTTGAGACATACTGAAATCTATCAGAAGAAAAACACGAGTATACGATATTTTGAACTCCTAAAAAATCGTAGACTCTAAATTTTGAATACGGTGTCACGCAGTACTTTGTTCGCTTACTACGCCGCTTCTAGATAAAGCAAATCGTTCTTACTGTATTTAGCTCTGTCACGCAGAGTCAACAGGGCTTAAAAAGCAAGCTTAAAAAACGCAATGAAAAAAGTGCCGTTTTTTTTTTACAAAACAGCTCTAAAAATAGCTGTTAGTAAACGTCTTGTAGGTCTTATACGAGAAAAAAATACGCTATACAAAATTAACCATAGGCGAATACACTTCGCTGTGAAGATTGTGCTATCTGAGAGGAAGGCGACATGGATTTTCTGCGTATTGAATAAATATATAAACCTGCGAGGGGTGCTTGCAAAATCTGAACACAAGACGAACGTAAATCGTATGGGCCAATCTCATGTATACTACTGAAACAGATCCTGGCAAATCGCTGGTTCTGCCGGAACATTCATTTCCCAAATGTATTAGTGTGCCATCTTCTCCCAAAGAGTGTCTAGTCAAAAAAAGCGCACATTTCAGGAACGAAAAAAAATCTAGACATTTTGGGGGTCATTTCATTGGGGGATTTAATAAAGGGGCATGTTATACCTAGTAATCAATACGAGCATAAGACATTACGATGCAGATGCTACCCCAGTTCAGTAAATACAAGTATTATTTTCAGTTGTAAATAAATAGCATGTACGGTGCCAGGATAAACCTTAGATGGCCAACACTCCCACAGCCAGAGGCAATAGGTTTAAGAACACCTTAACAAGAATGTTCATGTAATTCATTCAAATGTAATTGTACGGTAGCCTTTGAACGATGCACATATTCAAGACAGTATTCAAAGCTTTGTATTTATGCTGCGCTAGTTAGTACTACCTAATCAGTAAAACAGAAAACAAATTACGTTTTAACACGTATACGTACGCGTTTAAGACAAATAGGGTTGGCTGAGTAGGCCCACAGTGGGTAGATTAAAAAAACTGTTAAATATAATAGACTTGCATTTTTTACTGCTAAAACAGATGCTGATTACACTCTAACTTCACTGTTTTTTTTTTTTTTTTGTTTTTTTTTTTTACAGAAATCTAAAATAGTATGTTTTCATTAACTTCTGTTTTCTACAGTTGAAAGCTTCTTTTCGACCTGACCTTTCGAGAGTGCAGTTATGGCCCTCTTAGCTTCGAGTCACTCACGATCTACCCAGAAGAATAGTTAATCGATATGTTTAATAGCATCCTGCTGCCGATAATTTTGAGGCATAGTTTTTTAGGAAACGAAGTAACACAGTAAATAATACCTGGATCATGTCTGCCTTTCAGACTTAACATCTTCACCCGTCCTAGAAATGTTGTTTTTGGCGACTCCTTCGGAACAGCAAAGTACTTAAGCTATTTCCGCTAACTTCTCAAAAACCAGCTACGTGCAAACTTGGTAATTATCCCCGTTCGTGAACACCTGCAAATATCGAGAAGTATCCTTTAACAGTCAACCATATATATTTATATATATGTAAACTTAATAGGCAAACTTAGATACCTTAATGTTTAACTTATTTCGTTGAGAAAACAACCTTTTTTTCGAAAATATTTGTCTTCGCTGTTACCTTAAATCAGCTACGGCTGCTGTTTACAAGCACTGCTATTAAATCCGCACCCGCCAATAAGTCGCAAAGGGTTCGTCGACCTTGCTGATTATGAAAAGCGGCTGTAAGTGGCGACAAAACAGCCTAGATATCAATAATACACGGAGAAGATGATCGTAGTTTATGGCTACTTGCTACGTATACAGTCGTCCCCCTATGCGACGTGCTTAAGCAATCAATCCAGGTATTTGTTGGTTAGGGAGTGAGCTAATTCAATGGCCAAACTTAAGCTATGGAGCGACAGACATCGATGCAGACAGCGGTAATTCGAACGTTCCTAATCAAGTATAGCGGCAGAAGCGAAAGCGTACGTTTGTTGGGCTGACGGCGCCGACGGAAGCAGCAGCAATGACTACCGAAGTAGGAGGCTCTAATCAACGATAACCAGATACGTTTTATGCTGCTGCCATTTTTTTTCCATTCATTTGATCAGCATGGAGATGAATGGAAACAAAAAATACAACAACAACAACACGGGCCGAAATAATAAGAGGACAGAAACAAGATAAGGACAAACAATATATCTCAGCAACATCGTATAGATGCTATTGTGGATCCTCTTCTTGTTTCTCATTTAGGTCGTCTTCTCATTATCGTTATCCGTAAACGGCCATTCCTTCCCAGTGGGTTCTCAGTCGCGGTCTACTAGCATGACTTCACCAGACAAACGCGACACGTAGGTCGCTCGAAGGATCTGAACGAAAAAGGAGACGGGAACGGGATCAGGAAACTGGACTAGGCTTATTGCGGCAATGTATTCTACATTATATAGCGCTGCAAGCTCTATGCAGTTGTTTCAGTGCGTTATCGTCATCTTCTTTTATGAGGCGCCGGCTAACTGTGACCCGCTGGGCCCCCGGCTACCCGCCTGCCTGTTGCCGGGTTTTTCGGGGTGTGCTCAGGTCATCCGGTGGCGACGTCGGTGCGTCCAGCCTGCAACCACTGCGTTTTCGCTGTACTGTTGTTGCTGCCGCTGCTGCTGTTCCCGTTACCGGATTGCGTCGTCTCAGTGTGGCTCTTTTCGTCTGCGTCGCCTGCTGCTCCTTCTCGCTTCGAGACGAACAGCGGACAATCAGCGGCAGCTAGACACGAAACGCTATGGACGGATGAAAAGACTAAGGGACACACTCAGATACGTCGCTGTGGCCACTTCTATAGTGACCGTCACCGGCAACAACCACCATCACTTCGATAGCCACTGCGGTCAATCGGCGCCTTGTGGGAGAGAGGACGAACGCAACACCAAGATCTAAGAATAAAGTAGACAAATGATACACATGCGAATAGAGTTGAGGCCAACGAAGAGGCCCACTTCGGAAGAGGGAGCCAACCACCTAGCGACTGAAGCAAAAACTGACCCTTGAACACTGGAAAAGGGGTAGTGATAACAACAACAATAACGACAATGGATGATGACGACAACGACAACAAAGGCAACAACCACGATAAACGCGACAACGATGTCAACAACAATAGCACGTTCTACTTCGGCGGCGAAACGAGTGTCAAATGGACAGAGCAATGGAAAGAAAGAAAAGAAAACAGGCAGAGAAATAGAAAATGCTAGTGGCGGAACAACGGCCAGTCAGTCAGTCAACGGGATGAACATAGCTCTACCACGTGAAACTGAATTAAGCCAATCGCAGCGGTGCGTTGATACACCTTTGTCCAGGGTTCAAAGGCGTCCAACCAGGCAGTGTCAGAAGAGAGTCGAAAGTATGGCTTCAGCTTTACGTACTGCTGCCACTAGCGCCGGCGCCGCCGCCATCGTCCTGCGAGTTGAACCTGCGGAATACGTGTCTATGGCACGACGGTCACTGACGCAAATGGCACAACCGGTTCATTTTTTCAGCCGAGCTCCTTTCTTCTGCGTGGCTATTATACTCGGCCTGGTCCTCCCGGGCCGGTGCACAGAATAAGGCTGTCCCTATGTGTCCATCGACGCATGTGTCTAAGTGTGCATGTTTGGAATGAAAGGAATGGACTGACATGAGCGCGTAACCTGCGGTCTTACACTATCGCGTTTAGAGCGTTAGAAGGGTTTCAATGTGTGTGTATCTTCATGTTCTTCTATGTATACGTATATGTGTAGATGCATTGTCCACATAATGGCAGCCTGCGAAAGCCGCGAACGAATCAAATAGCTTTCTTTCTGCTTTGCTTGGCACAGCTTCTTAGCTTCACTGTTATTTTTATGCGTCTGCTTACATACGGCTTTCTGCGTGTGTGTGTAAGAGTAGATTGCTGTTTATCTGTTTGTATATCTGTCTGTCAGTCGATCGGTCGGTCGGTCGTATCTAATCCTGTGTCTGCCGCTGCTGTCCACTGTCTGTTTGTGCTTGCTACTGCAGTAGCAGACCGTCGCCACTGTTCGGGCTATTTTCTGTCCGCGGCCGTCGGATGCGTCATTGTGAGTCGAAAACAGACAGGGAGCTGCGTGAGCTAGTATTAGCTATACCGGCACTCTCCAGTAAGCAAGGTGTGCTATTAGTATTAGTAGTATTATTGCTATCATAGTTTGATAGGCGAGCGAGCGAGCGAGCGCGCGCGTCCGCGCTGCTTCTGTCAGGATGCCAGCAAGCGTCGTCGTTGCGATGATCGGTCGGCCCGTCGAAGATTCTGTTTGGTTCACAGAGATGCCAACGCTAGCTAAAGCTTTTGCAACGAATGTTGACAGACAATGAAGGAAGACACATAATGACGATAATGACGAGAAACGGCGTGAGGATTGTTCCCTTATGAGTGCAGCAGTCCCTTCGCGACACGCCTGTTGGCGACATAGAAGATACGTATTACATGAAACATCACCGCCTTCCAAGTTGCCGGCCACCACTTGCTGAAAGTTTTTAAACTACTCGTAGACGGGCGTAGTAGTTCTTGCATATGGACACTAAATATGCAGAAACAACGATCCCCACCGATGTATCAGAGGGACCGCGACGAAGGGCCGAAATAGAGCGGACAAATGGGTAAGCCCGAGGGTCGGCTCGCTTGTAAGCAATAGCAGCCATAGAAGTAGCATTGTCGAACAGTCCGATGGCCAGACACCCTGTTTACGCGTAAGCACTTTCACGCAATTAATTTTCGTCTGCTAGGCAATTTCAACAAAAGGAAGATAACATGACAGGTTAAAAGAACAGTAAGCCGTTATATATTGCTTAGAGGTGAACATAAGGGATACAATAGCGGTAGTGCTTGCCGGCATCAATATGAGCTGGAAAGAGACACTGTTTTCTCTAAGGGTTGACCGTTAGCATTTGTCACTAATATCGTCGGAACTAACAAAATGTAGGACAAATAGGCTGAAATAATAAAAACTAGTAACGCCGTCGAGGTAAACTAGAGCAAAAATCGAAAGCGAACGAAAAACGAAGCGAAAATCGGCCCTCTTTTTATTGAAGAACAACCATTAGAGAAAAACTTATGTAGATAGGCGTATTTGCTGATTGAGCACTTGTAATAAAACTTTGACCCAAACTACGCTCTACGGGTATTTAGCACAACTGTACATTTCTCTAGCTTTTGCTAGATAAAAATCAAATGAATTCTTACTAGCACCACCGATAAGATTTCGTAAAAACCAGCCAATTGTAACTTGCACTTCGCTGCATTTTTTGGAGAGCAACTGATAACTTCAAATCTGGGTCCATTGCCGTTGGCGTCAGATTTACGCTGGTACGGGTACGCGCAATTATGACATGCGTAATATGTTCGGCACAACTGGCCTTCTCCTAATAAATACACTTTTCGAGATTATCCCCCGTCTCCCGGCTCGTGGAAAGTCACGAAGCTCTCATATATTCTGCGAATCGATGAAAAATAATAAGATTTTTGTTTTTCGGCGGAGTTCGATAAGTCGCTTCAGCGGTCACACGTAGACAAACACTGGCTCAGAATATACATTCTGCGGGTTGACAAATTTTTAGTACTATCGATACATGTGTGCATCGAGATCCTTTGATGAACAAGCGTTAAACATAGAATCATAGGTCACCGATTGTACTTTACGAAACTGAAGTTTCTACAGTAGTAACTCCGTAGAGTTAACTATAACATATTTCTGCATCTAAATATGTATTGAAGTCGTAACGTTATCAGTGTACCGTTGGAAGCCTAAGGGAATAATTTTCGAAAACAGACATTCACGATTTCCACTGTCTGCTTACATGTTTCGTTCGATATGGTTAATTTTCGTAGATTTCAACCTCTTCACTTTTTCCAACTTTCAAAAGATGCATAACTTTTATCTTAGAACAATAGTTCTTTTGATTATCACTTAATAAAAAAGTAAATTATATGCGGAAAAAAACAACGAAAGCTTTTGATAATACCTATAGTGCCTATATACAGATTTGTAGTTTGGTTGTATGAACTGATTATAGTCGTCGTTTATTCAGCTTATTTCTCATATAGGCAAGTTTTTATAATGCAAGCTAAAATTGCAAAAAGTTATGTTGTCTCATTGGCTTCACAAACCGTATAACTACAGCTACCCCGTATCAAAGCTTGAATTGCTTTAAATTTCCTATCAAAAGTTAACTGTCAGCCAAAAATCCCTTCCAAACCACGTACGCCATTGACGTTTATATTGCAGCGCAATGCATGGACTAAGCTGCACATAGAAGGAAGGCTATTAATACCCACGGGGTAAATCTTATAAGGCTTTCACACGAATGGATTCGCTAGCGACCGTAACTGGGCGGCGTGCTAGCTGGGCCTGTGCTATCGAGAAGCTGAAGTTTGAAAATAACCCATGTCTGTAAGTGACTTTCCCAGAAGGAAAGCTCTCTGTTTAATAAGCTCGAGTTATCTCATTAGGCCATCATCAGCTATCGCATCCAACAACGAGCACTATTCATAAAATTGCCTCCGTACGACTGAAGCATATATACAATGTGGTAACATACAATATAGATGTGCATTATCTAAAAATAATTATGGCACGATCATCTCTCTATATCTAGCAGCCATTTTGTTTTTCTAGTGTTCGTTGCATTTGGCGACCGACCGACCTTTGTTTTGCTTGTTTTCTTTCTTCTAGGCCAAGATAGGCGACGCGAGGGCCTTTTGCTGATGCGTCGACCATAATAACTGCCGCTCCAACAAAGCCCTGCGCGCAGGCGAAGCTTGACAAAGGAAATAAATGTAAACGATCGTGCCAGTCAACTTCTGCTAGCAACAACACTAATATTAAACCTCTTCAGCTGCAACCGCTCCGCCGCGCGATAATAATTCTGTGGTCGATAGCAGTACAATATTGCCCGACTGACAATGTCGGGCTTGTGCAGAAGCTGATGAGGCGGCGGTAGCTGCAACAGAGCCAGGGGTGTCGGCTATACAGTTGGTTGCCTGCATTGGCTTTTGGCCTGGCAGCGTCATTTATGTTACTTCGCAGAGCCACGGCAGAGAACCGTAAATGATACAACGGTGAGACGGTGAAAAATCGAGCGAATGAGATAAACCGCGAGATGAGACGAGACGAGACCGTGATGAGTAATGCGGTGTCGTCTGCGAGCGATACAACAGAAGCAAGTTGTACGTTACCACAGATTACTTTGTAACGAATTGTTGCTGATGCTGTCTTGTCGTATTGCCTGACTTACCTATGATGCTGTTAATGTCGTCTATTGACACAGTTCACTTGTAGCAGCTGCGGCGGCCGCCAACAAACCACACGCAGGCAAAATAGGCCACCTAAAATAATGTCACGAAACAGCAAAGAGCAGAAAAAAGTTTGAAGAAAGGCGAATATTTGAACGTAAGCTGTGTGATACGCTTCGAGGGTGAGCTAGAACCAGTAAAAATAGCGGAAGCGAAACAGGGACGGTAGATCAAGCGCAAAAAGGAATTAGAAAGCAAACAAACACGGAATATTCGACGCGACGCGATAGGATCGCTGGAATCGTATGGTAGTGACAACGTCGTCAGTAAATGCCAATAGTAAGATGGTAACGAGGTAGTACAATGGTGTGGCGTAAAAAAAACTGATGAAACGCTAGCTCCAATTACAGGTGAACGAAATGCAGAACAGACAAACTTCTCAAAAAAAAGCTTGTTTTGTCGTCCTGCCTCCGCGGCAATCCCACGTACGAACGTATAGCCGCCAGAACTATTGTCGGAAAATGAAGAGTGAAAAAATTTATTTTGCTAGAGTTAAAATACGGAGACCGGTATATTTGTTTTCACCCATAGAGTTCTTGGATAAAATTAAGTTCAACTTTATTGCTTATGCTTCTATTGAAATATCACAAACTTTGTTCGTTTGTAATGAATAAATGTAAATTTATAATGTTCAGGGTCTACAACATATGTTAAACTTTGTAATCTGTAATTATCATACGTGGACATAGAAGGCAGCAGAGGTTTCAGAGTTGCTCTTCATCGAAGTACCGTAGAGAATTACATGACAGAGGTGTCCGCCAGGGCTGACGTAAAGCATGTAACTATAGAAAACAGTTAGCGAACTAACGCGGTTATTTATGGCCTGCTATCGAGTGCCGAATAGGTTCAAATAAAGAACGATAATATTGTTAAATAAATATATAGAATCCAGAAGATGTTATTAGCCTAATTTTACCACACGATGCACAATCAATAATAAATCAGTAATAAAAAAGAAACCTTATTTTTGCCTAAACGTTTTAGTAAACAATGCGTAGTCTGTTGTTTTTCGCTCGAAGTGCAAATATATATATATATATATATATATATATATATATAAAGCACAATGCATTTCTATGGACCTTACTGGAAAGCCTGGATTTATTGATTTATGTTCCATGCACCCATTTAATATATCTTTCAAGTAGTGAGGAACACTCGCCTATCTGGCGGCAAACGCCTCATTCAGGGCCGCTCTTTAGAAGGCGTCAAGTAAACTTTCGCAAGTCAAATAGTCCGCAGCGATGTGTAAAAACGACAGTTTTGTTGTTTTCATTGTCCCGCGTCAGTATCGCAGGTTTCTAATCTTTAGGCAAAACTATTCTAAATTGAGTTCCAACCTGCATATGCAGCCTCCATCACGAGTACGCTTCACTAGATTACTCTTTCTATTGATAATGCTGATAGAAAAAGGCTCCCTCTAGCGTCAAACTGTACCCGTCCTGATGATCCCAAGTGTAGCAAATGGGAGTTTATTGAGACGTAATTCATATTACGCTAAAAACAGTCTTAAAAAAGTTAAAAAAATGATGTTCAGGCACCTAGATTAGGACTTACCTCACTATTCAAGATGAGTTCAGAGACTTCACTAAAGTCTACGTACCGCCGTCGCTATTTCGATCTGAAGTGTATGCCGCTGTCTGTTAAAAGCTGTGATCTCATGCTCAGTGTGCCTAGGAAGATTATTGTTTCTGAGTAAGTGCATCCTAACAACAGGCACTATTGTCCATCTAACTAAGGTGTTCATATAATACTGCAACTATCCCTATTCGTTCACTTAGGCGAGGTTATTCTAGGTACCGATGTCACTGGTAACGTCCTTCCAACAAAAATGAAAAAAGTCAATATCTTCATACATCTTTATCGAGAATTGAAGATGGTTTGCTGAATCACTCTAAAGCTATATTGCTGATAGTTTCAACCGATCGCAGCGTTATCGATTTTATTTTGAGAGTCTGCAGGAACTAGCGATAAGTATATATTGTTGACCCAAAATCACAGCGTATTCACAAAGTCCACTATTTCCGCGTCCATAAGCTATTAGTGCTATCTATAATTGTTTCACCGCGTTCCTAAGTTTCGTGTGTGCTTACTACGCGCTTCAAACGATTTTCATCTGCTTCGTTACAAAGCGCAAAGAGCTGAAGGAATTCGTTCTGCTTCTCACAAAGGGAAGTTATAACGTCGCCGACGTTTCCGACAAAACAACTACTACATATGTACGATTGTGTCGATGTATTGATCTGTATCGACGCTGTTTACGTTCCCGTTGGCGTTGATGATGATGATGATGATGATGGTGGTGAAGATAATGCTGATGCTGAAGATAAATGCACCGCTACTCATCGTCATCATTACATCGCCATCATTGATTTGATCTCTCCTGCTGCTGTCGTTGACTTGACTCTTATCTGTACTAATGCCATACTGCCGTTGCTGCCCGTTCTCATTGTCGTTATCGTTGATGCGTTGTTGTTATTCTTATTATTACACGTTATTGTTGACGTCAAAGGATGTTGAAGTCGTGCTGCTGCTGCTGCTGCTGCTAATGATGGTCATCTCTAGAGAGTGTCAATAGCGAGAATGGTAGTGGCCGATGACAAGCCAATACTACCCAAAGGTACCTGGCGGAGTGTCCGCAGTAGCCGTGGCAACGGTTCGTAGTGCTACGGTCGGCGATAGCTACCGACGGGAACTGATTGTTCGCTGAGCGGCGATGGTGATCGATGACGACGAATACTCCCACTAACAGCAGCAGGACCACAGTACACAGCAGGCCAATCCACCTAACTTAACGAAGACTAAAAAGGGCCATCATCGCAGCCGCACTAGAAGCGTTCAAAAACAGCCGTTATACAGTTGGAACGCATGAGCGTGACATTCTGTTGGCTGCTGTCACTGCTACTGTCATTGTTGTCACAGGCCGCATGAAGTCGTTCGCAGGAGACCGTCCGTCCATACACTGGCCCAGCGAATGTCTTTCGCTTAGTCGCCTAGCCGGTGATAACGTTTATCGTAATGGCGATAGAGATTTTCGCCGAGATTCTAATATTATGGTTATTGCGTTGCAGCGCTACCAACAAAACTGCTCGAATCGACGATGGCGGTATAAAATGGACGTCGCTTTTGCTTTTGTCACGGTTTTGGTTACTGTCGTCGTCAGCACTGGACATCAATGTTAGTTTAATATAAAGCAGGTGCCTATCAAAAACAAGGACACCGCCTATGCAACCAATGGCACTATAATTTAATGGCCTACTCAATACACAAAAATGACTAATGTAAGTAATGCAGGATCCCTTGAGAGCTGGTTGAACACCGCATTCTATAGAGAATTCTATGATACATGTCGCGTCCTAAAAGAGCATACGATGTGTAACGGGACACGTAGGTAGGGCGTCACACAAACGTGTCACAGCCGGCACTTGAATTGACTGGATCCAGCGGCAAATGACAACGTTCGTTTCCAATGTGGGGAATTCGTGCCGATTTTCTTAGCTTTTTTCGTTGGTTCAACGTTTGTGCCTCATGACTGTATCCGAAAATGTTATAACGTAACAGCCTAACTAGGCGAGAACTTCTGTAGTGCTTATATTCTCTATACGAGTTTTGGTTCACGATGCATTTTCAGCGTGAGCGCTGTCGCAATCGGCGCTCAACGCTAAAGGTCTGCCATGGGGGAGTTATAAGGGAGAATTGAGACGGCACCAAGCGTCCCTTCGGGGGCACAGGCGTTCCTGCACAGAACGCAAGACCAAGTAGTAGAACTGTGTAGACGGAAGCGGCTGCAGTGCGCTAGCCTGTAACATCGGGGCTGACTGCCAACGATGGCCAAACAGGTGCCCAAGTCACTGTGCATGGCATTGCGCCATCGGCCCGGTGCGTGGATGCTTACACAGCCTATGAAAATACCGGTGGTCCTCTTTGAGATAAAATACCTAAAAAGGCTGTCGATGGACAGCTAGAGCATTGCTTCGTTCGTGCTGCCTGGGGGTGCTCACATTTTAAGCTACCTGTATTGGTAACTAAAAGTACTGCTTGTATTTGTTCGTCATACAAACGGAAGATTAACCCACAGAGAGATGTATACAAAGGCCATTGCGCAGCACATAGATGAATGGAACCGCCTATATCCTCCACGCACAACAGCTGTTGTCTACGGTTTTACTTCGAAGCGCACGATCGCCTCGCTTTTCAAACGACAATCATAGGGAAATTAATTTACTAGTATCTTACCAAATATCTACAATACACACCTTTAGTCATAAACTTTGAAATGTGATTTCCACTCGTGAAAACAGCACACAGGCTTGAAACAATGGTTTTATATAGACGTTTATATATACATTTCTATTGTTAACCATCACAAATGATACTATCAGTACTCTGTATGATCTGAATTGTTAACAGGTGTTAATCAAAGTACAATGTCCTGGACGCTGCAAAAGCCCACAAAAATGTAGTAGTACAACAGATCATCGACATTATAGCCAATGCCAAATGCTCCATTTTTTAAAACTACATATTTTCTAATTAAAAAGGGCATACTATTTTTTAAAGGGTAGTTTCGCTATTGGCTTGTGTATTCTTTATATTTGATATGGAATGTAAATCGAGCAAAAACCTGCCTACAAATGCAGGACTTCCTTGCCGGACGTAGGAGATGGCACGTAGCGGGTTTATGTATTAGATATAGCAGTTAGTAAGTGTTTACAAAGTCGTGCAAGCGTATGAGATTAGATCGAGCTGCTCAACTTCTATTAAGAAGGTTGAAACAGGCTACTCGACTCGCGACTACTCAAAAAATGTCTGGATTTTAGAACGAATAAACAAAAAAAAAAAAGAAATCGAAACCTTACTATCGCCGTAATTACCACAACGTCTATGTGCAGTGTGTGACAAGTTATGGGACTGTGCGACTTGCTGGTACTTATTAAATTTAACTTAGTGCTACTCAATTCCTCTCTAGTAAAGTAAGCTGATCTGAATGTTTCATTGGCATTTTATTATAGATCTTTTCCAAGTCCAACATGCGGATATATCAGGTCAGATAGGTTACTAAAAACATTTGGAAGCTATAGCAAAAACAATTGAAATAGGTGAATTCAGCGCACGGCAGCCGCGGGAAAATGTGAATTTCAATTATCCATGTAACTCTCTGAGCAGTACACGCTGCTGAACGTTGTTACATTTAGCATATATTGCCGAACTGGACCTTGTATAATGCTTAACAGCTGCTTTCACTTGCTATATGCTATTTACTTACTAATAGGATTATCCACTTACAACAGTGATAAGTACCAGCATTCGTATATAAAGATTATGCTGCAGACGATACATGCGTGTCACATAAAAGCAATTGTTTCTAGCCTGTTGGTATAAACCGTGGGTCAATTACGTGGCCGTTCTGTGATCGGAACCAAGCGCGCCACTTTTGATTATCACTTTTAGTCATTCGTGACATAACTACATGTCGACATACTAACGGCTGCTTGTAGTTATCTAATCTAAGATACTGTGCAGACATATTGCTCAAATCTGGATTGTTCCGTTTCATCACAGATAGTCGCCCGAGATATAGCTGCAACGAACACCATTCACGTTAGACTCACGCCGGCACATACGAACTTACACTGGCTATTCTTAAATGAAAGCTTTATGTGCTCCAGTTTTCTTTTGTTAAACAGCATAGAGAAACCTCAGAAGGCTGAAAAAGTACATTGTGCGACGGTAGAACCAAGCCTGAAAATGGAGTCACGGGAGAACCGTTTCTGTAGAAAACGTTTCTCGTATTCTAGTACATGGCCGTGACAACGTTTCATTTTCTATTTATAAAGGGAGTATTGTTAGGGTCGGTAGTTCGGCTGTAACTTAGAATTTGAAAAAATAAATAAAAAGAAACGGCACATTGAGTACAGGTATATTATGATTACCACATAAGTGTTTCAAAATTTCGATTAATCAGTTTTAACGAAACGATCTTTAGCCGATTCCTAAGTTTTAAAAAGTATGATTTTTCTTTCGTTATTGTTTGAGGTAGGCTAATTTGTAGTAGGCCAAGCTGAACGGTAGTTTGTCTTAGGATGTCACTGTGTCAGCGAAGTGAACTTTATTACAGCCGGATTCGTGCATTTCGTTCCTACATCTTTGTTAAATTTTCCATAGCTATTTTTACATGGTTATCGGGTTAAACCCAAATTCTGCTACAGAACGGTTCTAAAATGCACAGGAGAAAGGCTTTGCAGATGTACTTGATTTTATAAATAAGCAACCTAGAAACTGTACAGCAATAGCGGGCTAGTTAGAACGAAAACAAGATTCCTGTTCTTTATAAGACCTCTGTGGACACAAAGAAGTTAGCTACACAGGTGGATGAAGGCGCCCCACAGCATCATACTTTAGTGCCCTAACACTGCATTTCCACTGAGCAATGCACGGCGATCAACTCTCTCGTTCACAAGATTAGCGAATTCAATCTATACGCCTTCGTTACTTCAAAAACACGCTGTATATGTTTTTCTTGTTTTAACCAGAACTCCGCTTTCAAAAGACTTGTCACGTCAGATATTTTTCTACGAATATTGCTATTTATAACATTTATCTAAGCTGCAAAGATAATAAACGTTGTTGAAAGAAAAAGCGAGATGAGATGGAATACAAGAACGAGGAATTATCGTCTTCCGTCTGTTAAAGTTCCGTTGTTTTAAAAAATACTTGTTTTGAAGCTCTGCTTACGCGCGGATAAGCGCGTGGCAAAAACAAGCTACTTTCGACGTGGCTATTGTTCCGTGTACCATTTTATAGGCAATATCTTGCCATATGCATGTAAAAATCGTGTCCGACCTGCCTATATACACTTTAATCATGTGTCACGTCCACGAATATTTAAACACTAAACAGTCCGTACTTGATCACCCTCCAATTGATGGTACATCATTGCAGATTCTACCTGGGGGCAAAAGAAGACGCGTGTAGTAATGCACCTTTGCTAAACATATATATATATATATATATATATATATATATATGTTTTATGGGGTTTTATTATTGTAATGATAGTCATAGTCCTGTAATTCAGCCGTCATTTTGATTTACATATGCACAATTATGTTGACGATGTATGGAAGGACCGGCTGGTTTACTTATTTAGCTCAACAAAACGCACTAATTATGCAGACGCCTATTATTTCGTTATCGATCCCTTATTACGTAATCCTCATATTTGATGTTCCCATGATTGTACGGATCATTCGTCGGTAGCCAATGGGTGTACCACGTTCATCTACATATCTAACAACGAATCGTAATTTTCAGTTTTTCTAACTTTCCCTCAATTGTCAGTCCCACTCAGCGCAAATGACCCTACATCGGGCTCCGGCACTTCACCAATATAAAAATTAGGCCACATATAACTGACCCATGCAAACATCAACTTAAGAGAACCGTAAATATGGACCATTTTAGTGTTTTAATCTACGATATCTTATACATTTCGCACATGCACAGACATTCACTCGTAATATACACGACAAAAACTACATTATCGTATCGACCAATGAAACCGTCGGCCTTAGGGGTTCTTCCTAACCCAGTAACCCCTGACCGCCCGGCTTATCCCTCCTTTAACTGTCTCTAGCGGTAATCACCTGAACCCTATTGTTTCTCTGTCTCCCTCTGTATGTATATACTTTATGTGCGCCTACGGCATTCCACACACTGTTTGTTGGATTTGTCTCCGCCTACCTTCTCTTACTTATATTACTACTCTTGTATGGTCTACTCCACAGGTTCGATCAAGTATCTACGTTGTGTAATTTCAGAGAGGTTACCGTTTTTCTTTGAATTCGATTTGGCCCTAATCACAAATGTTCATTTTTTTATTGCTATCTCAACTGTTTTGAAGGGTGAACGCCTCCACTCAACGATGGACGCTTGAATGTTATCACACAATATTTGACAATGCAGACCGTCGTCACAGTCAGTCACCTTGTTTTACAATACAAATCTGTTACATAGGTACAGTCGCCTACTCGGATTCCCTGTTGATCCGGCAACCCTAACCCTGAGCACGGCACATACTAATGTACTGTGTCATGCATTAATACTGCAGCAACTGCTATATATTTAAAATTATTGAACTTGAGAGGGCAAACTTTCAGCCAAATGACCGACTCTGCTACAAATTGAATACAGGCATTTGAAATCACCACTTCTACCTCAGTAGCCTTCACAATATATCCGCCATTGTCCATCGACACGGATCGAAGGCACAAATTAAATATGCTTTCAACAGAATAATGATTCAACAATAATGCTTCCTCTTCGTATTGTTATTAGTAATATATAAACCGTGCTTGAAGGCAAGCGGTTTGACAAATCGTGCCATAGTCACGGTGTCAGGCTGCTCCGCCTTTACGGATGCTAGGTCAACTTTATTTAAAAGCGAATAATCTTGCAAGCGCTTTTGCTCGCCCCGTCATGTTCTAAGTACGAAGCACACAAAAAAGCTAAAATACGTACATCAACATTAACAACAGTAACAATATTATCACCTGTATTACTACTGTCTAACGTAAACAACTCCGCCTTTACACGACCGCACTCGCACAATCATCTTGGTGAGCAATAGAGGTCCCTTCCCGTCTGAGTAAGAACTATATGCCCCTTCTTCTATTTTAATGGCAATGCCTCTCCATGTCGTGTTCAAGCTAATTCTCGAATAGTTCCAGTGTGTGTCATTAATGATTCGGCTCGACATCTTGTATCACGTTTGATATTTCACGATCCTATCATTCTCATTCATCAAAAATACATTGTTCTTATAACTCAAAACATATTGATGTATGTATATGCCTTTTGTTTAGTCTATACATTATATGGCGACGGCTGCTACGAGATACGTCGCAGCCTCGGCGTTGCTGGTATCCTTAGTGCAAATATGTTGAATAGAAACAAGATCATTCGTTTGAATTGGGCAACATCGCTCTAACAAGTTGATGGGGAATAGTTTTTGCACACCTTATGTCAGCCACCTGCGGCTACCAATAACAACACTCTATACAACAATAACCGAAATCAAGTCTAATTTATACGATATAGTTCTGTGGATCAACACCCCTTTTACCTTCTATAATAGTTCGTATAATCTACGTGTGCATGATGACCTGGCGGTATGCGACACCGAATTTGAGTCAATTTAATAAATATATAGTAGACTGGTCCTTATGGTCGACTACAACTTGAGCTCGACTGACTCGTCGATACTATTGTATTTTCAATATCATCTTGTGTGAAGTCCGTGCGTGCCCGTCACAATGAAGGATAAGTGGCTATGCGCACACCGTCACTTCCGTATTCATGCGACCCGACATTTATACCGCACGTATCGCGTATTCTTGCGGTTCTTACGGTGAAATCGGTAACAAGAAAACGCTTTATGCTTTATCATTTGTTGCTTTTGCACAGATATATAGGCAAATCAAATGCTTCGATGTGGGAAATATCATAGCATTGACGCTAGGAGCCGCGGCGGCATCCACGAGCTTTAGTAACGCCTGCAACCCCAAATACTTCTTTTCTACAGTGGAGCACTAATAAGCAATACGAGGTAGGGGGCATAAAAGAGGGTGGAAGGCTAATAGCAGCGTCTACGAGCTATCGAAGACCATCCGTCTCGATAAATTAAATAATAGTTAACCGGTCACTAATAGAGCCACGCATATTAATACCATTATGTATATATATATATATATCAATGAGTTCATGTTAACGCAGTTACCGGATTAGCAACACAGCTATTTCTTGAGCTCTTCAAAGACTAAGGTTTCGATTGCCACTTTCGTCGTTACGTTTACTGCTGCCACCGACGCTGCTACCATCGTCTCTGTTATCAAATATCAGCCAAAATCAAATAAATTATAACATATATTGCGTCTTGTTTTCAAAATCCACCATTATAATAATAATAATACGAAAAAATGATTGGCTGAGGCGATACGAAAGTTTTACCCGAAAGCTTCACTGCTACCGAGACGGCTAATACGGATATCCTAACCCCGACGCATTCCGTTAATACTTGGGAAGCGCTTCTTGTCCGGTACGAAAAAGACTGTTGCAGCCTTTGTTAACCTTCGTTAGGATAAAATGCAAGTGGACATGTCCTTCATTCGTTTGTTCAGTGTCATTAACAGAAGTAATAAGATGTGTAAAAATATTGTATCGTGTCCTACATGAATCTATGTATGCGTGTTCAGGTGTACCTCTCAAGCATAGTTTCAGTGGGCCTCTTCAAGCTGTGCCCGGTACGATTTATTCACGTTTTGTCGAGTCTCGTTAAGAGCCTTGGTTTTGACAAAGTCCAATTCTTTGTATTCGATCGCAGTGCTCTGCTGCATCTGCACCGCCGTTGATGATGACGGACACGTTTGTGACTGCTGTTGTTGCTGCTGCTGTTGACTGCTGGCTGACGAGAGGTGATGACCGCCGTGGTGATGGCTTCCATGGGGGCCTGGCGTTCTCGGTGATGGCGTCGATGGCTCGGCATTGCCCAAATCAAGGTACTGAAGTTCATGCCCATCGCCTGCAGTGCACGATCGGGTGGCCAGGTTATAACAAAGATGACCGAAATAAAGACACTAAAGGTTAACTGATGTTTATCGAATGCCAGATATTATATATAGATTATTATTATTATTGAGTATGGGTTATAACACTAGGGATATTTTGGTGTCAACACATTGGATCCTTAAAAATTGTGTAGTCGATAAATATTTCTAGTAATAGCCGTAATGAGACGCCAATGACAGACCATCGGCGAGAAGTAGAGCGTCGACCGCGGTAGAACTACTTGCTCCTCCCCCTCCAGGTGCACCACTACATGGTTTTCGGAAATCGTGCGGAAAGAAGTGCTGAGGCCCCACAGGGGTTCCAGAGATTATGGACGAACTGTTTGTACCCCCACCATGCCCACCATTTATGGTGCCGTTATTGTTTCGAGTGGGAACAGGTGGGGGAGCTGGCGATCCGCTACTGCCCGTATTAGTTGAATTTATCCGACGGGGTACAGTACTTGCGATCTGGTAACGAACGTGTAAAAGACAACAGCCTCCCTTAAATGTCAATCGATCACTAGAAATAATTTTTTTCCTAATTTACTACATTTTACAAAATACAGCAAACAGAGGCGGTTGTTCGCTGAAGTTCATAGGATCCGGCACACTTTAGGTTGTCTCGTTCAATATTGCCTATGTCATTGATTCTTGGGTCATAAATATGAGTAACATATCTGTATCTGTTTCGAAATTAAGAATAATACTCACAGTGTACCTTTATAAATTTTACAAAATAGTTCGTTAATCCTGCGTTAATACTTGTCAGGTTAATATATAAAAACTAAAAGTCAATAAGAATTTACGTATCACACACATGCTCAACAGACCAACGAGAAATATTGGCCTTTATAGCGTGCAATATATATATATATATATATATATATATATAGTTTCTTTTGGAAAACATATCGTAAGAGGTTTAATTTTGAAATACGTGATCTTCTTTGTATGAATTTAGCCCATTGAAATACTACAAATCAAGCCTCCTAATTATGGTATCTCCTAATTTATAATAGCTGATCAAAACTGTTGCCTACTGTGGCTGAAGGCGGCGTAACAGGTTCATGAGAAGGTTTTGGCTTCAGTCTTCGATTGACGGCTGGAGGAACAGAATTTATAAGTTCTGTTGAGTCAGGCAAAAATCCACCAGTGGTCGAAGTTGGTCCAGCTGATGCAGCCATATCCCATGCATTCCCGTAAATTCGACCGGTCCCTCCGTCAAGTGGTCCTGCTGTGCCTCCTTGCGATATTGGCACATCGTAGGCACCCTCGTCACAAACACTATGTCCGTCAAATGGCCCTCGCATGCCTGGAGGCTTCGGTGGTCGTGGTGGGGCATCCACCAAGGTTACAGGTGGCGGCACCTGTTGGCCAGTGACTTAGTTAAATTCAAATCTGAACAATTACTAAGTATTATTCCTACCGCTATTGCTACTTATCATCACTATTGGTCCACGTCAACTGTGGGAGGGAAAACGGTGCCAGTTTGGAGAGTCAACAGGGTACTAAAGGGCCTTGACTCTCTCTTAAGCTTTGTTTTGTTAACACTGGAACACAAACAATATTACTCTCACAAGAAGGTAACCACAATACTTTTATTTTTTAGGTATTATACTATATATATATTATGGTGTGCTTACCACGTCATATGAGAGCGCGTCTGTGCCGAGTACAGACGCGTCCAATCTACTGCTCACCGCGGCATTATTTGTAGGTACGAGATAGTGATCTGTCCGAATTTCTGGTGGATTTACATTTGCTGGTGGTGGACTTTTAGTCAATATGTCCAAAGGAACCGGCGTGGACTTTGGGATTGCGTATGTCGCAGAGGCGCCCTGTTGCGTGTCGCTGGGTAAAGGCCGCGGAACCGAGTAGGCGGACGTGTCACCTACGGTTACTACAGTGGAGGCGATCGGTTTCGGAACGGAATACGTTCCCAGGTCGGATCGAGGAACATCGTAGTTAAATTGTCCTTGGCCGCCACTCGCACCCCCCGGGGGCGGCGGCCTAGCCGCCAAATTGTTGCTCATCTCGATTCTTCGCATATCGTCCATAATCGGATCGGGTGACGTACGGTCTGCGCTTGTCCATTTTGCGCCGGTCCTACACTCTAAAAGGGGAATATAGGGGGAGGTCTCCTTATCTTTACCGCCTGAACTATCAGCGGTCCGAGGTCCGGAACTGAGCGAACCCCCACTCTCCTGAGATGGGACAATTTTCAGGGGAGCTGGGGCAGTTCGCTTAGCAACGTGTGGTAGAGGATTTGGAATACCTGCAAGCAACAAACATGAACAAGTACACATATATATATATATATATATATATATATATATGTTGAACAAACGTATATCCAAAGGATTCCGCTTTTGCTATGAGTACACGAACAGAGTCTTTTAGCGACGAGCAATGCAAAATACGTGTATAACGCTAGCTAAATCGATCATGTAAGTGTTAAGCTCAATTTGGTGGGCCATGAGGTACAAGAAACAGAATTCGAGCATTACTATTTTTGTTTCATCAGGAGGTCTAAAGTGAAAACGACTGTTAAGTATAAGAACTAGATGTGTGAAATTGACTTTTCCGAAACGATACAATTGATTTTATCAACCTCACAAGTTAGTTCGCATCGTGAAGGGTAGTATTCGAGTAGCATTATTCTAATGTAACAGCCTCAAATCGTCTCTTAATTAGATCGAAGCTTTTCAGGACAGTCTTTGTACTTCACTGAACTGCACCACATGCATTTATTGTGCCTCTCTAAATGTCTTCGAAGGTTACTAATTCTTACGTTATAGCTTTTTTTAACGATGTAGGCCATTCATAGTATATAGAGATTCTACGTAATCCTCGGCCATACATATAATGACTGTATGATGCATCTATAGCAGCAGTTTCTGATTTCGAACCATGTCTATTATTGATTCGTTACTTAATATGCTATGGCTGACCCATCTCGGTTCATTCACTACCAGTTCATTACCATCGGGCCACTACTATGGGCTCATTGTCCTATCCACGGCGCTGTCGTGAAAACCGCAAACAACTATCAAGAAGCGGCCATTCATGATCAGCATAAATTTTATTCCAGGCATCATTGCATTCGTCTGTAGAATCACAGGCCGACAATTCCTAAACAACTTATTTCTACTTAATAGAAATGCTCCTTTCGTCGGGGTAAAATGGACAGCTGATATGAGCAATCCATCCCGCCACGTGTATACATAGCGCCCTATTGGAAATGACCAGCGGCGTTTTAATCAGCGCTAGTGAATAATGTTTAACTTCTTTATTTAATCATCGCCTCTATTTTTCTTCCGGATGATCTCAAGTAGGACAACAGCACGCCTGTCATCTCGAAGCTGTAATAACTCACGGCGTGCTTAGAGAGTCCTAGCGACCGATAGCGTCAACGTCTATAGGCTCACAACAATTTTCTCGTATCTGTAGGTCTAGATGATTCAACTGGATAAATTTGATCTCATCGCATATTTTGCTCTGTGAAACCATGGCTAAAATTACTCTATAATTTACAGAGTCTAACTCCATAGCTGCTACGATTTAGTTCTTTTACTGCAAGTAAATATAGGTAGTGGCTCTTCCAACAGACATCTTAAAGTACGGGATTCTATGAACAATTTCATGAACGATGTGTCCTTACATACGTGCTGCAAACTATGCAACAAACATTTTAGCTGACTGAAGATCACACGACACTGCACGGTTCAGCTTACACAAACGCTAGTCTAGGAGCAAGCAGTTGGTCTCTATGACTCATCCTACGACCATGTCTCCACGCGATATACCGAATGCTACTGAGAGCTTATATATACACACATGGAAAATATAGAAACAACCTCATATGCCGTATGTATATATAGGAGAAAACACAGTTTCACAAAAACTAATAGCGCCACAAAAATGCAATAGCTATAAAAATTTAAAGAAAATTATTTTTGTAAGGGCAACACAGAGTATCTTAAGCTGACGCTGTGCTATGCCCCAATTCACTTTCAAAGGCTTGCCTAACATGTTACACTTGTCAGTCCTTTGTTTCTGTACGTTGCGCTTCTTAATGCGTAATATCCGCTTGAAAACAAAAGGGACTCAGGCTTATTGATGAAATTGTATTTTACAGATTTTATGTATATCAAGAAAATTCTACAAGCTATAGCACCAGGACTATCCACTGCACCATACAAGATGGCAACTCGTTTTCGACGAGTGGGTCATTGGTCGGGCCGCTGACATATTTAGCACTAAAAAGGAGAATGGCGTTGCTGTGCCGGTGCCAATGTTTGCATCTGAAAAATCAATAACATCTGCCAAAAGTGGTGCTGGCTTAAGTTCATAGAACGAGCGATTTGCCTGCAGTGTTGGGAACGATTTTTTTGAGGAAAGGCAAATCACCGTGTGATTGTTGTCGTTCGGTGACTGACTAACCGTAATTCGCGATAGCCCATAATTCCATTAGGAGAATACTCTGAGACCCCAAAGACAAAGGTTATTGTGGAGTTACTACCATATGAAAACAGATTAATTTTTTGTCGCTACTAAGGCGGTTCTCTTCCTGATACAATTTTGTTTGCCCCATGTCGCTTTAGTGAGTGTTCCGCACACAAATATTTGTTTGGCTTTCGCTGATTAGAGCTTGGCCTGCCACAATAACAGACGGCGGCATTACCACCGCGCCATTTCTGAGGGTTCCGTTGGCCAGCGGATCCGCCTGCAACGGCGTAACATGCAGAGTACGCTAGTCGCTCAGTAGCAGCTGGGAAACAGTTAATCAATGATAACGTCGAGCGCTGTCCCATATCACATCAGTGATTCACAATCATGCTCGATTGGGTACATAATGTTTAGTTCTCCTGAAGGCTGTAGCTCTTATGAGCTGAGTCACCGGTGACATTACTGCAAAGCTATAATTAATTCGCTAGTGCGCTTCCAGCTTTGTTCCATTTGAGTTTCGAGCTGCAGCCATCAAATGCATTTAGAGAAAATCAAAATCCTTTCTCACCGGAAAATTCGTTGCAGTAACTTAGAGTAAAACTGAACACGCTAACTCGTATGTTGACCTCCCCATACTTTTGAAAAAGACATCCAGGCTGACTACTGAAAACCGACGTTCATGATTATTGTAGAAGCTAGTTAGGATAAATAAAACCGGGTGCACTCGCTGAAATTTCAATCACGTTGTTGGAAAGTTGAGCGTTTTTAAGCTGTTGCTAACAAGCGAGCTCAGCCTGACTACTTCTAAGCAGAAGAGAGGAAAAAAATAGGTAAACGAATTGTACCTTTTTTTTTTTCTGTTTGCCAAACGTTTCTGTCTGTCTGTCTGTCTGCAGAAAACATGAAAACGCTTACCTCCAGCTTCAGCGAGACGCGAGATCCATATCTTATAGTCATCGAACGATTCCGTGCTCAGGTTGTACTGCCGTTCGCTGGTTTTCAGCACGAATGAAAAATGTCGGCGTCCGTTCTCTCCTTCAGGACTAATTCCTCGACATTGGGAAAGGTCAATGCTTCCTAAAAATCAACGCAGGGACAAAAGAATGGCTGAATAAAGTGGTGACAATCGATCACAGATGCTGTCATAAAATAGCTACTTGATATAAAAACTGTGACGATGTACCTATGACGAATAAGAGATATTTACTTATTACTACTGCTATCGTTTTAGTAGTAGTTGTTGTTCCAGACTGACGTATTTCTCATAACTTTCTTAGATACAGCGACCAGAATCGAGCTTGTAGCTCTTGAACAAATCACAGCTCAGGCCTAGCACTGCCGGCCTTGTCCATGCTTCGGTGATTCGAATTCTCGTCATTTTTCGCAGCTTTCCGACGAGTTCCGTCAATTTTCCGACGAGTCACACTCAGATTTGTCGTTCAGGTAGTATCAACTCAAAAATATCGTGATAACAGTAAATGGACTAGCCGTTTAGTGCTAAGAAAATAAGCGGTAATTTTATCGTTGAGTTCTCCTCATGAGCTGCCACTATTTTCTCAGTAATTGTTTTTTAAAAATGATTTGCTTAAGTATCAGCTTGATCGATAAATAGCGATTTATTATTACAAATAGCTACTGTTCTATGAGCCAATGTATCATGGATGGCTTTTATCGCTATTAACGCTAATCTTACACATTCTATTCGTCGCTCAATTCGCGTACTATACAACCTCTGTAAATGGAGTTAGTTTTTATGTTACTTATAGTTTTTATTCGTATTAAGATTATTGCCGCTAAAAAAATCGTTCGATCGAACTAATAGACGCAAACAGCTGGAAAAGCCGTTGACAATTCGGAGTGTGAAGGGAGCAGGCGGCGGAACTCAGACGAAAAACCGCAGGAACAGTGATTGAAGGATTTAATGACACTAAATGAAATAAACCATAAAAGTGAACCGTCGGTGATACCGGTACGCGTATGCTCATGCAAAGGGAGGGGCCTCTGTGCCGGTCACATCGAAAAGACTGAGCGAAAATAACCGAAAGCGAGAAGCACAGCCGATCGAGATCAAAAGAAAGCGGAATCGGGAGGCGCCATCGAAACCACCGCCGTTAAACTGTAACAATGCTAACAGTCGTTAAAAACGGCGCACGATAGCAACAACAACACCAATACAATGCTTACGTCAACGACGACAAGAAGCGGATGGGCAGACGGCAAATGGAACGCGCAACCGAACAATTACTGATCATTTCTTGTTTTCTGGTAAATGCTTGACAGAAAGGAAGAAAACACCTAATCAAATAGTAATAATATCTCTCTAGCAATCGAAACAATGGATGGAGTCGAGTAAGAGTAGTCGTTGAAGAACGACAAAAGTACAAAAATAGCTCTAGCAGTGTTACAGATTGTTCTCAAGGCCGAGTTTAGGAGGGCTCTTTCAGTGACAGCATGCAATAATCATTCTGTTAGGTAATCAGATGGCAGACGCTCGTCGAATATCGCTATTGTGTAGATCATGGTGTGCTTATCGGTGACATTGTCACAACGTAGGGCCGCCACCGCCTTTGTATGGCTTCATAACGACCTAGTACCCAGTTGAAACAATTTCCGCTAGCCGACACAGCAGTGACATGAAAGCGTGGTACAAACAGAAACGCGATGGTTGCAGCACCAGGTCAAATGGTAACACGTGAGTACACGTATTAGTCCGTCGTTGGCGTTCATGCCGGCGTCAACTTTGCTTGCGAATTCGGTTCAATGCTGCAACACACCATGTGTCTGACCTAGTATCATATATGTCAATGTTTATACGACGACAATGTTCACTCTCCATCCACAGTCCATACAAGCTAGCTTGGGTATGAAAAGCGAGCTTTTATGACAAAAAAAAAATACATGTACTTTGCATATACCATTCGTCCGTTTTCTTATGGCCTTTTAAAGGAAGTTTACGTTTAAACTCGGCAGGGAGGGAAATAGACACCCACGGCTCATGCTGAGCAGAGCCTAAAGATGTTACATTGATTGATTTATTTACCTCTGTTTCAGATAGCAACTTCGACCTTTGCTTGCCTCGATCCAGTATGCGA
The DNA here is from genome assembly GCF_002443255.2 of Varroa destructor. Lineage (NCBI taxonomy): Eukaryota > Metazoa > Arthropoda > Arachnida > Mesostigmata > Varroidae > Varroa > Varroa destructor. Next base: position 13,377,030 of record NW_019211456.1, read on the forward strand.
GTAGCATAACGGCAACTTGTCATAAGCTCGAGATAACGAAAGACTTAAGCTTTTATTTAGTGTATTTACTACTGTATAACTATGGTGAGGGTAAGAATATATGACAAACGCCAAGAACGTGTCTATGAAATGACTAATATCGCCAATGGCTCTTTACAGAGAGGCCACGCACGTCTAGTATGATGAGCCGAGTTTGGAAATAGTTCGGAGAAAAAGGTCAAATGCATATTCCCGCCTGCATAAATCACGTGCACAATTTGCTTACGTTAGCTACATGACGGTAAATCCATTCTCGACGAATCTGGTCATAATATTGCAATGCTCACATGCACCGTTTCGTGTCCAACGCATCTATCGGTAAGACTTATTGTTATTAAACCGTCATTCTTATTTCTGTCTTCGTATATTTCTCTTGTTTTCGATTCCTTTCTTGAAGAAAAAAGGTTAACAGCTAAACATTACTGGCACTACTATTACTGCCATAAATTTCCAAGAAGCTGTAAACAAATCCCACTTCAACGCAAAAATCCTACTCTGGCTGAGAGCACTAATCAGAGTCATAATTAGAGCATTCATATTCATCTTCCCTTCGAGTTTACCTAGTACCGTGTTGATCTTGCCCCGGCCTATTTTCCTGCTTTTTACGTTCAATACACGCTTCTACGATGGAGCCTATTACCGCTGGCTAGTTGTCAAGCAGCGACCAAGTAACACAGATCAAAAAACAAGAAGGCAATCTCGCCTAGTTCTGGCTCATTCTCTGCAGCCGCAGACTCGACCAGCGGCCTGCAAAACCGTACTGGCTAATAGGCATCCACCGAATAGCTCAGACCGCAACATATTTTCTCGCTGCACGCATACTTTTCCTACACGATCATACACATCCCAGCGCGTGTCTAGCTCGCTAAGCGATTCCCGCTGAGAGCCGTAGGACCAACGAGCGCGTGCTGATTTGATACGAACACAAAACTAGGTGGACATAGCCGTCGCCTATTTGCCTCTATGCAAACGAACTGCCATGAATGCAAAAGTCAGTCGGTATCCGATCGCCAAACACCGGCAACACTGGCTGTATTAATATTATCTATTATTATTATATATATAATAGTATCATTGCAAACGTACAGCCAACCAATTAGGCGGAAACGATTGTCGACGCCTAGATGGAAGCTTAGAAATACTTGTGCCTATTCTATGATGTGCGGTAAAGAGGGAGATGAAATTAATCGTACGCCAATAAACAAACCTTTCGCCTTGGTCGACGTCGGCTCGTTGAAGTACTCGAGTAGGTAGCGATCATCCTTTGTCGAGCGTAGCACAAACCAGCGCTTGCGGCACTTCGAAAACGTGTGATTCGCGTGCGGCATCTTCTGCAGCCAGCCAGCGTGGAGAATAGACATCGAATCCATTTCGCGAATGGACGAGCGTATAAACAAGCCAATTATCACACTATCGTCGCTGCAGTCGCCGTAATAGGCGCTTTCTAAGCAGTTCCCGTCCGTACTGTTGGTAGCATTTACCGGGACGATGATTTGTCCACCTGAAATGATGTCGCACATTGGATAACATTGTAGAAACTTCCGCTTCATATTTCGCGCTCTTCCAAACGTCAACGCTGTCGTTCTATTGGACGTTACAGTAGCTGTCGTTGCTGACATGTTGCTGCTGAAAGTGTCTTTGCTGGTTGGTCCACTGCCGGTAAAGATCACAATGTTACGTTTTTCCCTGATTCTACGACAAGCAAACTGCACGATCGAACCAAGCCGATAGTTTACTTTTTTTTTTTGACGGAAAAGAGGAAAATGGTTAAATAGAAGTGTTTAGTAAATTCGATACTTTGTTGCCTCTGGTGGAATCACTATGTGCCTTCCATTTTGGCCGGTATTTCGGGACGTCGACAACGAGTTGGAAGCGATACCTGACTAGAATAAGGGTAGCATCAAACAGTAGTTACGTTTCGATCGATAGGCATAAACCCCATTAAAACGAAAGACACTGATTTTACTGTACTGCACAACCAAATCGTAGATAGCAGCGACCGCACAAGCCAGCCTTTCGGGTCTACTGGCTCACAGCGCGCTATATCGTCTCCACAAATGTAAACGAAGTAAGACAAAACACGAATTAACGAGATGACGAAACCGAGTTAGCGAACATGTGTCTACCCGCCGACCCAAGAAAGAGTGAATGACAACTGGAGCTGTGACGTCGAAGGTGGTGCAGACCCAGCCTATATGTCGCTGTTGCGGCAAGGCAATTGAAAGAATGCTCAAGCCACACAAGAATGGGCCACAAAAAGCTGCAACAATAACAGCCGCTAACGACGACGGTGAACGGCTAGACTATCGCCTAGACTTTCATTTGAAAAATAGTCGCGTTCTATTTCATTGTGGTGTGTGATATACACAGACTAGCTATTGGCTACATAAACAGAAACCGTTTCGCCTGTGTCATCGACAACTGTGAGCAACTGCCACCGCGTGCCCACGATGCTGCCGTAATTCCACCAGTGGTAACAACAGCAGCGGTACAACTCTTTCCACACCCTTCTTTTCCTTAATTTACAGTAATATCAATAATAGTAGTCATAATAAAAATGGAAACTCAATCGTGCTGACGAAGATCGCCAGTAAGCTTAGATTCGCGCTTCGTATAGTAAAACAACCGGTGATGAAGCATCGGTCGTGGGCGATAGGCAAGCAAGTGGGCGTGGAAAGGGATAGGCAAGAAGTAAGGTAACGGTGACATCGTCTTTGTAGTCTTTGCTTTTCGTCGTAGTAGTGTCATTACGGCAGTAGTACTATTTGTAGCTTTCCTGCTAAATTACGACCTCGCCATACACGAACGAAAGCCCGTTCGTCTGTGTACCACTATCATTACTATGACCGCCAGTGAGTATCAGTATTTCGTTTGCGACCCAGTCACCCAGCCCGCTAGCCCGTAGTCAGTCATCAAGCACGATCTCGTGCGATGACGCAAAGCATACGGAACTCGGCCGGCAGCCAGCTAATCGGTCAACAAGCACAAGCCAGTAACCGACAACTCACGCACGCGAAAAAGATACGCGGTCACACAAATAAACTCACTCATAACAGCACTGAACAATTTTGTATGCATTCAACGACACATCGACATATAAATACGTACACATACACACACAAAATTACATGTACGCGTCATGTATACCTGGCGAGAGGTATAGCGAGACCCAGCTTACCTCACATATAATAATGGATTTGATAGTTGTTGTCGGGGCGGTACGTTTGTTTGTTGGTTTGATGGCTCAGCGATGACTAACCGAGCCAGTTCTTCATTGTCCCTGTCGATGCGATGTCGCTACTGATGTAGTTCCTGTTTCTGTTGCAAACCGTCAATCACAATGATGTTTGATGACTCGGGCACTTGTTCGTTTTGTACCGCCTGGCTCGTATCAACCGATAACGGAAACGTTGGCTATAACGTCTAACCGTGAAGTGTAATAGTCGGAAACGCTTGATTCAATGCTGTTTGTTTGGTTTTCGCGCCGAAGTTAGCCATTTGAACTTACTGATTTTTTTCCACTTTACCGTTTATGTCTATGGGGTTCGAGTAGCAGTAACCGATATTGCTGCTGGGTCACAATCAGTTCACACGTCTAGGCTGGTTTCGGAACTCGTTCTGTTCGATGGACGCATGTCTTGTCGGCAAGTCTGTGCGCTGCCAATATTTCTGGCAGCGACAGACGAAAGCAGCTGCAGTGGCGGCTAGCCAGGGTCCACCTGGTGCACACCACGAAATGGACTTGCACGCTTACCAGGTCATCCCGCTAATGCACACTTCTCGAATCGCGCGGCCTCAGACGCTTAGCGGATTCTACTGAACACTGAAACACTGGGGGAAAAGGGAGAAAGACGTGAACGTAGAAAGAAACGCACAAACAAAGAAAATAGCAGGACGCAACGATGAAAGCAACAACGAGTGTACCTCACAGTAACACCGCTGTTACTACTTTTTATAGAAAAAAAAAAGTACTGGCGTATGTTCCGCAACAATACGTCGGCGGCATCGCATATACACAAACACAGTCGCACATAGGCACATAACAGCGAACAAAAACTACGAGAACACGGGCTAAAGGAGCATTACTTGTGAACAGGGAAATGGTCAGCACACGCAACTGCCGGCCAAGTACATCAATAATCACAGCAGAAATAATCAGCAACGGAACCGTCCTAGTGGGACACTTCAAAAAATTGTTATTGTCACCTATTTGAATCCATATGCCGAGTAAGTAGTGTGTGCGATAGATTCTAGCGATGTCGTATTACCAAAGGTGTAAAATCGTATAAAACCTGCTACAACAACGACACGAAATCTAAACAATTACGCGACCGAACACGAAGCCGATCTTCTAACTTACGTTGTGAGCTGGCAACTGCTAACGCTGCAGATGCCGTGATTCAATCTCTGGAACCACACGGTTGCTCCACGTACTTTACGGTTTTCTACGACACACTCAATTAACAGTACTCAAAACACCAGCAACATTAGCACAATAGCACCATTGTTATTATTGTTATTGTCATTATTACTATTTCTACCTCTGCTATGATTAGTCGTTCTGCCGCTGTCGCTGCCATTGGTGCCTCTACCACTTCTTCATTCCTTCTCGTCCATCCCCCAGCCGCAGCAGCGCCCACAATCTTGAGGCAGACAGATAGGCCAACTCGAGAATTCTTCTTCTGCCACTGACTCTGTTATGTATCCCGACGGCGCTGTTGTGTCTAATGTCTGTGCTGCCTACTTCTACTACAACACACGAGTGTTGCTACCGCTTCGAGGAGGACGATATTCATACTCCTCGCACATCGACTGGCAGCACAGTCGGCTTTGGGCAAGCTACAAGCGGCGACCAACGGCGACCACCAGCATCTAGCTAGTCATTCAACCAGCCAATCAGGATATCTAAGGAACGGAACAGCAACAGTGGCGGCTGAGACAACGTAGTCTGCTCCTCGTTGAAAAAGGAGCCGAAACCTGTAGTAAACCGGCAGCAACAGCAACAGCGACAGGGTCTGGGCCTGTTTTTCTGTCTCAATAGGAACGGGGAAGGGGAGAACCTGCTGATTTGAAACGTCCCTCAGAGCTTCATCGTTATTAAATCGACGGAACTGTCAATTCGCGCTCCGAGCTCTATCGCTCGGAAAGAGAATCAATAACAGAACATGCGGGCGCAGATGGCAGCCATATTCCTTTCTTGTTTTGGATTCGTCGGCACGTGGACTTGTATGTAGTGTAGTGCAGGAGTAGTACTGCTACTATTACTGAGTTTGTTGGCTACGCACTGATTCGTTGTTGTAGCGCAACGGTTGCCGGTGCATGTAGTGTTCGAGCACACCGTTGTTAGACAGTAGTACACCGAAGTTGTTTTTGTTCATGTCAGCTGCGATAGTTGGTGGCATATCCGTGGTGCGGAGGAATCGTTAAACGGTTTTCTATTGTCCGGTGACGGCGGCAAGGCAGCCCGTTGTTAGCCCGCCGGAACCGCGATGGCACCGATCCTTCGCGTACTTTTTGAGCACGCCACAGGTTATTCATTGTTCGCCATCAAAGAATTTGAAGAAGTGTCCGCGTTTTTGCCACAGGTTGAACGGGCAGTACTGGACGTGAGCAAGTTCAAATCATCAATTGTGGACCTTGTGGCGTTCTCCCCATTCAAGACAGCCATCAATGCGCTTGAAAATATTAACGCTGTCTCTGAAGGTGTTGTCCATGACGACCTTCAGCTTTTTCTCGAAACAAATCTCCCAAAAAAAAAATCCAAATTTATATTAGGTCTTGGCGATGCCAAACTCGCTGCCACAATTAATGAGCAGTTCGGCTATAGCTGCACACATGTGGGCATCGTACCAGAGGTACTCCGAGGCATTCGATTGCATTTCGCTAAGCTAATCGAGGACCTCAGTGAGTACAACTGCTCCAAGGCACAGCTAGGTCTTGGCCACTCCTATTCGCGTTCGAAGGTGAAGTTCAACGTTAACCGTGTGGACAACATGATCATTCAAAGCATTGCCATTCTTGACCAACTTGATAAAGATATTAACGTCTTTGCAATGCGGGTTCGTGAATGGTATTCCTACCACTATCCGGAACTGGTAAAAATTGTGAACGATAATCACATGTATGCCAAGGTACATCATCTCAGTTACATATCGGTAACGCTTAATCAGAGGTATCGTTCGATAATAACTAATCTGGCAATCTTCGTATTACCAAGGAAGTGTTATCATATAATTTTTCATGACATGTGCTTAACTTTAGCTATGCTCATCTGCTTACCAATAACTATGTTACTAGAGTGCCTGTCACATAGATTTATTGTGGTATTTCGCATTTCGAGCCTAAGCCTGGAATCTGAGGTTATAGATCAAACTTAACTACTGATGTTGGTGTGACGTTGATAATTTCAGGTATGTCTGCTCATCAAGGATCGCAAAAACCTCGAAAATAAGGAAATTCAGACACAGCTAGAAGAGCTATTGATGGATTCGGCAAAGACTCAGGCAGTCGTCGACGCTGCCCGCGCATCAATGGGAATGGACATTGCTCCTATAGATCTGGCCAACATCGAGATGTTCGCCTCGCGTGTTATATCCCTGTCTTCATACCGCAAGCGTCTAACGGAATATTTGCGGTTAAAGATGCATGACATCGCGCCGAATCTAACAGCAATTGTTGGCGAAAGTATCGGTGCCCGTCTGATTTCCAAGGCAGGTTCACTTATCAATCTAGCCAAGTATCCCGCGTCGACTGTTCAGATTCTTGGCGCCGAAAAGGCACTATTCCGCGCAATGAAGACACGCGGTAACACACCCAAGTACGGTTTGCTTTTCCATTCAACTTACATAGGCCGTGCTCAAAAACGCGACAAGGGCCGTATTGCTCGCTACGTTAGCAACAAATGTTCGATCGCGTCGCGTATCGACTGTTTCACCGATGAGGCCTCATCGGTGTTCGGAGAGAAACTGCGTGACCAGATTGAAGAGAGACTGAGATTCTACGAGACGGGCGAAATTCCGCGCAAGAACGTCGATGTAATGATGGAAGCTGAGGTGGAGGCCAAAGCAGCGGCGAAGGCAGCTAAGAAACTTAAGAAAAAAGAAAAGAAAAAGCGGAAGGCAGCCGAGGCACTTGATGAAGAGGCGCAAGCTAACGGAGATGAAAGTATCTTGAATGGAACCTTGTCGACCGGGAAGGAGAATGGCGAAGCTTTCGAAGAAGAACAGCCAAAGAAAAAGAAAAAAAAAGCCAAGAAATCGAAGAAAAACGATGACGACGGCGAAGAGAATGAACAGGCCTAATTGTTAAGCTACGGCGTATGCATTCACACATCGACGATGTACTACCGGATGTAGGTGCGGAAGCAAGGTCGCATTGTCCTAAACCTGATAGCATTATGAACAAGGGGTATTTCCTTGCAGATTAACAGGCCACTGTGAAAAATTGCTGAAAAAAAGCATTAAATGCATCAAATGCCTATTGCGAAAGAGCAGTAATTTGAAATGACAACGGCTCTGGCGAGCTGCAACCCTCGACCGAGATATTATAATGTCATTACTTATTCACGTTACATTGTCGCAAGCAATTTATATCATGTTAAATTTTCTGTTGATGACTCTGTATTGGCATTTACTTTAACTATGGACATATATATAATTGATAATTAGCTGAATCACTAGCTGTCAGATAGCAATGCCGTTGTTCAGTTTATTTGGCGAACGAGTATATCATTACTACTACAGGTATGGTTGTAAAAAAGTCATTAAAGAATGACCGCACGTCGACTGAACACGGGGGAGATTTAGTCAATTTTTTTTTTATATTTAGGATGATTAAGACTGCATGTATCTACATTGGTGGGTGTTCTAGGCGGCATGCGTTCTACATTATATTGTACATGGTTGAGAAAAATATTGGCCAGCAATTCGTCGTATCGTGCACTTCCATAGATGTTGTGTGCAATCGACTAGTAAATAACTAAACAAATAAAAAAAATACAATTTTTATATACACTTTCCGTGTTCTTGGCTGCTGAGGGGAACTTCAGGGACACCCGTCCCTTAGATAACTGAGTACGAAATAGCTTTTGAAAGCACGAAATATATAAACAGGGCCTTGTCAATATCTCAAAATTTGTATGGATTTTGAATTTTTAACAGTGAGTTGTACAGTTACAAAAATGCATCGTAAAAAAGCGTTAAATTCTTCGATTTAATACGTACAAAAACTAGAGGGCTTGGTTTTGTAAAGTTATTTTTTTTAACGATTCTCTAACGAGTAGCAGACGGATTCGACCTAAACAATATAACGCAATGCACAGGTAATTACTACTACGTAAAACGGATGTTACAAGAATTGTTCTGCAGATTTACTTCGAACAATATATGTACCGATTAACCCACCGCTCCAAACAAGATAACGTACGGGCGCAAAATTTTTATAATATTCATTTGGGCTCAGCTTTCATATTTTGATAGGAATAATGCTATTGTTATCACTGCGATATATGTATTAACTCCATGGCTTTCAGAAGTTTGCAAACTCTTTCTAGCAACGGAAAGCTACAACTCTAGGCAGATAATTCGGAAGTGTTTTTTCTGTGTGTTGTACATAACTCATTTTAATACGGAACCTGTGTAATTTAGCATGTGAAATTCCTGTCTCAATTTAAGCTGTTTTAACGACATTTTAACCTGACAGCGGTGAAACTGGATTTATCGCGGAGCGATATGTACCAACACAAACGTTCAGGGCATTAATAGGATTACTCCATATAACAATAACACCAGTATTAGCAATGTGCGTATGCACCCTTTCAAATAAACGTTCGAAGTTGTGCGCTTTTTTAATATACGAAATAGAATAATTATTTTCTTTTTCAATTGTTTTCTTCTTTCGACTTAGTATCTTACGGGTAGTTCTATTTTTCTATTGTTCACGCCTCTGCGTACATTTTTTACTTTATATTCAAGCAGCTGAATTGTACGTTTCTTGAATAAAAATGCTAGAGTTAGGGTATTAACTTCACAGCTACAGCCCACTCTTACAGCAGCTGCGCCATTATTAGTCAGAGTAGCCTCTTGGACTGACAACATATCACAGACGATCATTTCAGCCGTTTCAGGAAAGCGGCGAATCTAGGGGTCATCATATTTGACAGAAAACGGGTTTAACGTGAGCAATTTTATTGCCGTGCTGGAACGCTTCCTTCAACCGCTTCTCTATTACTTCTAAGTAGGACAACTACAGATCTAGATATAAATCCATTGCGCGTTGTTCCAGACGAAACCACACGATTAGCTGAATAATTGAAGGTCAATTGTACTTCACCCTAAGACACCCTGAATTCGTGTGCAGAGTGACATGTAGTGAGATAAGAAACATCTGTTAATTTAGAAATGCTTCAAGTACGTATTTAGTAAGAAATGCTTTAGGCCTCAAGAACTTTTGTAAAGAACGTTAGCGTTGCACAGTTTATTTATTAAATCAGTTATCAAATATTAATTAATGTAGAACTTCGTCAGCTTCACGTACTAACACGTTAGAGAATAAGAGGCTTTTTAAGGTTCTGTAGTGGACGCATGAAATCATGCTCACCAAGGTGCATGGCATTTTGAACAGTACTGGCTGGCTCCAATAGCTTTCACAAGGAAAGCAGTACGATCTGTCCACTTTGTTCAAAAACGGTTGGAAAATGTTGTAGTTATAATGAGAAGTCTTTTTCGTTTATCGGATCATCCTTGTCTCCTTCATTGGTGATTAGAACATACGTAACAGGATTGTGCGTGCTCGTAGTGCATCTGGCTGATTCTGGCTAGTTTCTTGGCCATGATCTGCAGAATACTGCGAGTTAGCCGGTGAACGTTGCCTGAACATTGCCTATTATATTCGTTCTGCCATGTATGCATAGGAGATGCCGTGCTAGCGTCATTGATGCATTTATGGGCTAATGATTTTTTCGAGGCTATCCTAAACATAGCTAACGCCCAGAACACCAAACACACGGAACTAAAGGTTCGATACAACATCGGTCAACCGCAGTACAACGGACAGGCCTTATTTAGTGTTGTCGCATTGAACAGCTGAAACTTTGGCTAACGCCTCATAAAGTGGCCTAGAGAATGTTTTCATTGTATAAGTCATTTTTAGGCGTTCCTCCACACGAAATCTGAAGATCACAGCAGCGATGAATAGTCGCATGGGAACCGTTTGTGTCTATTATACAGTGTAGCGTAGTCGAACGAAGAGAGCCCACGAGAGACCTGAGTAGACATAACAACGCTTATTGTTGATAATTTTATTTAAGAGGGGTTAAGTTTAAGTCATGATACCTGTAAGTCAAAAATAAGAGCTACTTATTACGAATAAATAACAAATTTGAAATGTTTTTCAATTTTAATTTTAAAAATTAAACATTTTTTACTATTTCACGTATTAATAGTGCACGCTTACTCTGTCACTTGTGTACTGTAGAAGTATACCGTTAATAAAGACGACCATATCTGATCTGAGTCTTAATAGTATTAAATACGCTCTATATGAACTACAAAGAACTGAAGTTATTTGACACAATTTTAGAGGAGGTTGTCTGATATGTAAATGTGCGCGCCTTTCAGTTACGTTTATGTTTTATGAAGGCAGTACTCAGTATTGGTTTACCCGTAGAAAATATCACGAATAAAAAGGCTGATTTTGTGGATTCGGGTTTATGGTTGAAAGTAAGTCAGAATAGTTAGGACAAAGAATCGGGTTATTTGAATCGAATCTTGGAGCAACCTCGAATATATTACTGTGACAATTAAAAAGGTTTGCTAAATCATGGTTCAGGATTTCATAATTTTTTGGTTCTCTGTATCATTACTAGGAAAGGAATGCTTCTCGTTTTACAGAGTCATCGCTCAACATAAATAAAAAAAAGTCGGTTAAAACAAAAAATGTTCTGAATCTGAAATAGTTTGAAATCCATGTATATCCGAACAAAAGTTCCAGGTACTCATATTGGCGCTGATTGGCTGCTAGAACCATTGTCTGGGATTTGCTTTAATAACAACAACAACAAGATAATATATAACCCATATTATATGCGTAGTTAAATGAGCAGTTGATATTTAATTCTGGTGAAAGTATTTAATAACAGTTTAAATCTTCAACTCATTGGGAAAGCATCCACTATTGGCTGTTTTCAGGCACTTTGGCTACGTGAAGAAATGAAAAATCAAGATATAACGGTCATATTCTCACTGATAGTTACATAGATATCTAAAAGGCTTCAATAGAAACCTTGTAGAAAGCGATGTACGCATTAGATGAGACTAGCCTTCGTAGAAGTCAATCTCATGTCATTTTCGTAAAGAAGACGTATATATATGTATCATATTCCTACCTGGTTGTGACAGCCGCTAAAGATACGACATTCGTTGTAAATTGTCGTATCATTTTAGTTACGTTTATAGCCTACCATGTGTAGAAATAACTGTCCGTGACAACGTAATCTATACAATTACAACGATGTCATTGCTCTAACCTGCCTTCAAACGTTAAGAAGTGTCAGTTCTCGCTGTTGGCGTTTTGGCGACGATGGGCTTGATCTGAATATTAATATATTGTAAATAGGTCAATGTTCAACTTTCTTCAGTTACTTCAATTTAGAGTCATGCATTACAACCCGAGATTATTCGTCGTGTTTGTCGTTGGCGTGTTTGTATCGATGTTTTTCACCTTAATACTAGGTCCAATTGTTTACGTACTGTTCACTGAATATAATGCAAATTATACTTTTACGGGGCTGCAAAATATCTGTTCGGTCATATCGGGGGTATATGTTCAGCCGCCTTGACAACTGGACAACATAGGAAAGCATTTGCTTTACATTGTTTATTTGTTTGGTTTTTTGTTCAAATCAAGTTTTTCACCTTGAGCTAGACTGACGACGTGGAAGGCCCACAATGCGAGATGACAGTGATAACTATTTGATTGCAATACACATATTTTGGATACATCTCCAAACAGTACAATTATTAATAAGCACGTTTCGCCGGAGCCAGTCAACAAGATAATATTTTATGCATTTACCCATAAGGATATGCTTGTAGAATTATACCTTGTACGTCTGCCGCTAATGAAGACTGATAACCATTAGCTAAGCTTAAAGTTCTTTGCTTTGAACTTTAAAAAAGTTGTGGAGGATCAGATGTTCGAATTCGTTTGTATCAACAGGTGTTCGATATTTTGAGCAACGACAGATAGTGTCCGCAGATTTCCTGTCTATATTCGCGCTAATTAGGGACACCCAAAAGGACCTAGTCCGTCTTGCTTGGTATGCCAGACCGACATCTTCAAGACTATGTAGATACTTATCGGTGCAAGTGTGGACCATCTTGTATGTCAAGCCAGAAAAGCAAGCTGGTAAGCAAACATCGTCTAAATTGCTACAAAGGACTAATGTCAACGTCTATGTTCGTGGTGTCCTGTAAAGCTGATCATTTCCACGAGACTGGCTGACACCTGTACGACCTTTAACAGTCAATAAAGCACAGTGGATAAAAAGAAAACCTAGAAAGTTATTCGCACGAAACCAGTAAAACTAAAAAACACAATTTTTTGGGGTCGATACAACATCGGCTTAGTGAAAAACGATAGATTTTTTCACACTCGTCCCAGGAGTCGCTGTTGATGAAGTCAGCAGTCTCCACCGCGACGACCTATGTTGTAAGCGCAACTGGGATAATCTGTTGCGCGTTAAGGAGTGCTTAGTGAGCTATACTCCTGATGCACGATTCACTAACCTTTTATCGGAATGAATCAACGGCCAGAATTTGTTTACTGTGACGACTGACGACTAGTATATAACAGTTCCAAGAAAAATTTCCAACTTTAGTGAGCCTAACCGTTTTTGGTATAACGGGCATTGTTGACCAACTTCCAGTTTATTCCACAATTACCATCTACGTTTTACCCGGCAGTCTGCGCACACGTACCTCATGCGTGCCTGCCCTTGCTTGGTATCAGGTTCAATTGACAGTCATATACAAAAATGATCACCGTGTTTTTCCACGAACAAAGAAAGTCAGACAACGAAACCATTTTGCCCAAGCCACAACATTTCTACTGGAATATTGGTCGCGTTTAATTAGTGGCTGGCAGTTCTTCCCACGACCACAGCTTCAATTGAGCTTATTTTATGCCATAAGCTGCCACTATTATCATTTTGCGATTTGCTTTGATATCTGTCGTTTTGATATTCAGACTCTTATAAGCCTATATAAAAACGTCTGTAAGTGAACAAACGGTAGGAAGGACACCAGGAAGGACTGTAATTACAGATAATGCAACAAAGTGTTTACAGTGAGACACAAGGAAATAGACAAAGGCTTTACAGCATGGATATGTATGCACTACTGAAAATGTAGCTCTCCAGGCAAATCTTTTAGAGACTATGGGTCCATGCACGAACGTAAAGTGTTTAATACAACCCACTAGCACTGTAGATGAACTCTCAGCAACTCTGTATCTCATAGGTCTTTTACCTCTGCCTTAACGTAGAGAGTTAAACAAACCGCATCGTTCACGTATTCATTCGTGCACAGAGTTCAAGCCTTATTAATACTCTTTACATTATAAATGCAGTCAGCCATTTGTCATACTGTTGCTCAGTACAGTCTTATTCAAAACAACCTATGCATAGCATAATACATCTAAACTAAATGCCATTTCGAATGTACCGACGATTCATCATCGGTGCGCCATTTCGTGCTACTGTACAAAGCGAATTTCCTGACACCTGGGTCGACGCACACTTTTACGTGTATATTTCGCAGGTACCCACTGTTGTCCAGTCTGACGACATATTTTGTTTGCTCTGACCTGACACCCTATATCTGTCTACCGCGATATTGGGCTATGAAACATGTTCGATAGTAGCTCTTCAAAGTTGCTGTGTCAAAATCAGTGACCTTATGGGTAGCAGACTTCGTTGAGAACAGACTGACTTCATACCAACGACAGGTCTTAGCACTTTAGGTGTGTCCTACTTCGACAAATTTGATTGCAACTCAGTAATTGAGTAATGTTAGGCCGCCCATAGGGCAGGCATTATAATGGAAGTATTTAGCATGAAATAATTTTTCGCAAATAAGTGATAAATAGTGGTAGAACAATAAGACCAACTGGTATACACTTTTTCTAACTTCAAACGTGAATTAGCGACGCTTTTCGCAAAACACAAAGCTACTTGCCGTCATGGAGTTAAACACCATTCTGCCATAGTTTATAATGAGCGGTTTTCTTATAGACTGAATGAATGACGACGTATTTACTCATAACCAGAATCGTTATTATAGACAAAATAGTAGAGTTGAACATAGAGTTACTGGACTGCAATGTATTTGGTTGAACTGATAGTGTGATGAAGCGATAAACAAACGTTATTAGCGTACTTTCAAAAAAATATATTTAAAAACAACACTTCAATTTTCCCCGGTAAGTATGTTTGTATCTGTGCTTAAGACGTTTTCTCAAATTCCTTTCCCTTCCTGGCTACTACTGAGCAATACGACCAATGTTTCCAGAAGCAAAGTTACTTCATATCGTGAAGGTTTATGGACTGGGCGTGTAGACGACAATATGATAAGCTGACTAGAATGACCCCATTGACTAAAATAACGTTTTATTGCGAATCAAAATACTACTAACAGAAGAGCGTCACAATAATTACATGCATACGAATATAAACACATTCTGAAATCCTATTAAAGATTGCGGTATGGTAAAAAAAGACAATTCTTTACCTAATAGTAGTGTGATAATGGTGCTATTTGACTGAGCAAAAATTTAATTATTCACCAATAGGGTACAAAATGAGAACTTACTGATACAACCAAGAGTGTATGTACAAAAACCTCAACATTTAAATGTAGGACAAAGAAGGGTAGGTACACCAAAATCAGGCATGTTGCTACGCAAACTCTGGGAAATTGCATCGTACCTTGACAATTCGTGGAGGACAAATAAAAGTACGGTCATATGGTGCTAAGCTACCACGAGCTGAACTGAGCAAGATGTCAATCTTCTGGTGTCGATCGTATATTACGAGCTTTCCAACGTGTATATGACATCTCTATAGAATGACATAACAGATGCATATCTAACTCTACAGGTAAATATCATACGCCGAGAGCAGTAGGCAACCAGTTAGTCAGAGATGTTTACGTGGCTTCATTACAGGTTCATCTCAAATACATGAACATCTTTCCAAGTAACATACGCTACGGCAATATATAACCAGCACGGTAAATCGAGACTGTACAAAGGCGAGTCTCCACAACGCACGCAGATAGCACAGCCCAAATGAGGCAAACCAAACAGCTAGGACTAGCAGGCGGACATATTTAAACCTAATGCCCCGTAAAGGAACAACAAAAGCTCGAAGATTATTAGTCTTATATAACAATAAGAAGAAGAATGGTTATATATATATATAAAAATCATTAATTCAAAACACGACTATCATATGCACTTCTAGAATGGCCTATGATGTAAACGTCTGTTTCCATCTTTCCTGTTAGTAAACCATTCATTTTCCTGACATAGTTATGCACAGCGTTTCCTATTATTACACGTGAAGAAAAAATGCAACTGACTAATCACGACCAGAAGTATCTCGCCTCGATTTTTTTATTATTAATAAGGATTTAGCTTGTTATTATAAATTTCGTGCACTATACAGATTCATCACCTGCAAGCATACATCGTCAACTGGCGTTCTCTAAGAAAAGCAGAAAAAACTAGCGAATTGAATTAATGTACGCCACAGTAGTATGAGTTATCCCGCAATTCCTACCTTAGCCCCAGTCCCAGCAAGATACCGTTTGTTTACCTTCTTCAATTAATGTTAAAGTACTATATCAATTAGAAACGCACTGCATCACGCTTTTGACAGTTCGATCATTTTCATAATTATTTATGCATATTCACATTTATATATATACACGCACACACACACACACACACATCTATACACATTCATGTAAACGAACCTCAGTCGAATTGCCATATGTTAATATACAATTATTATAGCTAAATAACAGTAGATTTTTACTATCGAACAGTGCCTGCGGACTCAGCGCCGGCCAGGCAACAGTTTTGTCTACGTTCCACTGTACATAATCGTGCCATGTTGCTATTTATTCTATGGCGACTGCAGCAGATAGCCCGGTCGCTTCGCTCTCAATTAGCGCGCCTTCGTCGTTCAGCGTCGCAGATAGGACGAAGGAGAACAACCACGGTTCGGCATTTTGAAAGATGTAATTAAAAGTAGATGACATGATACGGGTCTCTAATATCGATCGGCTTCCGGCATTTCGGACACTTAGCTCGTTGGCCAAGAATCGATTGCATGCATCGCTCGCAAAAAGCATGACAACAAGTATTCAACGCGACGGGTCGCATGTTCTGTCTTAGTAAGGATATGTACGATTCCAGACACACCGCACAGCAAAGTTGGTTTTCAACCGTGCTCGTTTCGAAGGATTCTGTTGATGCTGGCCGTGAACTGATCCTAGCTGAGGTCACAACGGGTGAAGTAGCGGTTCTTCTTAAACCACCAACCATAGCGTTACTTACTAAATGTGTACTGGTTATTAGCCGGAGCTGTCGATTACCGCTTGAGTTTCGATGACGCGTTTCCTGTGACGACGTCCTACTGTGAGCCAAGCTTCTATTCGTCTGCGGTGAAACGTGCGTTGCTGGTCGAATCATTGCATTTATCGGTTGCGCTAGAAGCTGATGGTTATGATGGACGAATGATGACCTCGAGCCACCTTCATAAAAGCTATTGTTGTCTGTGTATGGTAACATTTGAGGTAAAGAAACAGTTGTCGGGTGAACTGGAGGTTGATACGCAGGTGCCCGGTAGGCAGAATAGAACGTCTGAAATGGATAAACATTTGAATACTGGGTGGGCCTTGCGACGACGGTAGCTGTGGTAAAATAATTCGGCGCATTAGATGCCATGAGTCCCGCCAAAGGATTTGCAGGCCACGTTACAGTGGGTCGTGATACTGTAGAATTCCACGAGTAACTCATATTCACGGGGCTAAACTTTAGCTATTAGCAGCTCTTGATTAAATTCAGCAATTAATTCGCAGTAGTCGGCGGTCTGCTATGGGCCACAACGAACACAGTGATCCTGTATTGATCACTGTGACGAACTCAATACTTTGCTAACGAATACGGTATAACTCAAAAATATGATCGACCGGCGACGGTTTTTATCGATTCCATATTGGCACGACACTAGCTCCAATGGTTGGTTATTATACACAACAATCTCCTGGAAAGAATTGAGGTTACTGCTTTCGGTATAACTTTGAGTTTTGCCGTAGCTTACAGCGGGCCACGCGCCTCGTGGATAGTTTCCAGTGATCACCAGTCATCTGGTGGGGGAAAGTGGAAACGAAAAACCTTGCTAGACGTGCACACTGCACATTGTAAGGGCCGCAAGCCGTGTCACGTGGCCCGCTTTTGCTGACAGGCAAAATAAGGGTTGAGTAACTTATTTCTCACACTGCGTTTCAGCACCCAGGTGATCACTAACGTATGATTTATAAACGTTCGATTAAGAGGAAACACTTAAGTGTCAATTCTGTTTCGTGTCAATCTGCTGGGTTCGAACTTACACGTGTAAACAATGACGCAGGGTGGTGCGTTTAGATCGGGGAAACTTTTGGTCTTAGACAAAAGCCATTTCTTTCAAAGACCAAATAATAAACTACTCGTAACAAAAAGCACTGCGTCATTGTTTTTATATGAGCAAAGATCAGCTATTATTTTACTTTTTTTCTGTCGACGGGTCCCACCGTGATTAAATTTATTTTGGGCGAAATTAACGGTTTACGGTGTGTGTGTGTGTGTGTGGCTTTTGTAAAACGTGAAGAAGGTTTCACGAAGTAAAACGGGAATATCTTTAATAGGTTTTAGATTTAAGATACCCAAAAATTAATCAAAATGGCTCAAGAAGCCGTGTTTGATATACCTGGATTCTTTTATTCATAAATAAACCGCCGTTTTTGAGAAGCGAATATCAATTGCCGATGGGTCCAGAAAGCGGTAACAACTTTTTTAAAGACTTTTTATGTTTTTCTTATATTTTTTTAAAATTTGTTGGACATTTTGAGCCCTTCCATTTTTCGTAAATGTTTGCATGCTCCCAATCCAAAGTTTAATTTCGCCGAGCGTTTTTACTTGTAGTGTAATTAAGCAATACTTACCAGCTCAACTTACAGTTACTATTAAAAAGCCTACTAAAAGTTATTTGCCGATTAAAGAAGAAACACTTTGAAAATAATTAAATGCTGAATTAGATCCTAAATCGAAGCTGTAATCGGGATGAATGATCTTTATATGAAATAAATCTAACCGTCAGAAATAGCACTTTTACAACATTGAAAACATTCCGTTGAAATATATGTTTATATACAGTCTTAAAAACAAAGCGTGAGAAAAAGCTCTCAATGTACGTGTAACTGCCCTCTTCGTGTAATTTGACGCAATTTCCGTGCAAGCAAAACAGAAAAATAAGCGGCCAATGAACTTCTACTTACTTGGATCTGATTTCAAGAGTAACAGATCTCTTCTAATTTACAAAAGCACAGATATTAGTTTTCCTGCTAACCAACGAAAATTTAAACATTGTTGCCAGCTAAATCGATAGTATTGTTCGATTTGTGTTATATTTTATGCTGGAACCACGTACACTCAATGCGGCATACATGATCAAAGTTCTCAAAAAAAAAGATAGAAAAAAATGAGTAGGAGTAATTTATGTCTAGGGTGAAAGCCTCTGACCTCCGTTTCAACTGAATTTTGCAAACTATGCGAAAGTCAACAACTTAATGAAATTCCAATTATACTCATCTAGTATTCAGAGTCGTTGTAATAAGCAACTTGACAAAAAAAACAAGTTTTAAATTCATGGGCTGCATGTTAGTAAATAGCAGTAAGCTGAAAAATGTTGATCGATCTCTGATTGATGACTGTTTTCCCAAAAATGATGATACCGCTGCTATTCCTGCCACTTTTGAACTTTCCGATTTCATTTCCAATGTTGAAAAAATCTAAATTATCATAAAATTACAAAAAAACACGATTTTTACAAGCTGGATGTTGCAGCTGGCGAATAGTAGGACAATTCAACCAATAAATGAAATTTTGTTCTAGTTACGTTGTAACATATATCAGTCGGATGCACTTGCTTTTATCTTTTATGAAGTAGTCATTAACGTTTGGCTCAGTATATAACAATTAAAAATCTCTGAAAAATCGACCAATCGACAAAACAGTCAGTATGGAGCACTTTTTAGCCAAGTTGCCTTTAACTCCCGCAGAAATGCCTCAAAAAACTCTTTCTCTAGTGCTCCACTTTATCTCCCAAAGTAACTATCAACAACTGGTTAACGAAATACAGTTTCTTTATGATAATAAAAAATATGAGTGCCGATTATACAACCTCCTTACCATACTTTTCGTTATTCGTCTTCTTTTTTTTCTATGAATAGATGGCTTAACTGCTGCCCAAGGTGCCCTTAGAGAGGCGCGCGACACTTTTATTTGTAAACATTCCCCTCTCCTAAATGCGAAAGTGCGATTTGAGCAGTTCCATGTTCGTTTATCGTTTCCGTGACAGCGCAGTGGTAATGTTTTTGCCTGCTAAGTGGGGGTGTATGTTTAAAACCGGGTATGAATGTACTTTGTTTGGTCATGGGATCGAGCCATCTAAAACCGTACTTAATGTCAGTACTGAACGTGGAACACGAATTACTTATTAGTGCTTATTGATTACCAAACTGCGTCCCCGAAATAATGGCCTCAGTGTGATACAGTGAAGAGCGTCTCAATTAGATTCTGGTTAATTTATAAAAAAATGTGCATATATCCGGCACTTCTTTAATTAGCTAACTAATTTTTAGTATCCAAATAGATCTCTTGGATTCCTTAAAGAAAAGGTAGCCATATACCATATGGTTTTCAAAGTCGACTTTTTTTTTTGAATCCGTACTTAGTCAGCCCTGAATACTTTACGGTAACCCCGTCTATTAAACGAGTTTTCCTTTAACAAAGTTTTAATTTAAAAAAAATCGATGATTCTCCACTGAAATAATTGACTACGTGACATAGTTGCTCATATCCTTCTCTATCTACCACATCTACTTTACCACATTTAATCTTTTACTTGCCTATTCGACCCTCTTTCTCAGGCCGTCGACATTAGATGACACCATCAAAGCCGGTTCATCTATAACATATGATTGAATTGACTTAAGTAACAATTCAACATTCTTCCTTTAAATCTACTATGGACGTTAACTATTTATGATATTAACGCTTACCCAAACTAAAGCAAGTAAGTATCAACAAATATTTGCGAAGCAAACTAGTGGCATATAAAATTCTAGATCTAAAACAGAATTTGTAAACGTTACCAACTAATGTAGAAATGCCGAAATGAGTTCATTTTGTGCGCCCTGTAGGGTTGGAACTTTAATCCTATAAATGTTTATGACATATTGTTATCATAAAGAAAATAAATTGGTGTAGCGCTGCATTGACATTTTAAATTCACATTGAAATTGTTGAAACTCGCGCATATACGTTGCTGATTATTAACCACTTTATGAAGAGGTTTCGCTAACTAGGTCTAGTCAAAATCGTTCTTTGTTATAGTCAAGCCTACGTACAAGAAATACTTTCGATAGGTCGGCGCATATATATAGTTGAAGCTTGCGTTATACTGAGAATAGTTTTTTAATGTATTATATTGATAAGAAGCCTAAATATATTCATCTTAAGCGGAACGAAGATTTTAAAAGCTCAGGTACATTGAGCGCTTCGTGAGGATAGAACTTGAAATATAAAATGATGGCTGCTATAATCATATGCTCAATACGCGTCTAAAAGGAAACTATAAGGCTTGAACGTAGAAGAATAATACATATATTACAGAAAAATAATTTGTTGCATTGAATAATAGTAAACACATTAGTTGTATATGTTTGAATTTTTATGTGTTCTAGGTATGCTCCGTTTGTGGATACGGAACTGGTCTATTCATCGAGGTCTTACTAAGAATCGATCTATAAGCTCAACGGTAAACGATGGCACAGGACCATTTCAAAACAGAGACCACGCTAAACAGATCAAAAGGCAACAAATGTTGAAGCGAATCGAAGGTGCTCAAAGACAGTCTTCAAATGTGATCACCCTTCGGGTTTTCGGCAATGGATGTGTAGGGGGGCCAAGATCAGTGTCTGTCGTTGTAGGAAACTCCCGCTACTTGTTCAATTGCGGTGAAGGAACACAAAAGTTGTGTCAAGAGTACGGCGTTAAGATGTCCGACGTGAGAACTCTGTTTTTTACCTCGCCAACATGGGAAAATATAGGCGGTATATTAGGTTATATGCTGACAGTTCAGTCATGTGGAATGCATGAGTTTGAAATCTGCGGACACTCAGATATAATGAAGATATTCGAAATTACAGAGCCATTTGCTAATTTCAACGGGATCAAACTGACACGACATAACAAATTAGATTTCTCCGACAGTCTCATCAGTATTCAATCTGTCATCTTCAACAAAAGCAATAGCTGTGACACGAGTGATAGTATAATTAATGAAAATGAAGTTAGTGAAGATATAATTCCGAATGATGCTGTCATTGGCTACATTTGTAAGCCGTATAAACAACCGAAGAAACTTAATCTATATCGTTGTGTTGAACTGAGAGTACCCCCAGGACCGCCTTTCATGAAGATAAAAGCAGGTGAAGAGGTTGTACTCGACGATGGCCGTGTTATAAAACCTGATGATGTTTTTTGTCTGGACTCATGCGCAGCTGTATTTATCATATTGGAGTGTCCTGCAGAAGAATACATTGACTCGTTTCTCAAGGCCAAGGAGTTTTCACCGTATCAACTTGGGGAAAATGCTGCACAGTATGATGACACAGGTGTAATTGTACATATGACTCCCAAAAAAATTTTCGACTCGCCTAAATATCAAATGTTCTGTAAAAAGTTTCGTTCAAACATAGTTCATCTGCCCCTTTGCGAAGAGAATACCTATGAGTTAAGCGCCAAATCATGCAGCGCACAGTATAAACTGAGTTTGATCCATGATGAGATATTCCCGCCACCTTCAAGGTCTTCAAATGTTGGTGTAGCCGCTTTTACCAAATATCACATTAGACCTCATTTGGGATTAGATGATAAGGCCGCAGTAAAAATTAAGCCTGAACAATATATCAGTGAGGCAAGGTCGGTACCGAATTTTGAGCTTGCTTTAAAGCAGGTGAACGATCAACTATCGAAATTGAAAATCGTTGACAAAAGAGAATATCCGCTAGTGGTGTTCCTTGGCACTGGGAGCGCTGTTCCGAACAACGATCGTAACGTGTCCGGTATTTTAGTGGTGACAGGACCAGAAACATACTTACTTCTCGACTGTGGCGAAAGCACGTACAGCCAGTTGATTCGGCATTACGGTATTAACCGTTCCAAGGAAATCCTCCGCAATCTTCAATGTGTTTATGTATCGCATATGCACGCCGACCATCACCTTGGCCTAATTACGATGATAAATGAACGTACCAAACTGGGCGTTGAAACAACTTTGCGCGTTATAGGACCAATCAGTCTACTTCAGTGGCTGCAGAAATACGGTGAGCTCTTCGGCCAGCTTAAATTTGACTTTGTGAACAGCGCCACTTTTCAAGGTAAGGCCACAGAGGGTTTCCCGCCGGCTAACATACCCAGTCATCAGGACCTGCTTGCAAACCTAGGAATCAAACGTATTGCGACCTGTGAGGTTGATCATTGCCCGGATGCTTACGGGGTTCGTATAGACATTGGCAGCGGTTACAGCCTCGTTTACTCAGGCGATACGAGACGCTGCCCCAGTCTCATCGAGCTGGGGCAAGGATGCGACTTGCTCATACATGAGGCTACGCTTGAAACCGGATTCGAAGACGAGGCATTAGTTAAGGGGCACTGCACGACAGCACAAGCTGTTGAGGTGGGGCGTCAAATGAATGCAAAGTTTACGCTGCTAACACATTTTTCACAACGTTATGTCAAGATACCTAATGAAGATGAAAGCATCTTTGCAGAAGAGGGAGTAGGTTTTGCATTCGACCATATGCAAATATCACCCAAATTACTCCAGATTTTGCCTCATCTCTACCCGGCAATAAGATGCCTGTTTTCCCAATACGTTGAAAAGATGAAACAGAGAACTATCAGCGCAAGCAAGATGGATTGGGTGCGGACAGAACTGAAAGAGTTTAACAAAAATGGGAATAAGGTCCGAGCCCCTGAAGACTGTTTGAAAAATCATTCGAAGGCGATTGAAGTGTCTTAGCTTGGCAGTGCTGTCTACATATATATAACTGTCGTTAAAAATAAATTATTTTGTACATATATTCGTTATTATATCGTGATTGGTCTTCCTGTATTTCTATACGAGAAAGGCTATACCTGTATTCCTGTGTGTTGGACATAGCATAATAGTAAACAATTCGTACAGCTATACCTAGCTATAATCGTGCGTACTTATCGCTCTATACGGGTGTGTTTAAGTTATAAAAAAATTGCAAATAAATTTCAACATCGTTTAACAATGTTTAACTAATATTTACATAATCTCTCGTATCCAAATATTTCATTTATCTTCGAATTGCTACACATGCTTTTTGTCTATTAGTAGAAAGAAGGAGCATTGTTATGAAGTCTAGACATAGTTTAGTAAACTTTAACATATGTTTCGTGCTACTTCGTTCATTTGATCGTGTTCACTTATGAGAAATGTTAAATAAGGAACTGGTGACTAATATTGTAAAACAAAAAAAAATGAATCAGTTTTCTAAAAATCTAAAAAATCTGAATAAAATTGAAGCAAAAAGTCGTATTACGTTGAATAGAAGATTTCGAAACTATTCAAAATAAAACAAAATAATGATGTTGTGATAAGGAATCCCTAGACAACCAAAAATAAATAGGCTAGCATTAGGGGCTCTGTATAAAATGTGTTTCAAAACTCTATCTTAGGGAATGTGGTTCCTTTCGCATTCATTTTAGTCTGAGGCCATGCCTTATAAAATAAATGTGCTATGAAAAGTAGCAATGTACAAAACTGACAAGTGTGAGGAATGAATGAAACATAATGAATAGAAAAAACGTCTAGGTCGCAAATGTTGACTTGAGTAAAAATTGTAATTCAAAAAGATCGATGATCTTGCTATATTGATTATAGACAGTATCTTGTATTACAACGTTTTTGCTACCTTCAAGATGCGTTTCTCACTGCCAACAAAATAAGGGGCTTTCAGGTTTCCACGTTTTGGAAAGCTATAGCCAATAATGAGCTGACTTTTGACTTGTCAATCGCTCGATTTCACATAATTGAGGTAAGCAGAGCCGTCCGACTTGACTAGGCTGCATCTAGTTCTAGCTCATCATTGGTTCCGTGTGTTGACTAGTATTGGCTAGATACAGCCGCTCGAACCAAGCCTTTCCAGCAATGCGCACGTTCGAAACAATTCACGCGGGGTATCAATTTTCCCGTGGATTTGTAAGCCGACGAGAAACTTGAAGCACTCGGAAGACAATGTCCATCACCTTACGCATATATGAATATTGACGTGTACAGATGTACGTATTAGTTAAAGAAGTGTCCTTATGAACAGGAATTTTGGCAATAGTTCGAAGATTATTAGTATCCCGTGAAACGCTTGTTTACCAATCTAACTTAGAAAACGTAGAGACTGAAAATCTCGCAAAAACGCACCACCTTCTATGTGGTTGGTGTATATATGAATCGGTTAGTATAGCTCTTGTGCAGTTCTTAACATTGCAATCTGTACAGCATGCACTGTGCGATTGTTAACTCTTAGTATTGAGAGTACTGGCATAGTAATGCGTATACTAGGTATCACGCGTTTGGTGCCATTCATTGACTGTGCAACGTCTCTATAGCAATGTGAACGTTTTATACTGCTTTTCCAATTTTTTTTCCATCGTTATTCTTGCCCGGTGTTTTTTTAGATGTTTTGCCGATGTTTTGAATACGTAAAAATATGTTATTTATTTTCGTTGCTGTTGCAGGCGTTCCATGATGTTTGCATTGAAAGACTTCGGCCATTCGACTTGTAGCTACCGACTTTTTGGCGCAGTTCGGAACACAATTGGCCGGACAGCCTGGAAGCATCGATTAGCCCAGCAGAATCAAGATGAATGGATACAAAACCATCAACCTAATGACATCTACCTTCAGATTTTGGGAAATGGCACTATAGGCGGGCCTAGAACAGTGGTTGTTGTTGCAGGCTTTAAACGCTACTTTTTTAACTGCGGAGAGGGAACACAGAGACTCTGTCGGGAGCATAAAATCAAAATGAAGAATTCCACAGTGTTTCTCACTTCGCCAAAGTGGGAAAATATTGGAGGTCTAATTGGCTTTGTATTGACTTCACAAGATGCAGGGATACAAGAGCTTCAGATAAATGGATATAATCACATTTCTGATTTGTTTAGAATCACTCGTAGCTTTGTAAATCTAGGGTATTTGAAGCTAAGAACGAACGCTAAACTAGAATATGCTGATGCGGAAATGAACATTCGGCAGATTGTTCATAGAAAACGAAAATATGATGACCTCGGTAATTTAAAAAACATCCAGTTAGCTGGGCAGGATGAAACTGCTAGTGATTCCGTAAGCAGTTATATTTGTAAACCGATCTGGAAACCGGCCAAGATATCTCTGGAGCTCTGCGTTGAATTAGGCATACCCCCAGGCCCACATTTGGCTCAGTTAAAAGCCGGTCATGAGATAACTTTACCTGATGGACGCATCGTTAAACCAAGTGATGTCGTGCAGCCTAGCGCACTGTTTACAACTTTTGTTATATTGGAATGTCCCACTGAGGATTACATTGATTCTTTTCTCGAGGCCGAAGAGTTTAAACCGTACGACCTTGAAGAAGGGGCCCTGGAACAGGATATAAAAAACTTAATTGTTCATATTACTCCAAAAAATGTGTTTGAGTCAGCTAAGTATAAGTTGTTTCTGCAAAGGTTTTCGCCAAAGGCCGTTCATTTACAGCTTTGCGCGGAGAACAGTCACGATCTGAGTGCGCAAGCACATCGCGCGCAGTATCAGCTAAACCTGATACACAATGAGATATTTCCTCTCCTTCGGAGATCTTCAGTAACGAAGGGTGTAGCTGCTTTAACGAGATACAATGTGAGACCACATACGGGGCTAGACGACGAGACAAAATTAAAAATTATGCCCCAACAGTATATCGGAGAGGCAATGGCATCACCGAACTTTGAGCAGGAGTTAGCCGAGCTCAAAACTAAGTTGGAAAAGACAAAAGTTCATGATCAGAGAGAATACCCACTAGTGACCTTCTTCGGAACTGGAAGCGCCATTCCAAGCAAGGACCGTAACGTGTCCGGCATTTTATTAACGACGAAACCGAGTAGTCATATTCTACTTGACTGTGGTGAGGGCACTTGGGGGCAAATGATACGGCACTATGGGCCAGAAGATGCCGAAAAGGTCCTTAAGAACCTGAAATGTGTGTATGTCTCTCACATGCATCCCGATCACCATCTCGGATTAATCTCGATTATCAAAGAACGTATCGAACTCGGCGTCAAAACACGTCTACGTGTTTTAGGACCACCGGAATTGCGTACATGGCTTGACCTCTATAGTGAAGTCTTTGAGCGGCTCCCTTTCGAATTTGTGAACTGTCTTGTTTTGTGTAGGGATAAGCAAGAGCCGTCTTCAGCGGAGCAAAATCTAATTCGGAATCTATTCTCTAATTTGGCTGTTAACAATATTTCAGCTTGCCTTGTTCCTCATACGAAGAATGCATTTGCCATTCGTGTCGATACCAACGGTTACAGTGTGGTATACTCCGGTGACACGAAATATTGTCTGGATCTCATTAGACTGGGTGAAGGATGCGATTTGCTTATCCACGAGGCAACAATGGAGGATGGCCTCGAGGAGCTGGCAAAGAGAAAAAGGCACTCTACGACAATGCAGGCTGTTCAGGTCGGGAATCAGATGAACGCTAAGTTTACGTTGCTCACACATTTCTCTCAGCGTTATTGCAAGCTGCCAAATATAGACGATGCAATATTTGAGAAACATCCCGTTGGCTGTGCGTTCGATCATATGGAAATTGCCCCCAAGCATCTTCAAGTGCTTCCTCACCTCTATCCTTCACTAAAGAGCTTATTTGCGGAACACGTTCATCATATGAATGAAAATAGTAGCGCATCTAACATTATTCGGCGACTTCGACTTAAAGAAGAAGCGCGACGAGAGCAAGAGAAGGATAATCTTAAAAAGCTCATAAAAACATTAAAAGGAGGTCTTTTAGAACAAAAATTAGATGATTAGGTATTTCTTCTAACAATTAATAGTCAAGTAGTTGTAAAGAAATATACTTTTTGTACATTTGTTACTTTATAAAGGAAGGCATGTGTGTTCACTCTATTCTATTCTAGTCGAGCAGATTTATACGTAGGTATGTTTTGAGGTAACAACCGTGGCTTTTGATATTAGATTCGATCTAAATAAATGAGATGAAAAACGAGTAGACTAAACTAGGTAAAAAATATTTCGTACTCGGTATTAGCTAAAAATAATTGAAACGTCGAAAATTACTTGAATGTATATTTTAACGCTGACAAATATAGTTCGCGTATTCGACAACAAAGAGTGGAAATTAATGATCACAGCAAAAGAATTGAGCGGAAAATACCGTTAGAGTGAATCGATTGCGTTGCATTGTTTTGGCGTAATAGAGATTTGTATGAACTTCTTGTACGTGGCTCACAAATGTTTGAACAAGTGTTTATCATTGCGTATTTTGGTTTGAGGATGTAAGAAATTCCATATCTGCTTTAGTATCTCTAAGTATCTGCTCTAGTAAGTTTGCTAAAAGTTGGTAATCGACGCTGTTGAAAAAGGCACGCTATGGCATTAGCCATTCTTATCTTGAGTTCTGCACAAAATGCAGTTTAGTAAGTGCAACGCAATTAGTCAAGCATTTTACCAACGATTTTCGCTTCTTTTTTAATAAACGACAAGATGCTCGAAGACATGCATTGGAGTGTTCATCTTCAAGATATTTTTATGGCGTCATTTACATGATTCCGAATCTCTAAAGTAACAACAAATAACAATATAGCAAAACCGATGTCTACTTTGCACTCCCATGGCCGTCTCTTAGACCCTTCACTTGAGGAGGTAACAACGAGTTTATTTAGTGCTAACGCATCAAAGAATGGTCGCTGACAGAAGCTTATATACGTAACTTGATAGATATTTGCCACCATACTTATAACAATGTAAAACCAGTTTGAATAAGGTTACAAATGAAGAGCGCGTTCCTATCTTCACTGCTGTTACCCAATATCTAAAGCGCAAAGCCAGACTAAATTCATCAGAAATAATTATTACTACAGCATTGTTTTATGAGGGTGACGACACTCGTCATAGTCGTGACAGTTCGGCAGCCGCAATTTTGCGCACATAGAATTTTTTGAAACATGCGCGAGTAACTCAATATTTACAAAGATTGACTCTCTCCCACAAGTAGAGCGCGGCAATTTATGAACTGTGGAAGCCGATATTATTGACTTCAGTAAAAATGAATAATATCATAGCAAAACGTATGCTTGTCATAGCAGTTAGAATGATCCAAAATTCAGTAATTTCAATCGAATAGATGTGTACATACTATTAAACGCCTATTCCGCACATACTGCTTCATACTTAGTTTTTGCGTTGTGCTTCTTACCTGCACGCTTTCCTCAAAATCCTATTGACTAAATGAAGCAACCCGATCCGGCTCTCCGTCACACATGTTAGAATCGAAACACGCGTAGATTTCAGTAAGCGAATTCGAATATGAAGTGCTCGATCAATTGATGTGTATGTACGCACTTTTCAAGAATAACGGAAGCACCTGAGGTATGTTTGAGTAGCCAGTTGATTGTTAAGTCAGATATATATAGAGGCAGTACCTTGACCTCGTAAACCGATTTAACGGGTTACTATGTAACTGTGCGAATAATATACATGGGTTCTAGTTCCTATAGTGGTTATTACAGACAAAGGGCCTGAGGCAAACATAACAAATATAGCCACATGCTGAGGGTGGTAGATTTTATGATTGCTCAAAAATACAGCTGGGGGACTAATAGCTGCATTGATAGAACTATGTGACAGAAATACGTATACGAATATCTTATTGTATAATGGCGGTATTGTGCGTGTACTAGAACATTCTACAAAAAATTGTAGAGCAACTCAATGGTCGTGCGTGCTTTTGTCGATATTGTCAAATTTAGTGCAAGCGTAATCATGATAGTTACTAGGTGGATATTAAAGTGTTGCTTTGTTGGAGAACTCTCGAGTATGATGTGTTAAGCTGAAAAACGGCCAGTTTGACACACTGATACGTTAATTGAGCCCCGCGTATGGGTAAAGCTTTTGCAGACATCATCCGTTTGTAAGTAGCAGGTCTTGTATTAATACCTGGTATTCGATAAGAGCTATCGTTTGAATTATAGCAGTGTCTACTGGACGAGATCTAAGTTTCCCGAGTTTATTGACAAATCCATAGAGACTGTCTGTTTCGTATACAGAAAGTGGATTTTCTTGCTATCTTGAAATGGTTGCCCCGGTATAACAGTTCTTATTACATTATTAAGCTATTCATCACATGGTTAGTTTACAGGTTTATAGATCACGTTTGGAGGATGTGACGCCCTGTCATTAACGGTACAATCAGCTTCCCAACTTTTTACATTTCTGTCGAAATGCCGAAGAATCGAGGAGTTGCTGAGCAGCTACGACAGCAACGAATCGAGAAGCAAAGAGTTGCACATAAACCTATCGCTGCTGCCCCCAACATTTACCTTCAGATTTTGGGCAATGGTTGCCCGGGCGGACCAAGATCGGTGTTCGTTTTCACCGACATTTCTCGCTACCTGTTCAACTGTGGCGAAGGAACGCAGAAGCTTTGTCAGGAGAACAAGGTTAAGATGCCAAAAATGAAACAACTCTTCTTTACGTCGCCGAAATGGGAGAATATCGGAGGCCTAATCGGATATTTATTGACACTGCAGGATACAGGAGTGCCGGAACTGCAGATTAACGGACACAAGAGTATTCTGCAGTTGTTCGATATTACGCGTGGTTTTACACACCTCGACTTGATCAATCTCAACAGCAATAATGGATTGGAGTTCTGTGACGAAGTCATGAAAATTCAATATGTCATTCTGAACAGAAACGATTGTGCAAGTGGTACAGCAGCTACCAAAAGGGTTCGATTAAACAACGAAACGATACCTCAAGATGCAGTGATTAGCTATATTTGTAAACCGCATCCAAAACCTGGGAAGTTGTCCCCAAAACGCTGTGTGGAAATTGGTGTATCTCCAGGGCCTCTTTTCGCGAAACTAAAAGCAGGGGAGGAGGTCACACTGGGGGATGGACGTGTGGTGAAACCCACTGACGTCTTGGGTCCGTCGGAAATCTCTCCGACTTTCATCATACTGGAGTGCCCTTCTGATGATTATTTGGATTCTTTTCTTAGCGCTGATGAATTTCGACCTTATCAGACTGGCGAGGATGCTTTGCAACACGAACTGGTAAGTCTGATCATTCATATAACACCTAAACAGTTGTATAACTCGGCCAAATATCGCGTATTCCTCAACAAGTTTCCCTCAAAAACTGTCCACTTAGTGCTGTGTGAGGAAAACACTTACGAACTGAGTGTAGCAGTCTATCGGACGCAGTATCGGCTCAACTTGATTCATGACGAAGTCTTTCCTCTTCTCCCAAGGTCCAAGGACGTTGGTGTGGCTGCATTAACTAGGTACAACATCAGACCGCATGAAGGTCTAGATTGCGAGGCAATAATTAAAATTGTGCCGCAAGAATACCTCGACGAAGCGAAAACTGCACCTGACTTTGATGCTGTTTTAAGTGATCTAAAAGATAGACTGGCTAGGGTCGAAATAAATGAACAAAGGGAGTACCCCGTCGTCACATTTCTTGGGACCGGAAGTGCCATTCCAAGCAAAGATCGGAACGTATCCTCTATTTTAATGGCCATTAAACCTAACGCGTATCTACTATTTGACTGTGGAGAAAGTACGTGGAGTCAAATCGTTCGCCATTACGGCGTCGAAGAAGCTAAAAATGTGCTCCGCAACCTTAAATGCGTCTACGTCTCTCACATGCACGCTGATCACCATCTCGGTCTAATTACGATTATAAAGGAACGTACTAATCTTGGTATCGAAACAAATTTGCGCATTATTGGACCCACAAACCTAGCTGTTTGGCTTAAAAAGTATAGCGGCGTCTTCGAGTCGATCGACTTTGACTTTTCATACTGCGGCAACTTCAGAAACGACACTGAAGAGTTACCGGTCTCTAATTTTGAGACATTTACCGACATAGGAATTGATCGTATTTCGACTTGTTGCGTCCCTCATTGCAGGGATGCATATGGAGTTCGCGTCGATATTAGCGGCTACAGCATAGTTTATTCTGGCGACACGAGACCTGCTTCGAGTCTCGTCGAATTAGGCCAAGGATGCGATTTGCTAATTCATGAAGCAACCATGGAAGATGGGCTCGAAGAAGACGCGTTGACGAAAGCCCACTGCACTACGAGCCAGGCTATCGAAATTGGGCGTCAGATGAATGCAAAATTCACCATACTTACACACTTCTCGCAGCGTTACTGCAAATTACCCAACGTAGACGAAGCTATTTTTGAAAAAGGCCGTGTAGGTTGTGCATTCGACCATATGCAAGTCTCTCCTAAACACCTTAAGATGCTCCCTCATATCTATCCAATGTTGAAGTGCTTGTTTGCTGAACACTTCCATCGAATGACTCTGCGGACCAGTAATGTGGTCAAGAAGGCACAACAAAAGGAGCAACAGAACCTGGAAGAAGGTATCAAGGCGTATGAAACGGCACAATATGCGTCAAATATATTTCAGACCGTTTAATATTGTCACTTGTTTTCGTTACCTATGTACTGTAAATGATAAATGTATATAAAAGTCTTGTGAATAAGTAAATTATTTGTCTATTTGAATAAATCATGTATATATTTGTTGATCTATCGATGCCCATTTTACGTACAGGGAGAGGCGGTGGTCCTGTTCGTGCTGCTCAACATGTTGGTGGAATGTTTAATTAGAAAGTAAATGACATCTTCAATTACGTAAAGCTATTTCGCAATATCAAGCACTTGGCTGTTGCAAGCGAACTTATACAATAAAAGACAAAGTTTGGCTGGTACATACTTTAAATTCTTAGAGAAATTTGTAAACAGCATAAGCAGATATGGGGATCCTAAAGACAACAACGCATTGCCGCGATCGAGGGGGCTTCTCACAAAAGCAGAGATCGAAGTCTAAGGGCCTTGTTGGGCACAGCTAACAGTTCAGCTGCGACTTTTTACTTATGAGTAAATTGAGGACAAATGAATCCCCCGTGCCTTTGACTTTAGGCCTGTTAAAAATTCAGGCGGTGTATTCCAAATGCAATTAACGAAACTTAAAAACCTGTCTGGAGCACACATTCGCCATCGACGTGGCATGGTTCAGCTTCTACCGCCAGCCAGAGAGGGACTAGGCGTTGGCGTCGCTATAAAGTGACATTGGTTCCAGTAGCAGCGTCGAGTACGCTCAAACGTACGATGACAGTAGTACTACCAAAGTGTTGGGAGAAGTATGTAAAAAATAAAAGAAACTACCTTTACCACGTATTAAAAAACCATTATGGCGGAACTAGTGTAAAGGTCTTTCTTTTGAAGTCCGCCGGATTCTCAGGTTGTAGCGAATACTTTTAATGGTTGTTACCCATTAGTAGTGAAGGCCGATGTTAAAGAAAAATTTAATCCGGCTCTTTATTCAAGAGGAATGAACACACTATTTGTCATTGGGACCTGTTCGTTTATTTATTCGTTTTATTGAATTAATATTACTTCGTTCGATAAATCAATTATGCTCAGAGGGAGTAATTATAATGATTACTAATATGTCCTCATGCCATAACATATATCAATTAGTTGTGCCCAGTAGGTAGCGGTGACACAACCGGAAATTGTAAGGAGTATCATTTTGGTGACCCATAAAATGAATCTCTTTCGATAGAATTTTTTTTATTTTTAATTTCTCTTGTTCTGTTTATATTTCAATTTTCTGCTTGTTGCGTCCTCGCGGGGTGCCTGGAATTGCTTTTACACACCGTTTTTTTAATGCTGTTCATTTAAATTACGAATTGACATCGATTTATTATAGTTCGATCGACGAGCATATGAACAGTATTTTGCAGACTTCACTAGTACACTTCATACGGTTGTCGGTAGAGATTTTTTTGCATCGCTGTTCGCTGATTATTGCTATTGTAATCATTGTTTTTATATTTTCTCTATCGTGAACATTTTAATTTGCATCTACGCTTGTTAATACATAACAGCTATTATTTGATTGAAAGCTGTGCGATTACCCTATTTATGTAAAATGTATTTGCTGCATCTTTTCATATTTTAGTACAACATTTTTAGTGTTGTCGTAGCTTCACCATCATCGCCGCCATCATCGCCATTTTCACTAATTTATTACTATTATTATTATTTGTACCATTCGTGGCCATCTCAATTTTCGTTCATGGCGCTCGCGCGAACATTTCTGACAAACTCGACTGTAAAAATCGGTTCGGCCCGGAGACCCATTGGAAAGTTGACTGCCCAGAAAATGGTCTTTTTACTTCCTGTCGTCTACACGTCATCGTCCTCATCATTTATATCTTTACCTAATAGTTCCAGTCATCCCCGATTCATGTTATCCCATTTATATTATCGAGTTTTCTGAAACGCTTTCTGTCTGTTTTTTCGTTCGTGTTGTTCCAATTCATAAACATCTCTTAACGGCAAGTAAGGTTCATTTTATCTTGAATTATCATTATTAATCATCCGTTCCCATGTATCTATCAATTTATTTGATTACATGTAAGCTTTTTTAAGTACATTTTTAGTCAAGACTGGAAGAACTATAATTCTAGCTCCTTCATCTTTATCTTTGCAAATCATTTTCAGCTTACCAGCCACTATGTAATTGTGGCTCTAATTTATGTATCCGGATTGTGGCAGCACTGGTTCGATAGGCATTACTAGCAAAAAGGGTCGTTTTAAAGAGTTTCGCTTTAAAGACGTGTCTAAAGGTAATCTTTATCTCGATGTATAATATCTTCCACCTACTGTTTACGCCGACACACAATAATAGGGCTGATTATGCACAGACTTCATATGGTGATAACATTAATGCGTAATTAGAAAAAAATTTTTAACACTAGATTGGTTATTTTTATAAAGTCTCGTCTCGTGGGAAGCCTGCCACAATAAAGCGTAGCGCACAACGCGACGGGTTTGTAACAGTCAGACCAGGCTTCACTTCTATTTTGATACTTCTATTTGCCAAATCGCAATTAAGCGCTATTAACAATGCTAATTGAGAAATAGATCTGAATATAGCTCCCATTTACTTGTATTTTTTCGGAATATCAAGATAAAAACTACGTTTTTGATACGAAGCGAATTACACCACGTAGATTGAAGATTTAAAAACTTTTTTAGTCTGACAAAAAAGTATACATCAACGTCATAAAATCATTATTAAAGCAATGTCGGATATATAATCATAACAATTAATTGGTAATGACATATATATATATATATCTACTTGTGAGGTATATACGGTCAATATAATGCACAATCAACCTTTTCTACGAACTAAATAATATTATTAGATTAGCTAATTACAACGACTCAACACTACGTTTTTGAATATTCTTCTATCTTATTTTGTCTTGTTACTATAACGCTTTTCGTATTTTCGTCTCTCAACACAAGATCGTATGATAAGCTATATCTTTGAAGCAATAATAATAAAAAAGTGTGATAATTAAAACAGTAATATATACGCTACTTTCATAATAGATAAGCGTTTCTACGACGTCAAACGTTATTAATGCTATAGAATCAATCTACAACATTATAAATGAATTGTTGCCCTTGCGATACAAACTTAAAGTACATATAATCACTAATGACAATGTGTAAATCTCACAAAGTTACGTCACATGTCCCGTTTATTGTTATTGTTAGTTGTTATCATTTTTGTTGTCAAAGCAAAAGATTGAAGCGGGCTTTTATTTGTACTGCTGATCTTCACCTTTTACCTTAGCATGAATTCTCCCCTTGATCCTAATTGTTACCTTTTAAACGAATACTTTTCCCTTTATGAAAGGTATCGTGAGTAACGTATCTTTCAGTATTTTCGCTTATTGTTCGTCTTCCGTGTGCAGCGCGGATCACGATGACAACGGCGATTCGTGTGCAATAGGTATTACATTGTACATTTGCTTATTTTTTTTTTGCATTTGAACTAGCTGCTATACAAGACATATATATACCAATATCTATCTGTATATATGCTATCTGTGCGGACCAATAGACGTAGCCTTTTTCATAGTAGCAGACGCAGCGTTATACAGCGAACGTCTTCTTCAACTATACGTTTTGCCTGACTTCATTCCGTTCTACCGAGTGATGCTCTCACAGCAAACGAACAACTTTCACATTCCGACGTGCTTTTACGTTGATGCGTATATATATATATATATATGCTCTAATTTCTGGCCTATGCTTTTTCTTACTTATAGGACCTGTTTATACTTTAGGTACTAATCAGCTAGTAATTAACGCATACTATTCGCTATAGCGTCTTGCGCGACAATGATAATATTATTTAAAACTCGCGGTCGGCTTCAACGTTATACTCATTGATTTGTCGACATATTCTGATTAGTCAAACACGTTCTCTAAAAATTCTTTGTTTGAGTGCGCATATATTGTTGCTATATTATACATACATACATGAACAGGATCATCGTTAATATTCATATATATATATATAGAGAGAGAGAGAGAGAAAAAGAGAGATAATGTGTATTATATATCGCATGATGTATTATCTGTATATAAACGATTGCACACTTGATTGACAAAAACTAAAAAATAAAATGCTAGCCATTGTAGCTATATCGAGCTAGAGGTAATACTTGGATGATGGATGTATATTTAGGTATGGTGTAATAGCACAACCAGGACAGCCGTCCCGCTGAAGTGATAATCGCTGCTCTATCTGAATGTTCTCTTCTTGCTATATAGTCAAATTATCCCATTAACCGTCACCCACGTGACATAACGCGTTACAACGCACCAGTACACTATTCAGTGGCAGATATCGTGGCTGTCTACGATTCATGCGCACTTGTTCTTTCCCATAACGCAACGTGCAATTCGTGCTACGATGCCCTAACGTTCGCGGTATATCCCTCTGTTTAACGGATCTCTCTCGTTTTGCGACAATACAATATCACTGATTCCACAATGGCACCGCTTGTTTCAAGCTTTTTCATTGCGGTTTGTTTGCTTTAATGTTGTATTCTCTTTCATCTGTTTATCACAAGCCGTGGGGTCCCCGTGCGTACGATTAACGGACAACGTTAATTGCGTTCAACTGTAAGCGAACGTCGTCTCTTTGTTTTTGACTAATTATTCTAGTTAAAATGTGTTCTCTCTTTGCCCTCTACTAATTTTCATAACCCTTATATATAAATATTAATAATAAAAAAAATCACCAGAAGTCGTCACCAACTTGTTCTCTATAATAGATACACATACAAAGCCTTCATAAACATCTGCCAGATGGCAGTAACACTTCCACAGTTTCAACCGTACGAGGTCGTTCTCTAGCCATTACTAAAAGCTAATTGCTATTATGCAGATGCGGCCATAGCCGGTCAACCAGAAGTTGTATCTGTCATTTAGTTTGAGGT
Organism: Varroa destructor; assembly: GCF_002443255.2. Taxonomy (NCBI): domain Eukaryota; kingdom Metazoa; phylum Arthropoda; class Arachnida; order Mesostigmata; family Varroidae; genus Varroa; species Varroa destructor. The sequence continues at coordinate 13,414,081 of NW_019211456.1, forward strand.
GGCTTATATCCTTTGTTGTTGTTTTTCGTCTTGACATAGGATAGCAGAGCCCTGATAACATTTCATGGCGTCTTTTTTTAATGACCTAAGGGTGCGCTCATCTACCCTCTTCTCATATTTTCTAAAATCTCCAAAGGTAATCTCTTCTTTGTGTGTTTTGTTCACTGCAAAATCTGCCTTCGTTGCTGAAACGTAATTTTTTTTTTACCTCTAGTCCCAGTCTAACGTGCGTGTTTGGTTTAGTTACGTTTATGTTCGGTACTATTAACATGTCTGGGTCAAGTAGACCACTAATCATGCTGACACCTTCTGGCTTTTTTTTGGTGTTGCTCGTGAGGCATCGTACACATTAAATTGCGCCTTACGCATTGCATCTTCTTCCGTCGTCATTCTTCGATCGCGTATAATTACAGATTTGTTTAAAACAGTACGATCGGATCAGACGTTCCCACAAGTCTCAGAAGTGCCACCAGTTTCTGTTGAGTGAACTGCTCATAACCAGGGAAGCAAAAACGCCCTCGTCCGTGTCAAGTTTGTCAAGCTTCTCAAACAGTTATCTACCGGTAGCCCCTATATTTTGCGGCAGATGATAGAAAAATCGTCGAGAAATTATGAGGAAAACATATTTTTCGGTGGTCCTTGATGCGTGTGTTTGTGTGTGTCTCAGTATTTAAAATGCCATTATTATTCAGGCTTTCCGCTAATTGATGTGTATTTTTCGCTGATCATGAGTGCTTCTGCTCAAGGATGGTTAGCAAGTATTCACTTGGGACTAATGTTTGTTTTTTAATACTATAATAAAGCAAGTCTAAGCTGTATAGTAGTGACCTATCGTATATTCAGTCAACCGTTTGTACCGTATTATCTTCTGATAGCTAAAGACGGAACCTGAATGCTGATGAACAATTTTTTAATTAAGCCCTTATTTTTTTTAACGTAATGGAACTGTTTGAAATTTTCGTTAATAACTTCGAGCTGATGACCACTTGGTGCATTCCTATCTTCCCTGGCTGCCCTTGGTAGTTACCTCAGGGCTTAAAAGCGTTTAACAAATGGTACGGATATTCATCTCGTGGGCGAATCTTCGGTGGAGAGCGCCTGCGAACCATATCCGCTTGATACGAGACTCTTCGCTATAAGGCAAACAAATTACAGATACGCACAACATATGTAATTTATAAATCTTGTACAATAACCAGGTGTAGATAGACTTAAACTACCCTAGACTATGTTGTCACGGCAGATCGAGTGGCGCCAATCACCTGGTCTGCATCTCAAGGGCACATCAACCCAACTGAGTATAAGAATAAGTTTGACAGTAAAACAAAGTGAAAACAAAAACCCTATTTGATATAAATACAATTGTCTCCATTATTTTTAAGCAGGCTCTATTGACGGAATTTCATATTTACGTTCTGTCGAATCGGAGGTATTGTGTGATCTCCTGAATAACTCTTCGGCATCTTCCTCCTCAGGGTGAGATAAAATCGAAATGGACTCGAGATTCTCTTCGATCAGAGGTCGCAATGGCTTCAGCTTTTGGCCCACAAGAGCGCCTGTAGCCGGAGAGTCTGTCATATTAAGATGCAGTCAATGGTAAAATTTTCACATGTTAGTAATTGCCTGCTAAAGCGTTCTAAATACAAATGACGATTTTCATGATTAAATTATCGTTTGCCGTGTGTTAAAGCGATAGAGTTGCGTAAATTCTCGCATTTAATTGCTTTATATAGTTAGACGATTGCCAATCGGGAACTTTTTTTGTTTATCCACAATATTCGACGATCACTCTAACTATTACTGCAACAAAGTCGTTTAAAGATTTTGAGTATCTGCTATATAAAAGTATATTGGATGGTTTTCTATAATGCTCATTTAGGTGTTGATCTTTACGTTTCAAAGAAGACTGTCTTAGGTTGAGGTTAAAGTTCAAATTGAGGAAAGTTGGACGCGCAGCTCCTGTACGTTAGTAGCAGTTGTAGTAAAGGTGAAGATGTTACCAAAAGTAAGTAACGCAGTCACGAAGTGGTGGAATCGTTTGTGAATCCGCGCAGCGTGCACGAGGGATATATTTGTTAGTGTTAGATAATAGCTCCCTTCACGACTAAAAACAAATTCGCTATTGATACGCTTAACGTCGAATTCTAACCTAATGTTTACTCATTTATGATCTTACAAGCAAATTGCTCAAGTTTAATCAGACCTAAGCTCATCATAATCGTCATTCTCAGACGAAAATCCCAAAAGGCTGCCGATTGCTACGTTCTGTTACTGTAGAACTTATAACGATCCTAGTGTCATTTGGTTATCAGTCAGAAATGGCATCCCTCGTTTGCACTGAAGCGTCGGAATGAATAAACATGCCAAAAATATTTTCTAGTCAAGCCATAGATGTAGCAAATTTATTCTCTCCAGTGCTTTGGCAAGAAACATCACTTATACTGCTTATGCTTACTTATGCTGCTTACTGATACCAAATTGAAAACTGTGCTATTTATTCGCCAAACCTACGAGGTTACGCGAAATGGAAAGGTAAGGTGAGGCGGTGTCGGTGAGACAGGCCAGAATACATGAATGAATGGATAAATGGAGGCAGAAATTGAAAAAGTTCCGGCAGTCAAAGTATTCAAGACATTCAAGTACGGTATTGCACAGGGCTGGATGCGCAAGAAATCACACACATTGGCCAAAATCCGTATTGAACACACATCTACACCGTCTCCACCTCGGACATCCTTCCATAGCGCATGTTTATCTTTTTTTTTGGTCAATGTTTGGTCGCCGACAAAAATGAATATACTAAACTTTCGCTATAAGCCATAGCAGTCTTGCTCGTTACTTTTGCATTAGTCTTTTCATTGAAAACTTGTTTTAAACCCGTGGCCTAAAGACTAGTCATGAAGCTTGAATGCATTATTCTTCCTTTAGCTTATTATAGTACATCTCACTCATTTTTTCTCTTTTGAACGTCTAAAATGCGCATTTTTTGATGTTCATTCCTGAAACAAACGTCAGAGAGTTATATGCGCTATGTGCTACTTGATTATGTGTGCGTGCATGCGTGTCAAAGGGATTTCTAAAGGTGACCTACCCGTGATAGCACTGGCCGCGTCCTTCAGCTTGTCGAGCCCGTCTCCGTACGATGAATTGTGTGACAGCGAACCGTTATGTCCATTGTGAACAGCGGCTGATTGTGAATGTGTTATTGTTGCTGCTGCTGCGGCCGACGCCATTCCCGTGGCTCCATGGTTATGACCGCTCGTGGACTCATCGTACATCGACAGTGACATGATGCTCTGCTTGATCATCGATGACGTCATGCTCGAAGACATGCTCTGCAGTATGTGGAAAGAATTGATCAGTATTTTGATCGATCGATCAGAGAGGAACGAAAAAATTGGAATAGAGACAGAAAATGAAGTGAATAGCAGAAATCAGGTGATAATTTAGTCACTTTAAATATTATCAGCCGTTTTAAGTTCGTGAACCATCCACCTTGATTTTCGTTTACTATGGCACGCGGGCTCGAAAACAACCTAGCATGCGCAATTATACGAACCAGTAACCAAAGCATTTGCCTTTGATTGACAACACTAGGAATAGAAAAAGCAAAGATCCTAACAAGAGAATATTGCAGCAGCTAGATCTTTAGCTTGCGAAAGCTATTTCCCCAAGTAATTTCTTTGGCGCCTCAAGGAATCAAAGTTATTGAACAATATGGGAAAAAGCGCGAATCATTCAGTGTGTTGACCAATTCAACTCTTGCTAGCCTTTGCTACTCCAGCCAGGGTTAATAAGAGTGTTAAATTAGTGAAGTCTTGTCAGCTTTCTTCAACTGCTTTGAAATTCATAGCAACAATTCTTAATTACACATGCCCCCATCAAAGCAAATAGGCTTACTTGCGCCATGTTAGGAACCGATAGCGTTTTGCGGATAGGACGCCCCTGGGAGTGCAGGAGTTCCTTGACAGCAACGTCTTGCCGTAGCTTATCGAGATTGAGAATCGACTCCACTGAGATGACAACTTTCGTATATTTCTCAATATACGACTCTCCGTCAGCAGCTACATCATCTAGACCTTGGGCAGCCATTAAAGCTAGAGTCTCTCTGCCTTCAAGATCTTCACACGCTTTCGGGATGGATCCCACAATCTCGTACGTGACACCTACAACATAAACAATAAGAGCTAACTAATAACCAACGACTTCTATGAATGGCTTTTCAGTGCATGGACTGTTCCGTTGATAGTGGATCACACACCGGTATTTTTTTTGCTTCCAAAATGAAATTTCGTTGGACATAGTCTTTTCTGTACGTTATGACATTATTAAAAACAATCCTACCTGACCGATAAAGTGTGGGAGCGCCCGATATCCGCTTTCGCAGTTTCTCTGTGAACGTCTGCCGTTTGTAGACGTTAATGGCGAATCGCTTACGCAGTATGATGTCCACTGAGACAGGGTGCGAAAGGCGTACCTTTGCCTTCAAAATGAGGTAGATCCGGTCTTGCGAAGATGTGGCGGCATTTAGTAGCGGCGAATCGTGAATCGACGAATCCCATGCTACCACGACACGATTGTCTTCACTTCGTACGATGGGCAGCGTGTATTGGGGACTGCCCAACTCTTTGCTGAGTATCGAGTTAGCACCTGGAATGTGGGAGGGATGAAGATTCATATCGTCACTGCTGAGATCGAGGAAGAGCACTGGTGTGTGTAGCTCCATTCCAGCCAGTTCGGCTCCGTCGCCTTCGGCTGGTGCTCCCGGCACCCGCGAGCCTGCCTGGGGGGTGTAGACCGCGTCCCGCTCCTCCTGTAGACGCATCCACGCATCCAGCAGCTGCCGCTCTCGTTCCGTTTCCTGTTCGCTTTTGTTTTCTTTTGCACTCATTTTGACCAGCTGCTCATGTAGATAGTGCTTGCGCTTGTCAAGCACAGCCACCCATCTACCACACGTTCGAGAAAAGAAAGGAAAAGGAGTTACATTATGCTTAATCTTGGTATGGTAAAGTAATAACGTATTTGCCCACTAAATCTAGAGAGAGGTAAGGCGGTCTATGTTTAAAGCCGCGTGAGACGTTTCGTTCCGTAATAAAAGGGCCAAGCCATCTAAACCAATGCTTGTCGGAGGTAGTGAAAACATTTGTTGTCATGACTAGATAGCTAGATACAGCGACAAACTTGCACGAGTTGTGAAAATATTAAAAAAAAAGATTACGATACACATGATTTTCAAATGAGCAAGTCACATGAGTATCATGAGGATATGTTTAAGAAACACCGCTATTTCAAATACATAACGATTGCGGTGATCCTTTCTTGTTAATATATAAAAGCTCTTACTTGTCTCGCAATGCGCGTAGGTCATCATCTTGGTATGAATCGAGAGGCTTCTGCAGCCCGACCTTACGAGCACAGAGTCCTCCTACAGAAACGTGGGTGATGGCCTCGCAGCTCAGCGGCAGGGTGCCCGAGTAGGGCGCAGCTGAAACCGATACCACCATGCGGCGCTGCTGGCCTTGGCGTAGCTGGAACACGCCCCCCGTGGCCGCGTCGGGCCGGGGCGTTACCTCAACTGGCGCGTACTCGCCTTGCTCATTGAGTTCATGAATTTCAAGCCACAACTCAAGCTTCCGTTTTAGTTCACTCCATCGGGCAGCGAGGGAATGTTCACCTAGGTGAACTTCCCCAAGGCTCTCTGGCCCTAAATCCATTCCCGTCCTAAATCCATCATTTATACCCGTGTGCCCATTATGCTTGCTATATTTGCGGTAAGAAGAATGAGCACCGGTTGTTGCGGAAGGATTGCAGCACCAAAATCACGCCAGATCACGGTGTAACGAAGGATTACAACAATCGATGGAAAACCCTTGTTAGTATAGGTTGAGCTCTTTTGTCAAATAATCATAATAACAGTAAACGTATTAACATAATAATATAACACTAAAATAGAAATGCGGGCTTTATAGGCAGGCACACAACATTAGCGAGTCGAGTTTACGTGATATGATAAATTGGATTACTGTTTGTTTCCTTACCAGCTTCATTCCAGTGCGCTGTTTGTGTATGTGCGTAGGGTTACTTTTACAGAAGCACGGACAGTGATTAAGTACACGAATCATGCGGTGCTCGAGTTGAGCTGCACATTGCGCTAGTAAAAGTAGTAGGGATGGCAAAAAAAGCAGTTTGATTTGAGTCTAAACAGAGCTCGAAGTGTTTCCTCAGCTGATATGCTGTGATACTATTATTAATCATATTATCATCAGAAATTACACCACACTACTTTTAACTCCTTCCTGGTATGGGTGCGTGAGTGAACTGAAATGGGTGGTTGATGGTAATCATGATGCTTCATGGTGGAAATGACGGTGCAATAACAACAACAACAAGTTCAACCGGGCGCCCCCGCTTCTGACCAACCTGATGAACTTTACCGCCTCGTCCAAGCTGCGTCTGTCGTGCGGCCGTTTCGTTGTGGCCTCATGACTATTCTGGTTCATAAACCAAAGGGCAGGCCCGTGAACCAGTGCCTGGAATAGCGCTCGCAAGGGATTGAGGAAAATAGCACCGAACGCCCCGTTAGGTGATACCCCACAGGAAGCCCTGAAGATTGGAGAAGGTGGACGACGGCCGGGCATTTCATCAGCCTCGCCCGCGTGGTAGGTTGAGTCGTGTTTATTGTGGGGTATGGCGTCTCGATAGGGATTATCGTTGGTAATGGTACTGTCGCTGCCATCAGCGTTTTGTGGAGGACTTGGCGAAGAAGGTGGGGAATCGATTAGGGCGAGTCGCGGATTTCCGCTCATCATAGCCGAGGTTAACGGATCCTCGCCCGTGCTTAAGATTTCCGAACGCGTCATCACGGAGTGGTCTAGTGGACAGCTCTCACCCTCGGAGCTTACGTGGTGGGTAGCGGAATTTAGTAGAGGATAACAGGAGAAGCTTAGGTTGAGTAGAAATAGGTGAAAATGTAATTGAAGCAAACAGGTACCGCACTCGTATGTCTTACAGATAAAAAAAAAAACTTGGTGTCGTATTGAACATTGCATCGAGGGTGACAAAACACATGATTGCGACTACTAGGTTTTATCGAAGCGGTAGCGCATCGCAAGTACATACATAATGCTAACTGGGTGTAGGCGTCTGACAGAAACAATCGAGATTCGGTATGTAGGTGACCTTGGGGTTGTTGAAGCGAACTTCCAGAAGCTTCAGTTTAAAAGAAAACATTCGCCTGTATACCTACATTAAACTATGGTGGCTACGTTCATGCGAATTGCACTTCTGTTCTTCTCTAGTTAGAAAAGCCAAAGGCTTGAGTATATTTTACAATAATATTCAACTATAAACAGAATTCCAAACGCTTTTCGTAGCACGCACAACGAAACGACACGGCACAACAGGCAAATGATAAACACGTACCAAACTATTTGCTGTCTGTTGCTTGACTCCTCGGATTCTAGCTGCTTGTGGTGACTGGAGAAGCCGGAACTTGTGTGGCCAAACACCTCGACGCTGAGGGCGCCCTCTAGGCAGTACTCCACGAAGTCCTCGGTCACCGCCAGATCGAATTCCTTGGTGTGGTCGAAGCGGACGATCGTTGACCCTCCATGGTGCCCGTGTTGCCCGTGCTGACCGCCCGCGACCAAGCGAGCCGGCGCACCATTTGGTGCTGTGACCAGGATGGCGTGGTTCGGCGGCACACTGGCACCGGCAGGATCTGGCACGTCCTGAGGAGCGACGGTTACGTTGTTTCCCCAGAACGAATACTGGCAGAAGACAAAGTTGCAAAGCGCGGACGGCAGTCCCGTAGCCTCCTTGATAGTGACGCGTATGCGGACGAAGCGTTGCGATGCACTCATGACGCTGGCGACCTCGCCGGAGCCGCTCGAACCTGTAGAAGTGACGGAAGTGGTGCTTGTGTCCATGGCCGAGGCCTGGCTAGAGCCGGGTGCTGCTAGCGCGACGCCCAGCTGGCCTGCACTCATACTGGTACTCATGTGAGCGCTCCCCGCGCTTGCGACCGAGCCCTGGCCATTAAACGGTCCACTCGTTCCCCCACAGTCAGCCACCCTGTCCAGGCTGCCCTGAGTTCGGCAAATCTCCATATGCAAACGGCCAGCCACCTCGCCATGCTGGCTAATAATGGGCACCTGATAGGCTAGCTTTACGTCGTGAAAAACGGCCCCCAAAAACATATTCGCCACTCCGATCAACGAGTGGTTCTCCTGCGACTCGAAGAATGGATCGAGATCTGTTCTTAGCTCGGGGTGAGGCGGTAATGAAGCGCCGCTCTCGGCAAACAACTCTCGCATGTCGATCAGCTTATTTTCTAGCTTATCCATCGACCAAATCTGCGAACTCATTCCTGGGCGGGAGACCAGTATGGCCGGCTCTGACACAAACGCGCTCTTCTGCAAAAATCAAATAAATAATACTAATAATAAAAGAACAGTAAACCTATGTACAAACCAAAAAGGGCATAATGGCATGGGGAAGATATTATCCCAGCAAAATATGAACGCTTTGCTTGCCTTTGGTCGTATCATTTTTCTATTATATCAACTGTACACGAATCATATTTCCTGCAGGCAGTTTAGCATTATCTACATAAATCCTTATTTATAGAATATGAGTATTTTACTCAACGAGAATTACTTTAGTAACCCGATCCTTAAATAAAAAACAATTGGTAGAAGATAAATGACCATAAACCCGCAACACCAAAACAAATGAAAAACATTCTTTTCGATGGGTTCTTACTTTTCTGTTAGGCGTCAAATTCGCGGTTGGAATCTGCAGCGTCACGCGAAAAGTTGTATTTTTGTTGAGCTGCTCGGACAAAAGATTGGCCTCGCGCACGAGGTCATTGGCGGTGGCAGTTTGCTCGCGCAGTTTGGCGAGGCTGACCTTGAATAAGTGGTCTCTTTCTCTGGCCCAGCTCTCCTGTGCTGCCCGTTCCAGGCCGACATATGGCGCGTACGGTGTTGTCGGCGACATTTGCTCACGCAGAATCTGTAGCTGCTTCTCGTACATTTGCCGTTGCTTCTCGAGTGCCATATTCTTGTCTTCCTCATGCTGTCGTTCCAAGGTCGCGATAGCCGTTTGAATAGGATCGTTGGAAAGCTCTTGCAGCATGAGTTCTTCTCGAGCGAACTGATAGTCGATTGGAGGCTCGGCAGCCTTCTGCGCCACTTGTTCGGGGGACAGTTGCTGCTGCTGCTGCTGCTTCTGAGGGCACGTAACACGGAAAAAGTGATGATTGCCCCAGAAGATGCGGTCGCCATTTTTCAGTAACCGTTTTTCACTCACCACGACACCATTGACACACGTTCGCGCCCCTTCCCGTGGCTCAATCCACAACTCCTCACCATTTTCAATTATCAGTACACAATGCTCATTCTGGATGCCTATGCCGAACAAATGGATATCAGGTTGAACTTCTGGTCGTTCGGAATCAGGACGGCCGACAAGCGTTCGCTCCTTTTTAATATTGAACAACAGCATCTCATTGAGAGACGGGTCGGCATTTAGATTGACCAAGTAGAACTTGTCGCTTTCCACCTTGATACCATCAGCCTCGACAGATATGCCCATCTTTTCGAGGGCTTGCTGCCGCTGTATGTGGACCTGCTCGGTGTGTTTCACCTTTTCCTCCCATGGCTGGGAAATTTCCTTCATCAAAGACTCGCTTTCTTCGAGCCGCGCGGATACATCTGCACTACGCACTTGCAGCAGTCTCGCCTTAAGCTCTTCGACCTGCTGCTTCAGCTGACGGATCAGTTTAGCGTTCGGGTCTTCATTGACAACGGCGTGGTTGACGATCCTCTTGGCGCGGTCTGCGTACCGCAGCGTAGACAGGGTCTCCTCGTAGTTGTCGGCTGCCGGACTAATCGTCGCTACCATAACTGTTTTCGAGTTTCCGCCCAGCTTGTCTTTAAGGAGCCAGGTGAGAACGGAGTCCCGGTAGGGAATAAACTGACTTGATGTCTTTCCTTCGGCAAGTTTCGAGATAACCATGCCTAATGTTGTAAGGGATTTGTTGATGTTCGAGCCTTCTTTCAAACGGTCACCTACAGCTCCGGTCTTCGTCGCACGTTCCGAGCCGGCTAAATCCACCTACGAAGTGTTCGCAACAGAGGCGATAATTTAAATTCAACGTACTTAGGTGTACGTGCTTAGGTAAATTTGCAATGCAAAGACAAATGACCATACAGTTTTTAGGATTTTCGCCAGCGTCGACATGGCTGTATACTACACACGCAGGGTGTAGCAATTTTTTTTTGGAAAAGATTTAAGCTTCACAAATTCTACACACGTGTATCAACTACAAAAACATACATCAAGGAAAAATTCGTACAGGTTTTCTAGAAAATCGTCTTAAGCACGAAAGGAGTCGCGAAGATCTGTCGCTGTTCAAGCAGCTTCCCACTTCTAACAAACGACAGCTGGATAAATTACGTGCATAATTTGACCATACGACTTACAATGCTTGGTGTTGAAAGAAATTATGTTGCTATATCAATGAATTGTTTAGTTATACATACCAGGCTCATTTTGGACATCTTTTCGCCTTGTGAGTTGGTAACCGGGTCGTTAATTGTGCATGTGAGCGTGATATTGAAGACGGCATGGGATCGAGACGATTCGGAGTTCATATTAGTTGCAGCCACTGTTCGGCTTTTGTTTCCTTGAGCCATCAGCTCGTTGATTTGATCGTACGATGTTACTGCGTGCTTGGATAAATTCTCCACGTACGTGCCTAGAGAGATAGACGAACAGAAAAATAATAAAGTTGTTTCAAAGATTAGATGAACTAAAATAATTTAACACAGATATATATAGTAATTTCCACATTGTACAAGCAAAACTAACTGTACTGCGACGACACGAGATAACAATGCTAAACGTACGTCACTAGCAAGCGTCTTGAAACAGGTAATATTATTATTTAAATATAAAAAAAAAAAAAAAAAGCTTAATGTCATAGTAAAAGGCTTTCGCTTAAATTAGCATTGGTACTCTACCTAAATAAGTATTTTGCGGTAAATCAATCGGTAATAATGCGAAATCAAATTCACGTTTCTTACGAGTACAAAAGTGTAAGACACCTTATTTATATGCGCAAAAATTGAATATACCTATATACTACGTATAAATTTGAGAGGTATTTGGAGCTGTGATACAAGTAAGGCTACAAAAAGCCAAGGCTGAAGTACGGGTTTGCAGCTAAAGGCCGTAGAAAGACCGCCATCACTTATAAACCATACTTCAGAACTTTCCATGACACAACTGCGGCACTCGCCCGTTTTCATTCACAGAGTTCAGGTACCCGTTCAGCGTTTATTGAAACATTGTCTCCCAGCTCAGTGAACGCTTTTCCGTAAAATTTAAGTAAAATTTTGTTTTTAATACTCTCCATCGATTCTAAGTTTGTGCGGATTGGGTAACCAATTTATGCCTGTACTTTGGATTCATTAGCTATGTATTGAGCATATAGTGAATTTATATCCAGCGAAATAATGGATTAAAAAGAAAAAACGAAATTCATGGTTAGTTTTAGAAACCGTCACTAAAACAACAGATCATCATATCGAAGACTTATCGCCAAAAGTTTATTACTATTGCGGCTGGAACTGTTGACACTTAAGCATTTATTCCGTCGTCATCTTTTTCACTATATTGATTGTTTCATCATGTTTTGTCTGATTTGCGTAAGTGACTGAAGCGTTCTGTCCATCGCCGGCGGGGGCCTCCTTCTTGCAACAAACATAAAGAAGGATATGGGAATAAGCTGCTGGATTAGATAAATTTCTCTGTGTTTTGACGCTTCTAGGGATTTATCGACAAAAATAGGTCACGCAATAAGTTTAGCTGCAATTTCCTGAAAAATCATCTCTTTTGTTTAAGGTGTATTCTAACTGCATGCAATGGAATCACAAAAGTCGACTTTTTATTAGTTACTGGAATCAGTGTTTTTGGTTCGCGAAACCAGGTCTCATATGAGGATCTAAAGCACAGACTTCGTATTGTGAGAGTAACAACAGGCTGTTTTTGCGTCTCACTCATACGCTTATGAACGATAGTGACAACAAAGCAGAACAGGTATAGAAAATGATTTACTGAATTGTGACTTGTAATCATCTTTCTTCGCTGCCTTTCTGGTTCGACTCCACGAACCAACACGATAATGGAAACTACGTCAAAAATAGACGGTATTACATCGTATGGTTACATGTTCGATACCGTTTCATGTCAAAAAGATCCCAAAGGCGGTGTAGTCAGAGTTGGCATTGAAATGAAATATGTTACCAGAACAGCGTGCCACGTTGAGGAACAACAACAACAAACAATTCCAGGCTGGCGTACTACTCGTACTTCTAGATCCTATTACGTGGACCTTAGAAGGGATCCATGCTTTACAGCAAGAAATTATCAGACCAATTAGACAGATCAGCAGATTTATATAATACCAATAGCCAAGTTTGTATTGCAATAAGACTGCTATTTTGTCACGTATCAATTGGGGATTCGGATAGTAGAAGAGGAAAATACGGTAGCGAACGAAAGCTTATAAAGATAACATGGGTTGAATCAGTCATAATACGCCGGTATCGAGGTCAGAGTGGCTGCGTGTTTGGGGTTCTACGAAGCAATGAATTTGCCTGCTTTTTGGTACCACTGTCTTATATATAAATAATCATTGTGTTAAATGAAGGCTTTTTTTTTTTAGTTAAGGTATATCTGATACAATTCCTACGAGCAGTCCTCTAGCTTATTAACATGTCTACACAAATACTTCAATAATCATTTTTCCCGGTTGCCCATAAATCTGATACAAATAAGACATATGCTAACATTTTGAGTATTTCAAATTGCAATCAAAAGTAGTGTCAATTGCGTTGTCGCGAGTAGTACTAGCACACCGTGTAACTACTGCTGTGAATAATTCTGTTTAAAAATGCAGATGTACCTGATACATTTGTTTTTATTGGTTATGCAAAAAGCCACTTGAGATCGATACGTAGTACAATAGAAATCTGTATAATATCGCCTATGTCTGGCCACATCAGCCACAAGTAGTCCAAAGCCGAATAAATTACCGCTATGGAAATGTGTGATTTTCGGCGCGGAGAGAAGCCATCGTCGTTTCTCTAATGGTCTTAGTATTTGTACGATTGTATAGCGTCAGCAGACAGTTCCGCCTGAACGATTCTTTGTACTGTGGTTTCTATAACCTTGGCAAACCTAGTTTCCTATAACAGCTGTACAACATGGTATAGCTAGTTTTCCGGCAAAAATCATTCGATTTGATGATTTTAAGGGTAAGTACGCCCCGTGTGTTCGATGTGACGATTCGTCCTTCAAAACCATGTTCATCAAGCCTGTCCTATCGCTAACCAGCAACTGCTGTTTCAGAGACACAGGCAACGACTGAGGCAAAGAGCGCATAGTCAGCAGCCAGCGCAAAGGGGTCCGTTCTGGGTTTCTGCTACTGGCATTGCAGGTGAGTACAAACTCTTTTCAACCAACGGAAGCAGCCGCCGTCGCTGCAAGGGCTGTAACAACGCTGACCAGTATTAGTGGAGGTTCCTCCTTCTCTCTCGCTTCTACGCAATCCCTGAATAAAACGCTTAACGAACAATACGCTAACGTTGCATACAGCCAACAGTGGTTGCTCTAGGTCGCGATAAAGCTCGATAGGTTTTACCCGTGGCCGCGAGACGCTTGCAGAAGCAACTGGGTCTCTTTTTGTCTCTTTAGCCAACAACAAGTTCGTCTTAACGACAACTTGCGTCTTTAAGTCTATACACACGCCAATCCTCGAATCCACCTTAATCACCTTGCCTTATTAGGCGCAATATGGAACCGCGATTATTTTCCCATCGGTAAGAAGCGAAAGAAATCACTACTCAGAGTCCATTTCTACCAATGACGTTTTCAGAATTAATGATAAGCCACTACAAATCAAACACGTACATTTGTCATATAGGACCACGTATTTGTTCTTAATACAAATCGCGACATATTCGAACTTACGGAAATGACAAGAAGTATCCGTTGTCGACTTTATTAGAGATAATTATCCACCTTCGAGAAACCCAGAATCCAAGGTTTTTCAATTTCAGCAATAGGCACTAGGTTAGCCATTCACCGTCTTGAAATTCTTCCAATATTATCCAGTTCATCTCCTAATTGCTACCAGCAAGGGACACACATCTACAAAAGACAACTACAAATACAAGGACGTGGATATAATTCAATGTCCCATTAACTGGGCTATCCCTTAATGTGTTGACGCCCGACAATGCCGCTTGCTTACCCATGATATTGTGCTCTCGAACTCGCAGTTGTTGTTTGCATCCGCTTGCATCAAGCAAGTCGTGAACTTTCTCATTATAGATCTCCATGTAAGATACTTCGACCTTAAATGATGTGTTTGGGTCAGCATGGCGAGCGATTCGCTCGAACAGGTCATCGCACAGTCGTGGTATCAAGCCTTTGTCCTCTTTTGAGCCCATCATTGTGTACGATTTGCCTGAAAATGAATGAGCAAAGCACATTATTTGTCGCAACGCTATTATGCTACCAATGTTTTGTCAACTATCATCATTTTCGAATATGTTTATAGTTCATATAGAGCATCACTTGAATGTGTGAAAAAGATAATATTCTTTTTGGAATTTCTGGACGACTCAGCTTAACAAACTCGGCCTCAAAGGTTCGATTTTAGAGAAGTATGATTATACTGATGTTTTATTCCCTGTCACAGGATGATAACTTCGCATGAGCAAAGGCAGCTGCATATGTGAACAGAGAGGGGGATGTTAGAGGGGGAACAGAGAGGGGGAAACATTTTTTTCCCTTTTGACATGGCATGGTAGTAGTGGATAACAGTAACGATTGATAAATTGGTGGATAATGGCACGGAGCGGTAGAGCCCCGTGTCATCTCAGGCATAGCGTCCTGGCAGCCTATGAGCCGCTACAATTATAGCTGTTCTGTCAACGCCAAATCTTTGCTTTTGCTGCATCTCCAACGCTGATGAGATCGCTCACTTGCGTTACTAACCTCAAAAGTTACAAGAGGCTGAAAAACGTATACTGTCATTATCCTGCCAGTAGCGATGTTCTTTTCGTCTCAGCTGTTCATATACGAGGCCCAATCCAGCGGCCGTAAGGTCGATAAAAGACTCCCCTTAATTTCCCTTTAATTTCACAGCAACGTTACGCTACTGTTATAAGTAAACCAACTATGTAACTCGTTTATGCTTACATATGAACGTTGTAACCCGACGAAAAGTTACTATTTTTCATTTTTTCCTAGTGGAACAATTATTCTTCAATACTTAGTATCCGCAAAATAAAAACAATCTATAGAGATGCACACTATATAAGACTTGATCGCTGGACGGACATCAACAATAATTCGTTCATGTGTATAAACAAATATCTTCAGCCACATTAGGGTTCGAAGCAAAGCAAAGCAAGACGTTTTATTTGTACTACCTTTTAGCTAATTACGGCCCTGTAGAGTTATGGAGCGAAGGAACATTCAGAAATGTTCCTTCGTCCATAGAAAAGTCCAAGAAGTCCCAATATTCACAAATAATTTAGGTAACAAATGACATGAACTGCGTTGATAGAACAGAATAATTGCAAAATGTCTGGAGTCGCGGGGCTGGTGGTCTAGATCAAGTTGAAGTGATGACGCAGACAAGGAGCAGCGACACGCCAGCTATCTACCGTTGTAACTATTTACGGCATTCGAGAAGACCTATAATAAGCATTAACCTTTATGGACAAATGACACAGAAATAGATCATTTCAGATACGGAGGAAGACTGCAATAGCTATTGCTCGTTTTGTCGGCACATTTTAACCATTTTCTCCTAAGAACGTCCAATACTTCAACGACTCAAAACATACAAACCTAATATTTGTCATGCGGAAGCGTATTTGTGGTTGTTTGGTGGAGAACTCTTAGATTAGATCCATATCCGAGAATAAACGTAGACCCTGCCTCTTACTTGACTTGATTCGCAGCTGGATTCGTCGACTTAATGCGAGTTAAGCCAAAGCATTTGAGGCTTTCTAGATGCTAGTGCAATTGTACGAAGTGTACCTCCGGATTATTTGTGTCCAGTGGGGGGAGACGCTATCCATGGAGGGAATCTTTGATCGATCAAGTTTATTGCGGCAATAGTTCTTGTACTCATAGCATTGTGCAATGTATAGATAATCTTAGGTGTTCAATATTATAAGCGATTGCTAGCTTCTTACCGGACCCCGTTTGTCCGTAGGCGAAGATACAGGCATTGTAGCCTTCCACGGCGTTGTCCAACAGCGCAGTGCCGATGTCGTGGTACACTTCTTTTTGTGACGCAAAATGCGCGTCCTCCACATCGAATGACCAGAAGCAGTGGTCGAACGCGAAGCTCTGTCGAAAGAAACATAGAAAAATGTATAAAAAGCATAAGAAGTCGTCTAGCGTGCGTGACCTCCGCAATACCGTGTCCAGATGCTGCCGTAGTTCTTAAACGCGGAAGACTTTGATTGATATCGACCAGCATTTCTTTGATATGACACTAATACTTAAGTTCCTTTCGTACAATTACTACAATATTAATGTTTAATAACAAACGTTGCCCTTGAGAACCGGTTGTTTCTTCAAATTATGTGTTCCAAATGTGTTTAAATTAAACTGTCAGGATTGATAGTTTCGAGGTGTCGATTAGCTTGATTGACAATCCCAATGTCTTCTAATGCAATATAAATAGCTATTTATAGACAACGGCAAACGGTGTAATAGATTAAATCTCAAAAAAACTCTAATACTAATTTGACTCCTATGCAGTTATCATATTATCTACATAATCGTGTGGGCGTAACTGATTTCCTTAAAAACAAGTGAGATGCTGTAGATTTATTTGATCCTATCCTTACGTCTTTTATCAGACTATGCCACACGTTACGAGACAGCTAAATACATTATAGTATATTATTACCTATCGTACCTATTATACCAAGCTGGTTCGCCTATGTCAAAAGAATCCAACAATTGTATAATGTTAAATTTAAAAAAATGTGAGAATCAATTAAAATTGACCCATTGCAAATAGGTTGAAAACGTTAACGAAAATGGAGCACCATGGTGCCAGAAGAATTTCCACAAATTGGTTTCGAAATCAATTATAATTGATAATATGATCGTATGATCGATGATGAATTATAATTGATGATATGATCAAGTCTTAAAGAAAGGCGTATGGTCTTGCGCCAAGGTGACGCAATCCCGCATTAGTAAGTCAAACGGTATACATTAAGCTAAACCCAAAGTAAGTGTAAGATGTGCCGGGTAGCTGTGTGCATTTTGAGCTATTTTATACAAACCTAATCGAGCTTAGCCTTTCTACTCATTTTGAAGCAGTACCTCAAGTTGGCATGTGCCAACTTTTGAACAGAAGTAACAGCACCGTGTGTCGTCCCACCGTGATGTTTACTTTTCTGCCCAGCAAAAGGTCCTGTTGACTTGTTGCGGTTGTTAAGTCTCTATTTTTAGCCACTCGTTGAAGTCAGCGCGATACATTCTGTCGCTCGTTCTTCGATCGACATGAGTCAATAGCACGATCGCTGCCGCGTAACAGCGTTATGCCTCGCTTGCGGTACTAATGTACGGTGCCAATCTACGTCACTGAGACAATGGCTTTCAATTGATGTTAAGGCCCACAGCCCTCTACCTACGAGGTAATTTCTTGGCTACGAGAAAACATCGCTCAATCGACGCCTAGTTGTTCGGTTAAACTTCTTGAAGTTGGTACAATCATTCGCCACCAAAAGCTCTTTGGCCAGAAAACTACGACACAGCTGCAACGGTAGTAAGAGGGCTATCAGCATTCGTAGTGAAGTCTACAATGACAGATAGAGGATGCAAAGGACAACAATACTATCCAAGACATCTCTGGGTTGAGCAGTAAAAATCGTTGGAAACCGTATCTTCCACCATCGAAAGTCTCGATTGTGCGTGCCTCTATTCAACTCAAAAGACGGTTTCTATTTCCATTGACCCCTATTTTCCCCTATGCCCAGCGGCGACCGCATCATCCTCTTCGTCGTCTCGCCTCCACTACAACGGTTACCTTTTATTCTAGAACTTCGGCTTCGACCGGGCATTATTTATTGCACTAGCATAATTTCTACGAACGAACACTACGTATAAAGGCTGTACGAAATTTACGGCGATTGGCCACAACTCAAATGATATAGAACAGCTGGTCGATGCAAGCAAATCGGCAGGGAAAGCAACGAGCGACTGAAACTGCCACCTCGCTAGCATTTCGTATCGTTTGCAGTTCTGCCGTTGGTGCTCTTCTTTACCAGAGCGGACCTAATGTCAGGACATATTTTTTCCCCCATTTAACTACCAAACGCGACACAATTCATCCATCTTACGTTCATCATTGCGTAAGCCCTGCAGTAAGGTCCAAAAAAAAAAACCGACAACGCCGTGAGCATAAAGCTGTATCGCAATTCCCTTTGTTAACTTGATGATCGAAGCGATTTGCTAAAAGGGCTGTATTTAAACTCTAATGTAATAATGATAACAAAAGCTTAATACCAAGCTTTTGTTGCTTCGAAGCAAATTACAGCCGACCCAGGCTTAGAACGAACGTGGCGCTCCCTGATGTTCTAATATTCGTAAGAAATAACCGTAACTGTTTCTCGTTAGGAAAGCCGAAATTTGTATGAGGGTATTTAAAATGGAAGCAAAGCAATATTTGCGACCAATTATTACACGTAAACTTTCCTATTCTGATAAAGAGTTGCTAAGTGGTCAATTTTATAATCATATATATGTAAAACCCTATAATAACATTGCAAAAAATTACAACACATTCAGTGAACCAGGGCAGCTTATGTTATTATTATGTATGACGCGCTTGACTCACAGTCAGTCAGTTGGAATTATTAACCAGTTTTGTAAAACAGAAACTTTTAATGCAGCATATCCGTACGAGAGAAATTTTGTGGAATTCGTGCTTGGAAAAAACTGTCCTACCAAGTCAAAAAAAGGCCTTACTTCTTTTTCATTTAGTGTATTTGGACTTAGACAAAACTGCTATTGCACAGCTCATTACCTTGTTCCCTGCTGTTGTCTGGTTTGTCAAAACGTCTACAGCATTTATCTGTCACACTAAAGATGGCCCAAGCGTTAAATGCACAATTTACGCTTATTTTATCGTATAAATAAGTAGCTGTAGATGGAAGACGTTAACCTTTGTTGGGACTGAACGAGATTTGCCCTGCCTGCCAACAACACAAAGGGCACAGGTGAAGGTTCTGTTTTACGAAGCATATCGGTCTGACATGTCGGTCGCAAGCATGACGCAGACTGCAATGCGAACTTTAACATGGATTTGGTGACCATTCAAACCAAAACTTGAATGAAAACATTGATAACGTTAGAAATAACTGAAAAAGCTATGAAGTTAAGTTATTTGTATGACCGAACACAAAAAGGGTAATTCCATTATCTAGTAAGCAAATATCTTCGAACAGGTTACCATTTGTACCGACTGTAGAATCTACAAAGTTAATGGAACATTTACTATTAATAACACCTGTCTATTTTACATGTTTATCGCGAACGTTTTTGATAATATTATTTATGTAATGAAAGTGAAGCAAGCTTGTTAGATGTAAAGTTTATCGTGAGTTGCGCTTACGAAATGATATAAACTAAAAAAAAAAAGCCGTTAAATGCCTCGTTTGGCAATTATTAAACTTACTACAGTAAGGACTTTCAAATTAAAAACGCAAGCGTAGCGTGTCACTTTAAAACCGTTCTTCCAATTCCAATCCCAGCTTTCTTTTTTGTTGGGGAGACTTCTAAAGCGAGCGCCTTTGTCAAGGACGCCTTACTTCTAGCAATAACTAAAAGGGAACGCGCAGCGTAGGGAACTCGCTTACAAAGTCAGCCGATTTATGATATCGTATTCCTGTAAATTGAGGCGAACGGCAAAGCTATTAGAAAAGCAGTGGTTAACAATTATAAAACAAGCGTGCAGCTTTTATCTATTCATCAAGTTAGACCGTTTTTGCTCAGCCCGCAACCTTAAAATAATAGTGAAAAGCTAAACAGAAAAAAAAGTGGCGTAGCAAGAATGTCTGTGTATATTCGTTCCGGCATTGCTAGACAACACCGCAACGTCATTTGACTTATATAACGATATCACGGTTTCGCGAAAAAAGAAAAAAAAATTGTAAGAATAGGGGTTCACTTGCAAATTTTCGATAAAGTTTATAGTAAACAATATGGTTATTTGACACACGAGCTCAGATTTGTAGATCTGAGTTTCGTGACAGACAAAAAAATGTCGGGCCAATTATGCGATCAATGGACACACCGAGGACAGGGCCAACTTTGTGTGAAGTTGGATATACTTCGTTTTTATTGAATTTCTTCAGATAATTCATGGTATTTATTATTCTCTATTTGAATGTAAATGAGGTCGATCTCAACGCATACGGAAATTGTCCAGAACCGTCGGAGGCGGTAATGGTCATAGCTTTTCGCGTTTGCTAATTTTAGAAGTACACTAGGAACTAGACCAATTGAGGCGTGAATAAGCTCTTCTATAGTATGAAATGTGACAGCATCGTCTCGACCGTTTACAGCGATAAATATAGGGTTTCAGAAATAAACGCTACTTGTTTGAATTGATTGTTGATGGAGTGATGTTTTAGCACGAAAAACCGAACGCTGAGTCGTTTTTTACCCCCCTCGGTTCAGTACCCCATGCTAAAATTCTGTATTAAACAATTATCTTTTATTATCCCGAAGAAAACAGATATCTGTTTAAGCAACGCGATACGTGTTGGAAGAAAGTTTCTCTTCGATCTATTTGAACTTCAGCTTGATGTACTACTATGTGTTCAAGATATGCGAGAGATACGTTTTGGCCACTTACCGTAATATATCACGCGTTCCGCTAATGGCCAATTGTTGTATAGCCATAAAGTTTTATTTTTTGTTAGCAGAATGTATATAATGCATTATTTTTTTACATTTTTACCTAGCATACTCTCAGTGAACATAGTACGAAGGGCTGATAGGCGCGCAAATGGCCGCAGTACAAGGCTAAGAAGGGAACGTCGAAGTTCTTCCACGAAATCCAGAGCTGAATACCCATCATTAAATTTTTAACACGGCTATGACCTCATCCACAAAGCCATGAAAATTATCTGCCTGGAAAAGGGGTTTCACAGTTGGTCGTCGTAATCTATCTAGAAACCGCTTCAACAAAGACACTCTGACCGGGTATCTACGCGCAGTAATCGCCACAGCCCGAAGCAGAAATGATTTTTTCGCTTCCATTAAGCAACCGCACTCATATGCCAATATGATTGTGGGTAGCCATCAGTTTTTAAAGGGATCTGTACAAGCATTTGCTCACGCCGGTATAGATTCCAATGTGGGAAGCTTGGTATTGTAAGAGACTTGTACTTATATGTACAGGGTAGATCCAATGCTTCTCGGATTGTTGTATGGAATACGCGGAATATAATTCAAATATAATATCTTATCGTGGCGTTCGAGAAGCTAACATGTTTTTATTCAATGGCTTAAAGCAGTGTCCCGATCATAGAACACACATGTTTTCCGTATGTTTCCATACGGCCAACTTGGAACGCAACATGACGCAAAGGAAACTAAGCCCGGACTACTTCTGAGAGAAGGAGTACGACGCCCTGACGCTCCAGCTTGTATTTGGATCAGAGCTACCCCGCTTTTAGGCAAAGGCTCTACTCAGTTCTGTTTCCAGAAATACTGACCAATACCGAGTGATTCACTATACAATTTACTCATGAGAGCAGTCACGTAAGGGCGAAAAAAGTAGAGCAAGTAACTTCAGAATCTTAACATATTAATATTTTATCTCGTTGAACGGCTGAGAGACAAGGCAAACCAAATGGACGCGTAGAGTTTGTTCTATTGTTCGTCTGCTAAAAGAGATTTCTTGAGGCCGCGAGCAGCCAGTCATCAACCAGGTAGGCTTGTAATATACTTCTATAAGGGGCTCCATGAAGACTTCTATGAAATCAATCGCCTATCCGCTTTCTCTGGAAAATAGATTATCTAAGTAATGATCATTATCATATCATAATAAATATCTCTAAAATTAGAATTTTATGTAGCTGGAAATCTTTGATATGCACTATTAGTGTTTTAAAATTTACTATAGCTAGTAAGGAACTATCGTCACTAGTATGAACGTACTTTCTTTTGGCAGCTGCCACAGTCACATATAATCGCTACACCCTATATAAGTAACTAACATCTTTTCAAGCCCATTGAGACATGAGCACAGTATCAAATTGCAAAACAGGTTACGACCCATCGATGATTCAAAAACATTAGCAAGATTTTCTGAAAGGCGCGAACGTTTAAATTTACTTCAGTATCTCAGAACTCTGCAATATTTACACACACACACAGTTTTGACTGTAGATGGTCAGGACTCGAAAGATCCAACGAATCGCACCCAGGGTCCATGTTACTTTTCAGAAAGTATATTCATTTGTAAACCGTGCTTCCGATGCCGCTTGTTCTTCATAGAAGTCGAAAACAATTACTAGGTTCCAGGGGTGGGTTAAGAATAATTGTTAAGTTATAAACAAAAGTGAATGATTTTGACAAATTGTGTAATAGCTAATGTCTTCTAAGACGCACGATGCGGTAAAGGAATAAGTTGTTACCAATCAATAATTTCATTGACTTCATGGATCGTTGTTACCTTTGGCTGCTGGTGATCCGTAGGCGAACTTTTGTAGAGAATTGTTTGGCCATTCCGCATTTCCACAACACATTTTGTTCCCAAACTTTGTTCTGTAATAAAAACAGAACATTCTAGTGAATAATTTGTTGCATAATCCTATTTTCTATTATTATTATTTTTGTTCAGTATAATAGTTACATTTGCTCGTATTTGGGTAAGCCAAATACACAAAAACATATAAACTGGGAAATCTATTCGGCTACTAGTATCTATCTATATGTATATATGTTTTGCGCATGGTTTCTAATAAAAATAGTTAACAATATCCCAGTTAGTTGACAGACTCAAATTTGTATTGGTTGACTTAGCTAACAGTAACTAGCATGGCAGATACAGCCTAAAAGGACCCGTCTGATTGACGACTACGTACGGCTACGTAACAAGATTTCTTTCCACAAAAAACATCAAGCACTGAACTATTATATCTGTCGTATTAAGGTTGTGCTATACAGTCGGTTACGAACACGTTAGTGCTCATCGAGGACCATGAAAACTGTAGTTCCCAGCGATGCCCCACACGCAAACAGTCACACTTTCCATACTGAGCAGCACGTTTCTGTTAACGCTTTAGTGACAATATCGTTGCAGCTGCGACGTATACCTTTGCCCATGGCAAAATTGCTCGGGGCGAAAACCTGGTAATCATTTATTATGGTCGCATAGCCATGGTTCAATACATAGATATGTGTGGCACGTGTGTATGAGCCCATATTTTATATCCGATAGATGACTGAAGAGAAGCACCCAATCACGTTAGCAGATAAACTACAGACAGAACAGAAAATAACGGACGGAAAAGTGATCGAATGCCAAAAGTATGTCAGTCCCAAACTTCGGAGCAACCAGCCCTTAAGCCCGCATTGCTGAATGGTGCGCCCCGATCTGCCGCTGACCACATGAACTACAACGATCTCTTTTATGTCGACGACTGCACAGTGTTAAACTTAGTTTTGCCTAATAGCTCTTGATAAAAAGTACTTTTCTGTATATACCAATTAACAGAATTGATCTAGTTTTACCTGTTGCTGGCTGGTACAACCAGGCTTATTGGTCTGTGCACGAACAAAGATTTTCAGAAGGATAACCGATACAAATGGAGCGTAAAAATCCATCGGCAGTCAATCGGGGATACGGTTTTATTATGTATACATATACATAATTTGATCTTTACTAGTCCTTCCCTTTCTTTCCTGTATTGGTCTGTGCTCTAGAGTCTTGATATTTTTACGGAGCATTGTGTTTTGCGTGTTTCCTTAGTTAAACAACTTGATGACTATTTTACTAATAAAGATTCGGCAAATATCACAGGATTTTATGAACCTTTCGTTCATCATACCTCGTACCCGAACGTAATCACATGTTTTCGATGCGGTCTATTCAAGTAGTGTTAAACAACAACAGCAGCAACAAGATAATCAATGCCCACCCAGAACGTGGTCAATTCTTTATTGAGCTCCTTTCTCGTTCAGCCTAAGAGGCAAGAGCCAGTCAACTTAACATTCAGGCACATCACTGCAGGCATTCACTTATAATGCCAGTATTGGACATATTCGTCACGGTAAAACACCGCACTAGTGTGTTTCTCTTTCATAATGATCTGTGGCAAAGACGTCCGCTTGTCTCAGCTAGGAGCAGACTACGCTTTAGCCGCACAACGTCCGACACGTACCGCACGTTTGACCTCGTGCAGATGCGTTTGAGGTTGTGCACTTTGCCTGTGTGTAAGTCTGGCTGACACCTGCGGAAAGAAAGATGAGAATGGTAAACAAGTTTTGGCTTTACCTTGCTAATGTACTACACTGCTATAAGGCGGCTGTTCTTATGCTCTCGGATACTGAATGGATAATAATTGAAATGATAATAATGATATTTAAAGAGGAGCCCTTGACTCTATAGGGCAGGTCGAAGATTCGCATCACTGAGATACTGACGTTGTCGTCCGTTATCCTCTATAGAGCTCATAGTAGATAGATAGTGTGATTGTACAACACACGGCCATAGCCATTGCTATATATATATATAGAGAGAGAGAGAGAGAGAGAGGGAGAGAGGGAGAGCACCACATCTACATTAATCTACTATACCTACACAGTCTTGCAGTCGGTCCGTCTGAAACGGAAGCGCGCGCGCGCGCACGCACGCACGCACGTTGTAGAAGACAGCATTGTACATCTCACGTAAGTGTGTGGATAGAATAGAAAAGATAAATGTGGCCACGTTTCACTATTGGCCTTATCCATCGTATGCAACATAATAGTGAAATACATTATATTCGCTTCAAATAAATTTTTTATTTACAAGCAGGACATAGTTTTGACTATTCATACCACAATGATAGAACTATATAGTGAATGATTAAGGGACCAACGACACAGACCTTTTAGAGTTCCCATAGAATATACGTTTATGTATGTATAGACTTCGATCAAGCACAGCCTGCTTTTCTTGCCCATTGCTTTATTTATAGATGATAGATTTTTTAGTTAGTAATTTCAATTAACGACCCTTCGTTGATTTCAGGGAAAACGTACGTCACAGATTAAATTTACCCGATGTGAAAAATACGTGAGGCATTTCAGCCGTAATAAATACATAAAAATGATCGCTTTTCACTAAGAAATAAGATAACCAAACATGATGATGCTGTTATTAATAATAGCAACATAAAATTGAAGAACTCCGAGTTGCCTAACATACCGTTGTGAGCGTGTAAATGGTATATATACAATAGGACTTAAGTAAAATAATATTGTATCTCTCACGGAGCCGGCAAACTGAAAATATGCACAATGACCGCTTCGCAAAAGACGCTGTAGACCTATGCTATAGGGAAGACCGTTAATGGCCAGCACAATGTTTAGTTGCCTGTCGCATGATTCACTTTCTCAAGGTCTAGAAAGGCAAGTGTCTTTGACTTTTAGCGTACAATGAATTAACTAAAAATTTGCATAGTAACTTTGTAAATTGCATAAACATCTATTGTACCGCCGTCATAATACCTACCATCCACTAGATCCGTACTATTCGATAGCCTATGCCATCTCCAGGAACATCATTAAATGCTATTTTGCACAAAACAGATTCCTCTGCATGTTTGTTCGTTCTTAGAATATTTCGAAATCTTTCCTGCGACCTAGTCATTTTCGTGGAACAGCAAGGCTTGGTAGTAGCCGACTGTTTTCCTCTCTTCAACTGATCTTTCAACGGCTGGTTAATTTCTCTTTAACAACTGAAAAGCTAACGAGTCTCCCTCTCCTTTGCCTAGCCGCATTACACAGCCCCGTCGCTCGTCTCAACTGCGTCAGCTAATTACATTAGAATAATTAACGAGACATGTCGACACAAAGTCGAATGAAGGTCGTCGTACGTCGTAGTAAAAATGACAACTAGCAAAAGTAGCTAGTAACAAAAACACTAGCGATGATGTCCAAATCAAAATTCCCTCTCTATACAAAGGGAAGGAGGGGGATATGAAACACACCGTCGAACGGGCTGATAGGCCGTGACGCACAACCGCATCGATCCAGCAGGTAATAGGTAATAAAAACAAAAAAGAAAAGAACGGATATCGCTCTCGATGGGGTTACATTTATGGGATCAAGCAGTTCGTCTGGACAGAAAACGGGACTGTTAAATAAAAATCATAAGTGACGATTGTCCTTATGAAAATCAAACAGCCCCATAGCAGGTCTTCTGTCGTCGTTCTTCTCTACCTCGATATCCGTTTTTTTGCTATTTTCTTATTTGGCGGCCTTATTTACGACGTGATCTGCACTTAATATTTGATGTTGATACTGATAAAAAAGAAAAGTGCTATCCATTGATGGCTTGTCGCGGCTACCGGTGCCGTGACGACGTTCGCTTGAGATCCTATCAAATGGCCGCAGCAGCAGGAGCAGCAACGATACCAAACAGCAAAAATAGCAATGGAAACAGGGAACCCAAGGTTATGTAAACAATAAGTGCTGCTCTTACTGTTACGTTGTGGACGCGAATGCCATCACACTCTGTATCCATAGGCTGAGTATGCTTGTTATAGCATCGATAACGATGTGATACATTTATATCGAAGGGGTTAAGTCCTCACCATAAAATTTGTCATACAAATGACAACAAGGTTGTTGTTGTTGTAGCTATTACTGTTATCTGGCCACCCTCACCACCTTCCAGTCTTTCCATCAACGTCATCCTGCTTTGTTGCTGATGCTAAACGTCAAAACAACTGTGCAATACCACTTACAATGGTAGTGGATAGGAGATGATGGTTAGTTCTTTATTCTTTTCCCAAATAGTAGCCGATCAGCCCATAGCTGCGGTTACTATGGCGGTAGACGACGTGGACTACAACGGAGGCGAACGAAGGATGGAGAAAGAAGAGACGAAGAATAGAAAGAAAGGGGGGAGGGGATAGGTAGGGAGGTAGGTAAAGAGCCCAGGGAAGGGGGCGCAACATTCGGGCACACACTCTAATATGAATGGACTGGGCAAGTCACGCGCAGAAATGCTCTGAAAAGCCACCATCATAAGCATCGTCATCGACGGTTGTTGTCAACACGGGTTCAACTGTGATCCCGGACAAACAATAGATGAATTAAAATATGTCACTCCTGACAATAATGAGAAGGATACTTTTGTGGGGGAGGAAAATTACGACGTGGTAACCGCTTTTCACCGCTTTGTTAATGGCCTTTGTTATCCAGTAGTTTAGTTGTTGGGTGTTTTCTTAATGTTTATCATCATTGACGCTGTTACTTCGCTATCTGTCTCCGATTTGATGCCATACACAAGCAATACATATACTGTGGATTTTGTCCTTTGTGGCATCTCTTGTTACTGTGTCTTTCGTCGCTGTTGTTTTTACACTCTTCGTTTTTCTAGAATTCAGCCTCTGTTACGACTTCTTCTGTAAGCTAAAAAAAAAGAACTTTTCGGAGTATATGTTTACCCTTTTAATTGCAATCCCGTTGGTTAAATAATCCGATCTTAATAATTTTCCAACGAATCGGAAGGTATTGCAAAAGAGTTAAACTACACTACTTACGCCAATTCGTTAGTTGCCAATCAGCGGCGCAACGATAGCCGCAGTAGAACCTATAATAGTTACAATTACTCGGGACGGATTTGCTTTGCCAGGAGGCCCCGAAAGCCCACATGTTTTTATTCTTATTCAACATGACATCTCACCTGCATAGTCTTGGTTGAAACAAGCTCGCAAAGATGGCTTTTTTCGTCTTCATTACCGTTACTATTACTGTTGTGTGGGAGTATGGCCTAAATCATCAACAACTA
Organism: Varroa destructor; assembly: GCF_002443255.2. Classification (NCBI taxonomy): domain Eukaryota; kingdom Metazoa; phylum Arthropoda; class Arachnida; order Mesostigmata; family Varroidae; genus Varroa; species Varroa destructor. Next base: position 13,442,210 of record NW_019211456.1, read on the forward strand.
TTGCAGAATATCCATAGCAGCCGCATGAATTCGCTTTACTCAAAGCGACGGAACAGCGGTTCGTCGTGGTGATACAAATGTAGCACCTCACTGTCCCGGCGGCTAACGTGAGTAGCGTTACCGATAACTGATGTGCTAGTGTGCAGCTGTCATACCACGCGCGGGTGTTTTCCTTTGACATCGGAACGATGTACGAAATTGTCAACAATATAAATAGGAAGAAAAAAAAGTTACGATTGTCTCAGAAGGCAACGAGGCGAGAACAGACGAAGTAAGGCTAATACGGACTACCGTAACAGAGTTTTTCGAAGCATAAGCTACCAACATTCGAGCGCTGGGCTTTTTCCGCTAGAAAGGCCAATTAAGAATTAACTGAGACACCGTGGACTTTTCTACCCTCTGTAGATCGGACATTGAGGCACTGTGCTGATATCCAGAAATCTGCGTTCGGGCGCTTCTTCTCAACCAAGCATAACAACAAGCCAAGCATTCGATTCTTGATGATACAAGTTATGTAAAACGTATGTGTTCTTTGCGGAACTCGAAGCGGCATTCTTTGACAACTAGCGAGGCAGAAGAACCGCTAGCGCTAACGGTAATGCGCCACTTGCAATGCCCATGGCTTTTATAAAAACCGCTATTTACGCGCTGTGCAACTTGTCTCACTGACGTGTAACATTTTAGGCAAGTAGATAGACAACGAGATCGAGTAATTTCTTTGCTTCGAGTCTATGGGTATTATTCAGCCCATGTCTGTCATTGCTAGCTCCATTGGTTAACTACCATGTTTGGTCACTTCAGACAACGCCTTTAACATACGAACTTTACAAGTCCATTTTGAAGAGAGACCCCATTTTTTTGTCAACCTTGAAGATTTCGTCGTTTCTACTTACGGCTTTTATTTCCTTCTTTCGTAATTCAACAAGCCATCACATATAATAATTCTAATCAAGGGCAGCACCAGTTTTTCATAGGCATATACTAAAGCCTTACCGATGGCCAAGGCTTACGTGGCCAACAAGGATGGTCCAACAGTTTGAACTTAATCACATATTGTTTTTGTTATTATAGGCTAGTCGAGATTTAATTTAGCTTTAGAGCAGGTACCCAGGACCCGGGTTCAGCTTCCACTAAACCAGGCCCGAAGAGCCGGACCAATGGGCGAATACAAGAGCCGAAGCTTGAGATGAGTCACGTTTCTAGGAAACCAATGTTGAGATGGTTGTGATAGCTTCAGCAGCTCTTGATATAACTACCATAGCAAATATCGAAGGAATAGCGGCAGCATAATAGACTTAAGGACGTAGGCGCGTTTTTAAAGTTTCGTTGAAACGGAGCAATTGACGCAACGTTGTGAGCGAAAAGCGACTCATCTAGATAAATCGAAAACACTAATTCAGCTTCGTTAACGATAATACTCGCTTAAAGAAAACATACTTTCTTAGTGACACTGTTTTATCATTTTTTAACGTATGTTCTACCTAAAAGTTTGAAAATATATATATATATAATATATATATATATATATATGCATCATACGAGCAGAATTACGTTAGTTTGAATAAGGTGAAAATGTTTTACTAAGACATTACGATGAAAGTACGACATCATAAAAAAAAAGGAATAGATATTTACTGTAGCCTTTTAGAAAGCGGGCAAACAAAAAAAAACTGAGTAAAATTGTATGTGCTTAGAAATTTAGCAGTATGAAGATTAGCTCATTCAGTATGAACTGCACTCGATAATATAAAATCAACAACAGAAAAAATTTCATGGATTAGATAGGCACAAATACGAAAATGCGTAAGTATGTTTTTTGCTTCATATATTAGACATGTGAATGAACCCAAAGCATAAGTGTCGTTAAGCATAAGTAACTAACTTTAAACTTTCGGCTTCGGTAAGTAAATAATGCCACTCGCATTTAGCTGATTTCATACTATTGTTGCTATTACTCTAAATTCTCTAACTTAAACCGAAAGCCCATAAGTTGGCTTGCATTTTCGCTAAATTGTGTATTTATACTCACGCTAGAGAAATACCAGTGAACCATATGCTCAGGACAGATCTTGGGAAGGCTATTTCAATGCATCATCAGATTATCCGTTGTTCTCAGGCGATCAAGTGCCTCTTTGTGCTCAAACTCAGTATATTCATCTCACTGATGCGTACTAGCTCAAGTGAATGCGAACCGTATCACACGCTTCCTAAACACATGGCCATTGCATTCAATAGCAGGCGAAACCTTTCCCCATTTTTATATTGTTCCTGGGATTCGGGATAAATCGGCAATACAAATAATGGACCAGGTTATGCCACCTTCAGTAAGTTTAAGCGTAAGTAAATTTAACCAATTCGAATTTCCAACTTTATCTACTGGTACTCTCAAGTATGCACATACGCAGATTGGGCTGCCATCAACCTACGTATGGTAGGAAAGACGGGTTAAATAAACGCTCGATCCACTTGGCCTAATCAGGACAACAAGAAGATTACATATGTCAGTCAATTTGGTCCTCAAATAGAGACAGTCGGGTTAGGTTGACATGGCAGCGCAGCATTTGGTGCTTACTATAAGCCTTTTTTTCTAACATAATATTTGGTGTCATGTGATTTAAATAGAACGATGGGCACAAATAACACCGTTTTATAGGTCATTCTTTAGATCGAAGCAGACGTTTTAGCGTAACAGTTGCCCATCAGGAGACGTACTACGATGACGCTGGAGATGATTGTTACAGCGTTTAGTAACGCATGATAACAATGCTATCATATTAACGGTCATAAAGTAATACGGTACAATTTGCATTACGTAGTGGTAACTTCACGTTATTCCGTCATGCTATTATATGAATCGCATAATGTAGATGTTGAAACTGAACGTCCGCCTTCATTCCCCATTCTCTAGGCTCAAGAGATCCTGTACCAAATAATGTTGAAGCCAAGAAGTACATGAACGTTAGCATACTAGTCTCCGACGAGTGTCGTTTATACACGAAAACAGAAAGTCATTTTAGCCAGTCCTGATTAAGATCTGTAGCGCAAATAGATTTACTTACGTAACGGCCATATCTTTAATTCCGATGCCACCGGCCCATGCTAAACATCGGTATGATTTCACGCTAGCATAATTTTCTAGGTCGGCAACTACGCTGACGCGGCAGATGGTAGCCACGGCGTCAGTAGCTTGCACTCGCAATTGTGATAGCTGCAGAAACGATTTGGAAGTTTTTTTACGTTGCCGCACATACTGATACCTGTCTTATGGACACAATCACCTTCGTCAACGTGATTATCATGATCAGAAGAAAATAACGATCCGGCCAGAGCCCAGAATGGGCATCATGCCAGCGTTAGCCATGGTAGCTGCTGACGATTGCCAACTGCTCTGACAGGGGGAGAAGAAGGAAAACTCATTGATGCGCTAACTGGGGGCAACAACTACTTCTACTAATATTACTGGTACTATTATTAGGAACTATTAGTGTTACGGTCCTGGTTCGAAAGTCAATTTCAGCTTAACTGACCCCTTCAGCTGACTGCAACAGACAACTTCAGCTTCGGTAGCTTGCTCTCTTGGTAGTCTGACCGACCGACCTCATTCAGATCTTTTGCCTTCGGCAGCGGTGACATGGGCTGTTATAGTTAGCACTTTAAGCGAAAGCGCTAAGGCTGACATTACATAGACAATGACTGGCCAAGCTTTGAAACTTAGATAGCTTATTGTAAATGCCCACTTCTGCATATATTTTTTCCCACCTATGGTGCGACTCACAACTTCGCAGCTCGCTTTTGCTAGCGTTTGATATTAGAGACACTGTGTTGAGTTTATGCCTGGCTAAACAGAAGCAGTACATGTTACATTGTTAGGATTAATTTTATGTATTTGTCATAGGGGAATAGAAGCAAATTAGTGTAATAAGTGGGATGGGTTTCTGCTTATGAACGTGACAGAGTGCGACTGTGTTTTTTCTTGCTTCAGATAAACAATATGGGCAAATAGTTAAGCGATCAGTGAAACAACGACCCTTGAAAACTATGTGATCATATGGTCAGAATTGTTAGTTTACCTTGACAAACCCCAGTATTACCAATACAGGTAAAATTAGTGAAAAAATAATGACCCGTGTAGTTAGCAAACAAATAACCCCCCAGAACTACCGTCAATGCATTCAATATCTAGCGAAACTATTATCGTGTAGTGGATGATTGAAGTTATTGTTTACTTGACTATGAATACTAAATAACTATTAGCGAGACTATCAACATGACAAGAAGCTAATGATCCGCCCTAAACTGCCGCTATCAAATCAGCCTCAAATGTTGTTTAACATCACCAAGCTGCTGTCGCGCTTGGACAAACTTAGTTCCAGCCAAGAAAGTTTATGCTGTATCCACCTGAGCCCTGTTGACAACCATTTCGCGTAACGTTACCTCAGCGGCCAACTGTTGTTCGCAGGACAACGTCTGCTCAATTTCGTCCGATCAGGAAGGGAAAATCGTCCGCTTATTTGACCAAGTTTTAATTTAGTCGCCTTTGCAGCAACAACTTCAAGGGTCTATCACCCGCTCCGGCCTGTCGGGTCTACTTCTAGCTGCTAGTGCAACTGCCATCGTTGGCGCTTCGAGACGCCTCGGGGCATTTCGACCGCTCCTTACGGTAACTCTCTAGACGTCGGTAGAGTTTTTCTCTGATCAAAAGAAAGAAGAATTTGTATTAGTGTGTATATGACCTAATATAAAATATGCGTACGAGAAATATTGGCCACAGCGCTATGGCTAGAGTACGATTGAACATTACTATTTCCAGATGGCTATATATCATCGCGACGGGAAAATCTGTATTTTGTCAAACTTTCGAATGGTTCGAAACTGTATTAGCGTCACTGCCACTATCGAAATAAACAGCGATGGTGGAAGTATGCAATTTACATAGTTGTCGCTGGTACTGGTAACTTATTAAACTGACGCTACTTCTGTTACATCAAGTTTTAGACGAATCCAATAAAGAGCGTTCCGACGGTGCACCTTTGTCTATTATCGGAATATTGGTCGCGTCCAACGTTGAGCAGCAAACTTGGGAGACAGACGACAAATACGGACAGACACATAGAATATCTGCTGGGCGCATAATTTATAGTGAACGGTATTTCATTCAATACAGCTGAACGGAGTCGTGCAGGCGGTTGTGTGGACGAGTTTTATCCAGATCGATCACGGGCCAAGCAGCAGAAGTACAGGACATATCACGACCATGGAAAATCAGCCTGGTCGAGCGGGCTGGTCTAGGTCCGCAAACGGGCGGATGTCGTCTTTTCCCAGCCCCGTGTGTGCCCACGTCTAACAGCGTATATGCTGTTCGGTACCGAGTAAATGGATGCATTTAGGTGTGCGAAGTGGGCAGGTGTTTGGACCGGTCAACTAAGTCAGCGGCGCCATTTCACGCATGCATAGTAACAGTCCTCTGTGTCATAGCAGTCGTTGTCCGCGCAGTTGACGTTGTAATAATAAAGTAGTCACAGCACGCTCTAATCTCTCAAACTCTGTATCGGACAAGGTCAAGCGAAGGCAGCCTTGTTCCACGTACTGACGAGGAACATTTACCATGTACCAAGTACACACCAACTTATATGAGAGTGAATAGTAGAAGTGATATGTAGTAAATATTAGGTATGGATGTTTGAGGAGGTTCTGAAAGTGATCATATTTAATTTTCGTCATTTTTTTCTTAGGCTTACTTTATTGAGAAAAAAACATTAGGTGACCATGATAGGTTACAGCCTTCTGGCCTATTCGTTACATTTGCCGTACACGATATTACACTCCGACTTTCGCGCACGTTTCTCATTACCGCTCGTTCTCGACCGCTCGGTTCGATTCGAGAAGACTGTTCTGCACGACGGAAATTACTACCTCAAAGAGCTACAGACAGAAAATAGAAGAAAATATGTTACGTACGGAATGATCAGTATCTTCTACACATGTCAGCTGATGCTGTTGCCGTAGGTAGATAAAGACGATCAACTGTAGAATAGGGTTGCTAGCCCGAAGAACGGGTTTGGGAGAGATTCGGCGACTGTTTTCATTGAAGCCTATAATTAAGTTGTCAAAGTCGTCAGGCAAGAAGCGTTATTTAGGCAAACAGACAAGAAAGACCTTATGAGGCTGGATCACGAAGTTCGTCAAATAATACAGGCTAAGACCAATTGTATTAACAGAGGTGGTAAGAGAAGTTCGAGTCTAAGCAGTCGCTTTTGCTAGATAAAATGCCTACTCAGTATATTGTGTTGAAGAGTAGATAGCTCTGGCTAGGATATATCGTAAAAACGATGCGGAGGTTGGGGCGTGCGAGCCTTCGAGGGTACAAAGGCGCCTCGCTGAAGTGCAAAGTCATGTACTAGCCAAAGAATGTAGAATAGAAGATCTCTGAATTTCTAACAACAAAGTTGCATACTCATGCTTGCGTCAGCGAGACATACGGCGAAAGCAACAGACAGAAGCTACAGGGAGTAAAAGGAATTATACGGATATAACAGTAAATAGTATGCAGGCTCCTATAGGCTTCTAACGAACAAAGCGGAGCTAGTTAAGTAACTACTTGGTAAATTGATGATATTTCCATAGGAGCATTTTGTGACACATGACAAGTTGCGCCGTACCAGACAGGTGGGTAAAAACTGACATGATACGGAAGCGAAACAATGGAAAGGGCTAGACAAAGTAAGACGCAGACTAATACACTAATGTACCACTGTTCATAAAGGTAAACAGAATGTTCTTCTTCAAAGGAATCTTTCTTGTGTTAACGCAACCATATTTTTTTCAAGGAAGTTGCTTACCAGAAGGACAGAAATGAACACTGCCGGAAAATATACCGATTTTTTTACGTCTTTGAGAACTATCTTTTAGAAATACACATCTCCATATAAATCGTTTACGTCCTTCCCATGCACCACTCGTATCACATCAGCTTAAGGCTACCCAAAGGCCGATCTAATCCAGTCATCGCATAGGAAAGCTTACTGTACTTCAAAAAAGACTCCGAGCGGGAAAAAACCTGCTGATAAAGCACAACCCTGGGAGCTAAAAGAGGCGTCGAATAGAGTTAAGGGAAAAGGAGTTCGCAACTACGTAAGCTAAAACCTGGCGGATCTAGTCCGACTTCAAGCATCTCTGAGCATAATCTGTTCCCCGCCCCTCACGGACTCCTCCAGTCGATAGTCCGGGATGGTGGCGGAAATACGGACATAGGCCTGTTGTTAAATTTTTGGAGTTTATTTCCCAAACAAAACAACTTTAAAGGCCGAGCCTGCTTGCTCCTAACGCACCATGCCTGTCGTCTTATTAGACGACATCATTTCAAAGAAATTGCCGCTCGTCTAAATCCAGTGATGCACACGGTCATCTTTTCCGTGAGCTCTAATATTGTCGGTTGTGCTGCGGCTACCGTTGCTCTAAAGAGACCGAATCGGCTGCGAACCCTATTTACGTTTACAGACAAAATATTCTTTTACGGGCGTTTCGCTACTGACGTACTTTTCTGAAGACAAGTAGAATGCTATGAACGTGCGCGTTCTAAGCGTGAGACCGCGGGGACGGAAAGAGCTTCAGCTGCTTCGTCCGTAATTACATACTGAGCACTTCATTCTGCATTTTGATGCTGAGCCGTTATTGTGATTCCTTTAAATCCAGTTCCTTCAGTGCCGTCGGTTAGTCGATTTTCTCTAGACCATTATCTGTCCTCCGTGTAGAAAAAAATGTGTGAGAGGGAGAGAGAATGTTTTGACGAGAAGTAGCTGAATTGATCATATCAGTTCAGATTGTTACAGCGATGTCTGCCATCGTTGATATCAAGTGCATTAAAAATTGTTATTAAAAAAAAGAAGTATTACTGATGACGTAGCATTGGAATCATTTTTTTTTTACATTAGATGACATGATAAAAAAAAACAACCCGTTTCTATCGCGGGGAACGTCCGAACAAGAATTTTTTTGTGATTGCGACTAAACGTGCTGAATAATTTATAAATAATAACTAGAGTGTGCATTGATCGTTGCTGTAGTTTGCCACGATTAATACGAATTATTTAAGTCTTTTTATATATTATAAAGAAATAGCTTTTATGCTATCGCCTCTATATTATGCGAAATTTTCTATCTAGCTAATTTTCGCATAAATACGATACTAGCTACATTTATAAAATCGATCGAACGACGAAGGGGTACAGATCAGGACAGGAATTTATTGTTATCTCTAGATCAAAAAAGACAGTTCAATAGATGGCCACTTTAGGTAGATACAAAAATAAAGAGCTAGTTATTTAAGCTGATAATAAGCTCTTCTTTCTTTACAAGCTTTTGTAAGGGCAGTGCATTGAGATGTGCTTGCAAGCAAGTAAGCAAACCGAAATATATCACTCTCTTCCTAAATACTAGAGCTAAAGTATCGCTAGAAGACTGGTTATCTTCAATCTCTAACAGATTTTAGTGCTCCCTGCGAAAGAAAAAGGTGTATAAGTGTATGGAACTAAAATCTTTATTGTGGTTTCGTGTCCTTAATTTTCTAACGATAATAGTTTTTAGCAAATTAATGTTGGACTTGGGTTTCCTATGTGTGAAGTATGTTTGGTCCTGGTTATGGTGCAAGAATCGAAAACGCATTTATATTGACAACTTCCATAGATGTGGGCGGAATTACCGTTATACTTTCTGTCATCTCATAGACCCTGAGGTGTCCTACAATCGCAACCTAAGGCAAGGCCAAGAGTGTGAAACCTTGATGATAACGGAAGTAAGATCACACTCAATAACAGCTAACAACGAAAACGGATGTATTCCGTGATCTTAGTCGCATCTGTCGCGTACGTTTCACATTTGTTACGGTGATGCATGCTCATAACGTCCAATATGTTGGTCAGTCGGTCACTCGTTCGAACGACTTTCACTCTGAACTTCATGTTCGCTGCGTTCCTTCCTTTACCCAAAACCCAAACAGTACAAGGATGTAGCTCAGATTGGTACGTTAGATCCGTAACTAATTACACAACTGGGTTACGTTATTAACGAACGTCAAGACGGAGTGGGTGCGCTTAAGGCAAAGCAAACATTTTGTACAAAAATCTATTTGCCTTACTGCTCGCGCTAAACGCAGCAGCCTAGATAGACCCCAGTTAAATGGCCAGGTTAAATTAGGTCAACATCTACTGAACGTCAACTTTGGAGTATTGGAGCTCTACAATTAGTTGTGTCCTTAAGATAATTCTAGTTATCATTTGCCGATAGACGTAGGCCACCACTATGTGGTCGAGGATGACTAGACGTAAGTTCGAAGAATTGTCTTACTTGACACTTTCTAAGCTTGTAGAGTGATACATTTGATCGGACCCGACCCTTTTGGGCTGAACTGCATAGCGGTTGTTGTCAATGAATTTGCCTTATCACGAAAAAGATAATGGTGTCACGTTCGCAATGTTTCTATACTAAAACATTCGTTACTGATTCGTTGTCAAGTATTTTGCTGTCTACACTGCCTACAAGTAGCAGACCCGACCAGTATCCAAACATTCTTGCTCGATATTGTGCATACAGACTTATAAAGGCTACACTCGTAGATTGTACACGAAACCTTTTCGACGATCGGTCGGTTCAAGTCGAGCTGTCAACCTTTCTCTTCAATCGATTGATACAGATATGCTAATGAATGAGATTTCTATTAGAATGGTGTTTCCTATCTGTTTCAGTTCTTCGTATTAACACGTCTTTATTGTACCATGCACTGCTTGGCCACGCCCGCCGACGTTCAGACGTTAGTCAGAGTAGCACCGATCAATACGTTTTATTATGATTACACATATAGAAGGGAGCGCTTAAATATAAGTGTTCAACAGAAACGGAATATCTAAGCCTTCCGCCTTCCTAGAAAATTATTTTTATTTACCTCGACCGTACCGACATTTCTACTCGGTCTTCAGACTTTATCTGAGACAAACCCGAGTAATTCGAAGCGTAGGTCACTTTTGTCTTCACAAGAGCTTAACCGGTAAAATTGAGGAACAAGCTTCTGGTTCGATCCAGACACCACCTTCAGTGTGCATTCTACGGAAGTTTAAAAGATATTTAGTTTTCTACACACTGCCGAGATAGATAGCTATCATACATTCTTGTTTTCTGATTTAGAAAAAAAAACACGCTTCTGCCCTGCCTATTCTCAGGACCAAATGTAGCATAATATTAGTTTATTGTAGCCGTGTCTAACCTTTGTACACACCAAGAAAGGAGACTATATAACGTACTCTCGTACTATCTTCCATGATTACATTGTCTCCAGTCATAATATGTTGTTGACGAAATTACCCAAGCTTCGTTCCGTGCAAGCGTTCGTCCTTTCACGGCTATCCTGTTTTAGAGTAGTTTGGTTCGCATATGCGCCGTCCGTTCGAGGTGTATCCTACTTTGACTTGTATGCATCCCGACTTCCATTAGCCTCCAACGCCGCCGAGATTTAATGCCAGATCACTAAGTCTTGCCCCGCCTTGCTTAGGACGAAACCCCACAACATTAGTCATCGTGTTGCCCCATCCCCCTACATGGTTCCCACCCTATCCTGGTCACCATAGTTATCAACAGCCTGAACAGTGCGACGGCCTCCCTCCATCTCGTCCATGATCTTTAAGTAATAGCCAACGGGGATGTTCGGGTGGGACGTACCGATACGGAGCAATATTTGGGCAAACAAGCGTGCCTGTGATCCGATTTGCCTATGTGTGTCCAGGAGGAACCTCCGCAAAAAACAAGCCCCCACCCTTCCTAAAGCCCTTCCGCTTTGTCAAGTAAACCCTTTTAGCCATCTGTCCATCTTAAGATGCGTGCACACAACATGATAACACCCGGTAACCACACCGAATGAGCAATAAAATGACCAGAGCTATCACCATAAAGCTTCCTGTCTATGTGAACAGAGGACTGTGCATCATATGCTACTATAACTATAGAACTTTAATGGGAAAAAGGTCTGTGATAGTACTGCTAGACGTGTATTCCAGGTCAATACTAATTGATAATTCGGGTTTACATTTCGGGAAGAACGCTCGGGTCTTCTCACTGTTACCTATAACAATAATGTATATGCGTGTCATAGATTACATTAAATATATGGGGCAAATAAACGAAACTGCTTAACGTACAAAGACGTGGCACGCATCAAAATGGTCTCCAAAAAGGTATACTCTATAATTTAGCTTGCATATACATGTATGCAGGATTTCGATATCGGCTTCGATGATTCGACTATTTGGATATTTTCTCATTTCACACTTTGTTTAACGTTATTACTACTATGTACAGGTATGACCAAAAAAAAATACCTAACTATTCAGCAATGATTTGGAAAATTTAGTCCGAGTCATCGTGACTTATGCCTCTCCCGGTGCATCTACTAATCAGGACATTACTCTGTCTTCTATGTGAGCATTAAATATTTTTTTTATTTTACAAATCTATCGCATAAAGGCGTCCGCTAGTTACTATGTTGAACTGAATCGGTGTCTTCCAGTTGGTCTCTCCTCAACGACTAGATCTATCACGATTAATTAAGTAATGTAAGTAGGGCTGAGATTGATGATTAAGTAATGAGAGTAGGGCTGTTTCAACATTATCCATTTCTTACAAGAACGCTTTGTCTCTTTTCTGTTTGCTTCCAATCCTAGAACTAACTCTGCGCGTGTATCTGCACAGATCGGCAATATCTCTTCCTTCCGATCTGATCACGTGAGTCGCGATTTAGAGTGTTTATCGTCGTCGATAGTTCTGAACAGCGGCATTTCGGTTCACTTACGAGGTAAATATTCCCCACGCGACAGGGAGACCATGAGGCAAGTCTGAATCAGTGGAGCGACAAAGCAGGCTCGTAAAATCAGCTGCATCTGGACAATGAGAACATCGCTGTTTTAGTTTCCGTTGCCTTGATTAGGCCCTGTATGTAGGATATCGTTCTTCGTTGAATTTGCAAGAGCTGGCAAAACTGACGGCCTACATTAACGTCGCAGCAACAGGGGACTTGTGCGATGAAGATGACGACGATGATGCTGTCCGGTACGTACGGTACAGCCCCCTTGTTTATCTTCTTTCGGCAACAGCGAAAATATATAAATGCTGTACTAAACAATAAAATTATTTAAATAGCAGCTGTATAATTAATTTCATGGCTCTGTTTGGCATTGCCTGCTCCATTTAATTTAACAGGTTAAAGTTTCGCGATCGAATGCATCTTCGCATTACCCAGATTTGTAAAAACCAACCAGTCAATTGTATACGGCATGTATTGATAGCAGCTATACTCTGACAATATTTAAGTAATATCTCCTAAAAACATGTTATAAGGTGAACATTTCGATGTTTATATCAAATCTGAAGATCTTCTGGATACAAATTTAATGGAAACGCATTTTCCCTGCCTATATACTTCAAAAACAAACAGCTTCCTTCAATCTCTTCTCTTCACTGTTTAGTTCGAAAAATCTGGCCCAATGCAGACTCTCAGTTTGAAAATGCACTATATCATTGAATCTAACAAACACCTTCTGCTGAAGTTCGCCTGTCTCGTAATGTAATTAAGTGCTTTTCTTAAATATATCGAAAAGTAATCGTACCACGTTATTGCGCGCTATCACAGTAGCACACCGCAGTATCGCGTGTGATACTAAAATTTCACCCATCGAAATCTTGCCTAACTCAACATAGTGAACGCTTGATGGGCCTACGGACGTACTGCACGACACCTTTTGTTGGCCTTGCTATATCCAAGATAACCAAATCATGGGCCTATCAATGGAAGGTCTCCGGGGTTTCATCACTGCGTGCACCTTTTGCGCTATACTTGAACACTTCATCGCCGTACGTGGTCAGTTCGTAATCATCCTTCAGGCTACAGTGTAATTTTGAACGGTATTATTTATTCCATTATAATGCGCCACTCTCGATGTTTAAATCAACTTGGGCTATTCGTATAGGAGCCGAATACTGTAAAACAATAAGTTACAACAATAATAGTAGAAACAGCTTCCACGTACAACGAAACGGAAAAATTAGCATTAGTAGTAGCACGCCGAAAAGTTCTTTTAACTGTTATAAATAACATCTGCCGCCGTTGACTATGACCGGGGTCGCTCATATCGAATTAATAACCGCACAGATACAAATATTCGATCCGTAGTTTCCTAAGAAAACAGAAGCCACAGAAACGTACAGTTAAACGTCTATATTGTCTAATACGAACCCATCTGTCAACAGTTTTACAAAGAGAGTTCACGCCTTGTGTATGAGCTCGTCCCCTGTGCAGATCATGCACGCGACAGGATAACACAGGCTGTATGTTAACACCGTCGTAACACCGATAGCTATGACTAGGACTGGCTAGCTGTCCTCTAAATGCGCCTTCATAAATCAGGCCTCTTCGGTCCATCCTCTAAACAATTGCTCGTCTTAAATCGTCCTGTCCTATTCACTTTAGATTTGGCAAGGATCTATTTCGACGAATCACTGTTGCCTAGTACAGACTGACGACAGCTAGGCAGCCCCTTCTCCCCACAGCGACCGCCGCGATTTCCGCTCTGAAAATGAATGCCAAACTGAAGATACGATCCGAAAAGCGCCGTACTACTAAATCAATACCGTTATATTGATCACTACAAGGACAAACGAGAGTACTGAGTCATCCGATGATCTAGCTTTGCTTTGTAACAGTTACGAAGCTAGTAATGCGAAAATTAATTAAAATCCTAATGCAGACGAATTTACTGCTAACATATGTACTTGCTACAAATACCGACAGTATTAGCGCGAGTAAATCGGGCATCTAATCACTACCCTCAAGCATCTCGAAAGTGAAGCCGTTTTTCCCCTAATTGTATCTAAATACCAATTATAAAATTTCGTATTATCTAACCGAAAATGACGGCTCTGCTTTTTTTTTCTAATAAAAATATTTGACGATACTTAACCTGACCCGCATGTTCACAGATGTTTCACAGAAATAGAAGTTACAACCGGGCACTGCATGTATGTAAGGCCGACGTGTAAAAGTGCTTCAGACATTCCACGCCTCGAGCATCCTCGGTCATAACTAATACGTTATCCTGTTATGAGAGAGATAAGACGCCCCTATATATTGATTTGGGTATGACCATTACCTATAAACTTTTAGTTTGTTTCATTCGTCGCTCTCTTGGTTCTGTTTAGTTGAAGAACTTGTGTTTGGCTCATTGTCGCATTGGTAACATTGTTTGGTACCAATCGTATCACCGATCGTACCAAATAGGCCAGATTTATCCGGATGGGAACCAATTCAAATACAATATCGCACAATAGCAAAACTGTAATATCATGTTCGATTGGCATGCTCGACAAGACTCTCTGCCGGAAACGCCCTCAGTTCCCTCTATCTAAAACGTACCCGCTTTAAATTCCGTCCTATTCCCGTGCTACTGGATCGGGTGGCCTGCGACGCCAGCGAGACGTCGGCAGTCGCAGGAACGACGCTTTGTACAGCCGTGCAAATCATAGTCGATTTGCAATATGTAATCATTTCTCGATAGAGCTATTGCGACGCTCGTTTTTTTTGCATCAATGTATGGCAGCATTTGTTTGTGGATGCTTCAAGCAAAGATCAAATAATAGGGGAATGCGTCAAGTAACTGGCGAGACGCACGTTGGCTACTACCACTTCGAAACTATCTTTATTAAGCACTATCTTTATTTGGCTCAACTTTTACCACCACATATGACTACGAGCAATAATTGTTCTTGACGCGTATAACTGACGCTGGCCACTGTTATATCAAAGCGTCCAACTTTTGCTATCTACAGCCATTCATATCAGTTCGTTGTTGACTGTTGCTATGCAGCTACTCATCAATGAATTATACCATAATTTCATTTTTGTAGGCTCTCTACCAATAGTCAAGCATTTCGCACTTGTAAATCGACCCATCGACCCCAAGGCGCACCTGAGTATTTTAGAATAGAAAAAAAGTGGTTTGCCTTATCCAGAAGCTTTGTACACACAATAGAGTTTCGATCGATGTAATACGCCGGGAGAAAAGCACGCTTGGGTCTGCCAACTTAAAATGGTTTCGAAAGCGTACATGTTTTTTTTTTTTTAGAAATTTTCGACCTTTCACGGATGTGCCAAGCCTAAACATTAATTCTTGATTTCATGAAATAAATAGACGCTTTTAGATGATTTAAACTTAGCTTCCACTTTTTTTGCGTGTAATCCATACGGCATTGGGAGTAAAGAATGTATGTATAAATTATTGTGGTTCGCTACATATTTACTTGTAGAATAAAGAAGGCAAAGAAAAAGCCTTAATGATAACAGTTCGCAGGCGACGAAACAATACCCAGCACAGGACACTATCAACAAGATCTCGCTAAACTGCGTACTTGAGTCCCATTCCACTCAACTACAACGAGGCAGTAACAAACCGCGGTCCAAGTAACGCTACTTACCATGACGCCAGACCCTAACCGATCTGATGGACACAGGGGATATATAAAAATGATCTGTTATGATGCTTGTGAGCTCATTCAATAAACGAATCAACGAATTTTATCACATTCCAGTGAATTTAGGAATCGGGTTTAGGACGTCCCGTAGTTCGGGGAACCCAGAATAGAGTCTGGGTTAAGATAAAAGTGATTTTAAATTCCACTTTACTCGACAAATGTCCACGTAGCTTTACTCTGAAGACAGATTGATTCATTCAGAGATCCGGTATGTAGTGGTCCTATTTATCGCGTTTACGTACGGACCTTCGTGGCATGACAATCCTCTCAGTAGACCTGTCTAAGTCAACCATTTTGTAATTTTATAAAAACCAGTTTTTGCGAGCTGAGCTTTGACCGTTCACCTGCGGCTGCATACAAACGCTACAATCGTTCCTATTAACGCTTCCATGCCAGCGACCCCCAAAATCTATGTAGTAAGGTCAAAGCGAAAAAGTGGCTAAGGCGCGTATTGCCCTTAAAGTAAACCGCTCCCGAACCGTATTCTTACATGAAGGTTTTACAGAAGGCAGAGCATTTTCGCTTCAGGGTTTTTTCAGATGCAAAGTTGCCTAGATAGTCAAACTCAAAATCTTCAGAGAGCTCCCACGAGAAATACGTCGAAGATATTGCTCAGCCACAACCATACAAACGAATCCAGAGAAAAATGCTCCCGAACTAGAAGCCAATTTTAGTATAAGGAGCAGACAAACATTACACAATCTTTAAGGCACGTTCTACAAATCCTTCTTATGCATTTTTTTTAAAATATTTTTTTTTATATTTTGCAGGCAAATCAACCAGCAGCTTATCGATAGCATCATTTGAAGTCTGTCTATGCAGACAATGCATACCCTTCGTAGATTCGATATCGCTTAAGGTTTTCTTAGGTCTTATCTGCTCTAGGTAAAGAATGAATCTCACTTAGTACCAGCTTGTTCAAAGCAGCTCTATTCTAACTTCGTAAAATAGTTACATATGTCAAACAAATGGCAAATGTTAATAATTACCTTGGTACAATTTTAGAACAGTTTCATTTCAATAGCTTAATATGCCATATTCGCGAAGCATTTTGCATAGCCAATAAACGATTCTCAAGTACACTTGGTGCACCAAACCAATGAAAATGAACTCCACCATTCTGTCTCAAAGTTGGTAAAGTCTAGGTTTGTGCAGAAGCCACTGAGGGGCATAGAGCAGAACTACCGGGGAAAAATCATGATTTTTATCGGCACGCATACATGTGTACGGGGATATCAGAGCAGGAGTTCTAGTCAACAACAATAAAGACCAATCCATGTAAAACCTCGCCTATCCTCCATGTAAAACCTAAAATTGTTTTTACGTGAATTATTCTTGTGCTCGAGTCGTAGTTATTCGTTTGAGTCTTTCATTCAAAGGAACATTACTTGTGCCACGTTAATACTACCTACTATTAATAAATTTCATAAGACAGGATATAATGATCATAAGCATAAGACAGAAACTGCAGAAGATTTCTGTCCGAACTATGAGCGTTACTTTACTACAGCTTATCAGGTTCTGCTCTTGATGTACATCTCTAATATCCGGATTGACTGCGCTAAAAGCAGTTAGCTTCATCAATGAAAGATTTGAAGCTTTATTGTGCATTTTGCTTAAATTACTTTCCATAACTTGTAAGAAACTTCCAAACAAAGTTTCATACGGCGTAGAGGAACATCAGTAAACGGCAAACCCGCTATCAGCATCAGACCCATAGCCGTTACCATAAAATTGATAGGTAAACGTCGCGGGAAAGAAAAGCCAATCCGCCATTTAAGTGAACGTAGGATGCTGTGGGACGTACCTAACGCGTTTGATCGATAGTACAAGTGACCCAGGCATTCTTTATTCTTGTAGCTAGCTTTGCAATCCCACTTCACTCGCGGCATCTATACTTCGAATGGCCCAGACCAAGCATGACGCTATTGGCGTCATGTCGGACAACTGCCGCGACTACCGACAGTTACCCGTCCAATAGACTACCTTTTCCACTGGCTTTTTCGATAACAAATGGGCAACGTCGAAGACCCTTTCAGGACGAATTCTTTTGCCCCGCAAAAACACGCAGGGCCAACAAAGGCAATGCAATGTGACTTTCATCGCATCAATGCTCAGTGTGTCCATGCCATCAAATGACTTAGTCAGTTCAAGAAAGAGCAAAATAGAACAAGCACCAGGAGAAAGGAGCGCAAAGCGGAAAATCAGTAACCGTTCAGCCGATGTGTATGTGTCTACGTAAGCGTGTGTGTGCGCGAGTAGTGCCATCCTTTCAACGTTGGAAGCACAGCAACTCTGGATTGAAGCCAGCCCCGTTACTGCAGTGACATTGCCAGCGTCCGTTCAAGCGCTGTGCGTTGTACAGTAGCACCAGCAGCCGTAGCTAGTCGATTTCCGGAACCGAAATCGTCACCGCTACGATCGACGCCATAGCTGTCCCGTAAATCTCAACGGGGAAGCCCATTGACATCAGCGCTGTATTGTCATTGCTGCCCCAGTACCCCGCCATTTTCGAAGAACTGCTACTTCAGAAAAGAGATAATGAACAACCGATATGCATACAACTTTGGCCGACTGCAGGAATAACAGATAGCTTTATTGTAGGAGACACGAAGCAAACGATAACATAGGCGTTCGGGCGGGCAACAGTGAAGTTTCAGACTCCTAAGCTGCCTCATCGACACAGTTATTAAATGCATAGTCTTTGGTCGGTGAGGGCTGGCGGCGGTGAAGTTGGTGGCCGAGAATAAAAAGCTTTGGATTTATATTGAGTGCAGCAATAAGCAGTGAGAGAATGAGCTGCTGTTATCGATCGCGGTAATTTTTTTATCACGGTTCAACGAAGACAACTGGTTTTTTTCGGCGTCCTAGAACTTGGTAGCACGGAACTAACAGCGTTTACCAGTGGCGAGTATGTACGTGCACCAGTTTATTTTAGCGCATTAATGAATTTCATTTATGTATGCGTATATATGTATTATCATGCGCCTGGTTTTATAAGAAACAAAACTGCTTCTGCCATTGTGTAATAGTACCGGCAAAAGAGATCGTCAGCTTAATTGTGCGCCCACAGCTTAAACTTCAATCGTCTAAACAGCAGTCTGCTCTCAATAGTTCCCTTCGAAAACATCTCCGTCATATTGAATGCGTTTACGCTATTGCTATTTTCCAGCTTCCAACCACAATCGCAACAACAGAGGTCCTCGCTTTTCCCTGAATTTATTCGTTTATTCCAAAGTTGTGTCTTCTCTGGTGTGTAATTAGTTTTGAGAAGAGGTAAAAGCGCAAGAGATCTGAATCTCGCACCTTCTGAACCGGTTTTTGAAGCTATATACTCAGACAAGTGTACCTTTGCACCTGTGTCATATTCGTAAACTCACGTCCCGTGTCCTATAATATTTTCAGGTGCGCTAAGAGACTCGTAAAGCAGGTGTTGACGAATCCGCATTTGTTCGAAACTCAGGTCATTTGGTACATTGCTCTTTATGAGTCTTCTCGTTCTTAAATGGTTTTTCAAAATAGCCTAAGATAACTCATTCATGTGAGATATCTAACTCTTCTGCCTGCTCTCTTAGGGTAAATCTGCGCCCGTCCAAAGTTCTTTTCCACGTTTTCGCTGTGACGAATCGCTCAAAACAAGAGCTGTCTTCAGGACTCTCTCTCGTCTGTTGCGAAACCCTTACTACCACCTGTATACTTACCGTAGACTTACAGCCTTTGCGGCACTTGTGTGGACGTGATTAATGAATAGAATAAGCTCCAAAAAAAGAACTTTTTTAACTATCTCCCATTATCATTATCGGTCAGTTTGTGCACTCACTGTTATTGGCCTTTCTTTGTGTCTCCTATGTGACGCAGTTGTGTAGCGAGAGAAGACGGATTGCAAGTAGGAACCATTTCTTAATGCTAGTTGTTAAGCACTATGCGCTATAATGCAATCAGTAACGTGTGTACTTGCTAAATTTAAGGACACGTGGTGGTCTAGGTTCAAATTCGGCCGTAGACACACTTCGTTTCATGTTGGAAATCAGTTATTTCAATTTGTACCTACCGGCTAAGTACCGGGCGTAAAACATTTTGGGCTTACTTATACGCTAATATACATAATCGCAAACAAGGACAATATCGGCGGTTCTGCTAAGGTTTAGGCCAGAAGAGACCAAGTAGAATGGTAAACAAGCCACTGCTAACACCAATGAGACGTTACTGCATTTTCATTTTATTAGAGCGAGTATCGTGTAAGGGGAACGATGACATAGTTATCATAGATGTAGCTAAAGGACAGCCGTGGTGATACGTACGAGGACAACGACAATAAATTTACGACAGCGGCAACGGCTGCTGGGCCTGGTTTTTAGAGAGGTATCATCCGGTCTGACATCAATGACCGCCGGTAAGAAGTACGAGCTGACGTTGCGAGCGGTGGCCTGGCTGCCGCCGCCGCTGCTACTACAAACAGACCAATAATAAATTTAGTGAGATAGCTACTCGGTCGCGCTGGTGCTACTCCAAAGCGGTTTTGCTCAACACCTTATCCGACTCACGGCATTCGGCGGCGACGCCAAGGACGACGATGACAGCAAAGTCAAAAGCGATGACGCGGCCGCCGCTAGCGATCCTGTTGACGCTCATGCCGAATGGCTCAACTCATCCCCATTCGACTCCAATAATCAGAATGACTACACCCCCTGTTTGCCACACATCGCTACCTTTTTTTTGGAGGTTAAGGGCAAATGCATTATGCAGACCAGACATCTCTGAATTGTGCTTTGTCCGGTACTGTGGGGCTCCCACCCACTAAACCCAGGACCTCTTTATCAGCTTGGGTCATGTTTCGGGATATGTTTGATATTACTTCGAAATACTTTGCTACCTCACTGGGTGAGCAACAAAAATTGAAGGTGACCACAGTCGGACGTCGGAAAACGCCAAAACAGCAACGGTTTGACTGCTCTCGGTCGACTAAAGAACGGAACGGGGTTCCCGGAGAGACGTTTACGCACCAGGCTTAGTGTGGTTATCGCACAGCCTGCCCACAGAACCGACTGGCTACTCATTGCTCGCTCGCAGCTATACATACGTAGTCACTAGCGGGGCAAATGGATGGTAACAAAAGTGTTTCAGTTGCCGTGGCAGGGACAGTCTGCTTCTCTATAATACGTAGATAGATTTCTTTATTCACACAGATTGTGTTTTTGATGGGACCTGAAGCAATGACCCCTTTCAGCCACATATCTGTCGAACGGTTGCAGTAATGATACCCACAGCTAGTTTAACATGTCTCTGAGAGAATATGATCAAATAAAGTATTTGAATTTTTTTGGGAGATCGCTGCGTGATATCACACTCTGATGTTTTATATAGTCGGACTATATAGACGCGTACATACCTGTATGCTATAATACAGAACCATTCAGCCGATGTATAGAACAAATGTTTTAGTAAACATAGGGTAACACGATTACCGTCTCGACGACTCTCCCTATCGATATAATATACAGTTCAGGTACGAATAGCAAGTGGTCTTGTTCCAGGTTTATATAGCTGAGAAACAACTATAATTTCCCTATTCAGATGTTTAATTTCATTTTTGTAGGACTTCTCTCGACGAAAAACCTACAAGTAGTAGCAATGCTAGTCACATAAATGTATATACTGCTACATGTATACACATTCAAGAACGATTGTTGCTATACATTAATTCTACTCGATATCAATAATTTGAGGGACGATCTTCTATTCACAACTGGCTAACGGTAAGCAAAGGCTTATCTGAATGTCGAACGCTGTTCGCAATATCCCGTTATAACCGGCCGTTGTATCGGTGCCTCCACTACTCGACGCTCCCAAATCATTTCGTCATCGTCTGTTATTATTATTGTTGTTATTGCTGTCCAGATGTCGTTGATGCCCCAAATCATTGCTGGAGTTCCAACCGGCGTTGTTTCTGTATTTTGTTGTTGGCAGTCGTGCAGCGTTTGTGGTACATTGGTGGTGAACATGTTCAAGAAGGATTTGCTGTCTGTCCGTTCTATTTACCAGAGCTACGACAACCACGTGGCCCTGACGCGGACTAGTTGCCCCTGCCGCAGCAACCCACTCGTTTAACTGATCATATTCTCATCTCGCGCTGTCCGTCCGTCTACCTGTTTTGTGCCGAATCATCAACTGCGATGACAGTGACAGCAGGTGCCGTTGTTGTGGAAGTAACATTGCAGTTGGCGTCTTTGCTGTGAAAATCATTATCGCTCAAACTCTGCCATATGCGTATGTATGTTTGTCTTCAGATCGCAATCGGTCAATAGGTGGCTGTTTGCTCCCGGCTTTCATTGAATGGTAGAATTGGCTAGCCAATGGTAAACTAACATCTCTCCAACTATTACGATGGCGACGAGAACTATCGCCGCTGCCGCGGTTAACCGTCACGTGCTTTGCTCACCTGCTATAGCTTTGTTACACAGGCATTAACGTCCTTGCCGAACATTACAGAATCCTGATACGCGCGAAGATTGTGCCTATGGCTCAGGCTCAATCCGACAATGGGCCATGGCACACGGGAACATATGGGAAGAATAGTAAACGCAGAGTGAATCTACAAACTAATTTATTTGAATTTTTACATTGACTCCTTTAAAGTTCTGTGTTGGTCTTATGTAAGGTTTACTTTCTTTTTCAACAATAGTACCAACAGCATTTCACGAATCTCGCTTGAACGCCTTGTCATTCAGATGACCCGCTAAGGTTACCTACAATACGCTATTTACTACTTACAGGCGTCGACGCATAAACGACGATTTTGCTTCGCGAATGACATCGAGTGTATACACTTTCGCTTACGACCAGCAACATTAATTCTTTGCTGGGATAATGTACTGCAAATCAGCGGGATCATTGAAAAGTCGGCCACATGCGTCGAACATGTGGCTGCATGTCATAATTGTAAACAAGCTAGCTCCGCTTCTCCGTCATTTTATTTGTTTTGCGACACGGGTGGTACTTTTTGGAAGTTTGTGTTGACACAAATCCGTTGTTGGACCGCGCCCAAACGATTCTCCCTCTGTTATCGATCGTGCGTGACATTTCAGCGCAAAAGTAACCGTTCCGATCGGATTAGACAGAGCAGACAAAGCAGTACCATATTTATGATAGTTCTTTACTAACTCCATTCTGTTAATTGGTGCTTTTCGTTGAGTGCCACGGGTGTTGCTAGCTGACTATGTAGTGTATAATGCATGCAAGCAATTATATAGAGAGATATGGATGTAGACATTAATAGACATTGTACTAGATAATACAGACACATATTGATTGGCCAATCAGACTAAGCAGAATTGTCCAGAAGTTGGGCATCAACCTTTTTAACATCTGAAATTGCTACGGTATCAAAACAATGACGTAACTTCGTTTTTCATGAAAGGCCAACGTCTAAGCTGACGTGTAAAAAGACGCGAGGGCCCCATGTTCCAGAAAACCGCCGTTAATGGCCCACCTAGGCTCAGGTAATGTGACTGCTTTTTTTTTTGTCATAGTCATACATGATCCGTCACTTAATGATGTCGATCGTATGAGTACTACCACGCCTTGCACTGTCTGACACAGTTTCATTCTGTAAAGTATTAGAAAATAAAGTACACAAATAAGATGTTCTATGGTACCAAACTTCTACATTTCACGACGATATAACAACAAGTTTGTATGTAAGCCATCATATTATTGTATAATTTAAAGCAATTAGAATAAGCTAAATGTGAGATCTCGTATTGTAAGAATCGTGCTTCTTTTCCTCGGGTATATTATAGCTTGATCTGTCAGAACCATTTGCTTTTGCGCACCGCAACCACGTACGACACTCCTAATGATAAGGAGTCAGAAGGCAGATTCTGAAAATCGACGTACGCGCTCTGCATGACATCAAACTTTAAACAGGAGCAGCCCTTAGCAACCTCAAAGCTAGGCTTTCTGAATCGCAACGAAACCAAAACGTGTACTTTTTTACGTCGATACACGTGTATCCAAATTTGAAACATTGCGCATAACCGGGGAAGTAACGACTGGCAAACTGCCCGAACCAGACAATAGCAACAACATGTTCAGAAGACGTCACCGTTTCGCCCAGGAAGTTCGACCCCATCCACCTTTTGCGCTTATGAAATCAGCTCAGTAAAGAAATCTACTAATGGCTTTCAAAGAGCGAGTTCGTTTCCAGTTACAGAACAAACGAATTGCCATTTTGTTGAGAACTGCTGTTCATATTTGAGACATTACGTGTTCAAAGCAGTAGAACCCCATGATAACTGTAAGCCGTAACGCCAACACACGTTCTGCGTTGCACTGAAAGCTAACAATCGACCATTTGGAGACGACCAGATGTTCTTCTCGCGTTCAGAGCCTCTTCTGTAATTTTCTGTACACAAGCACAAGAAGGCACACGGGGGGCATTGCTGGTACGATAGTTACGGTGGCGGATGTAGTGCCTTAGCGAATCATTGACTTGGAACACATGAGAAATCTCAGAGGGTTGTAGCAGTATCAGCAGCAGCAGCAGCAGCTTCCCTGGTACTGCTTGCATGGTTTGACCTTTGTTTGCCCGTTGTATGCCCGCTGGCCTAATTAGGCTTTTCCTTCTCACCTTCCTTCCGGGAGATTCCCACAAGTCAACTGCGGGAACGACACCACAGCAATACATGTGATAGAAGCAGCAACAAGGCAATGGACCAGCAGGCTCTATCCATTGGCCCTTCTTAACAGACATGAGCTTCCGATGTAGTCCTAAGGGGCCGTCAACACGAAACAGGGGAGTACGCAGAGGTGAAGGATAAGGCAGCAGGATAAATTTTACTAGCTAGAGACAGATTCAGCACGGGTGGAATGAACGACGCACTGTAGATAGAAATACGGACCAGATGGAGCTAAAGTAGTCTAGGCAGTCAACTGTCTTAGTAATGCGGAAGCATAAATTGGACCCGTAAAACCCTTGCTGTTTCTGTAGTCGCTTCTGAAGGTAGTTTCAGATAGGCAATTAGCTTAATCATACCTCCAATTTAATCTATAGTCGGTACAATTAACGATGGATATGAAAAGCAGTTCATTTTTCCGTTGAGCGTAATTCGCGTATCAGCACAAGGCTGTAAGCTGATAGATATAATAATCACTGAAAAGCTAATGATTTGTCTATGACATGTCAGAGTATCGCCTCCCTTGACTAAGAACACGCTATAGGTAGACCAACAACTAATAGCAGACTGGTTAATTTAGAGCGGGCAACCGTTATACTTATATCCAGGCTTTGTCCTGCAGAAAGGATTCCACTAAATAGAAGTGCACCTCCATTTAGCACTAATGGCATTCTTGCAGGGCATTCTTACAGGGCATTCTTAATGAAGATCTAAACATCACTCTGATTTAAAAAGTATAATGTATCGATTCGTATTCACAGCCAGTCATTTCGTTTACATCTGTTATCCCTATGACAATTCGTAAGGTTTCGCGGGGCTATTACTTTCGAAAACACCAGTCTAAACTGCATACCCAACCGAGTATGCAATTTAGAACAACTGATTCAAACGTGGTACGTTCGATTTGAGAGCGTTTGCAGTCGTTGGCCACCATTACATGATTTCAAGAGCTACCGCTAAGCTAGATCGTTCATGATATTAGTAATTAGTTAGCCACACTGGTGGGGTGTCTACGTAAGACGGTTTTATAGGTATTATGCAAAAAGATGGTACACAATTTTTTTATACGTTCACATTATTAGTATTGTTTGTCTTTGTTCAACATCGACCAAATGCTGCTTCCGGGTAAACCAGGAAAGGAGTAAAACTCTTGAAACGCGTACAGGAAATGTGTCACCTTCGGTGGGTAGGCAGCATATGCGGAAATGACGAACGCTCCAACATTATAGCCAAACAGAAGAGTGTTAAACTGAAGTCGTATTAGCTAACACCAGGCGGAGTTGGGTCGGGTTACTACTAAGTAGATAGAGAAACCCACCTACAGTGAAGAACGAACGAAGTTTCGATTTGTGGACGGTTCATTGACAGAGCGTGACGGACGACGTGATGAGGGATGGCAACGCAAGAGGTGGCAGAGTTATGGCAACGCTACGGACGGATTTTAAGGTAACTAATAAATATATGATCACGACTCTAATAGCAAATGTATGAATATTCTATATATTTCCATATAGTACGAAGCGCTGGAATTTAAATATGTATTTAATATTTTATAGAATGACAAACCTGATACGCTTTAAATCTAGATCTGCTTTTTACATTTAAGATAGCAATATTCGGTCGGTTAGTTTTCTTATTCTTGCCCAGAGAAAAAGGAGCGGATTTTTGGACCACAATCTGTGAGGTTCGTCAACAGGGCACAGCGAAAATATGGTTAACGTTGTCCATTATCGTACTGCAATATGACATCAACGTGCACTAGAGGGTCGTACAATGGGAACGCCTCTAACTACGAGAACGGCAGATGACGACTTTCGTTGATTAGAATAGCCACTTGAGCAACTTAACTCCGTGTTCCAAACAGTTCATCGCCTGTAAACGGGACAGGGGACGGCCATACCATATACACATACAGACGGGTGATGACCTTAAGAAAAAAGGCCGCAGTACCTTCGCATCAAGCAAACACACAGTAGGCTGGTTTCGAGCAGCTCATTGAACTGGTCGGATGGGGCATAACTCGAAGGTATCAATAAAAAAGAAAACGCTGTCGAATACATGTTCTAGCCGACAATCGCGCATGGTTAATTTCTGTGACGAGGTCTACTATACGTATGTTTGCCTGTACTCAGCAGGCCAGTCCTGACATTTCCGAATCCAACCGTTTTATATATTTGCTCTATATATTCTATATTTGCTCAATCACCGTAGATAGATATGTCAATGACAGCAATGGTTTGATAGATTTCATTGAAAGTCTCACTTGAACTGATTCCGTATAGGTAGGTAGTGGATACGTGTCTTTTATGGAGTAAAACTAAATTATCCAATACTGATCCAGAGCAGCTGCGGACTACCGATGACAATATCTTATAATGCTACGCAAACGTTTTACCTTGTTGCGTATAGTGTTTACCTAATAATGGTGTTTGTGTGTCTGATATTCGAAAATAACAACTGTTCTCTTACGTAAACTACGACTTCCAATGCGTCTAGCTAAATCGTAGGCTGCTGATACCCAAGCTATCCGTGGATTCCACATGTAAATAATAACACAGATAGATTAATTTTTTTGCCGATGAAAGCATGCAAAGCGTAAAGCAAGACGGGCGGGTAACTAGACGCAGGGAATCGTTATGACGATTTGTTGCAATCTTCTATCTTGTCTTTCTGCGGTCAGTCAATCGATCGCCCCAATGGCAACAAAGTAATGAACTTCATCGTGAAAAGGTGCACTGAAGAAGCTTTGGTAGCCCTCAGAATGTATCTAGCTTTTGGTCGATAGTCTACACACATTCCCTACTACGGTTAGGGAGAGCTACTACGGTTGCAAAGAGCTGAGTTGAAAGATAAGACCGACTAAACTGCCAAGATCTGAAGTATTACGAGGAAGCAGAACCCTGTCTTAATTACTTTCTATGGGAATGCCTTTCCCGCTTAGTCGCCCCGCTGTCCCGCTAACTCAGAACGATTTGGTTTTTTTATACTTGGTTTTATTATTTCTTGTTGTTTTTCAGTAACACAGTAGAGTAAACTACAGCCTAGATGCGGGAAGAGCATAGCTGAAGTCTTGTACCAGGCTGTCATGTCATTTGACTGAATACAAATGCTTAGGTCAAACAATAATTTTAAGGAGTTACGATAGGTTACTGCGTTGCGTCCGAATCGGTTAGCCAGTACTGTTCAGCATAGGCTCTTACACCTTGCGCTGTAGGTATCTGTGCATACATTACAATATAACTGATAATAACTGAATGATTAGAATATTTATCGGGGCTCCATCATATCTTGACAACAAGAGCGACAGCTGCAAATCAGACGACTGCTAATGCCGTCGACGCCTACTACTTTAGTCTGTTCGCTCATCTCATAACAGTCTGCCACCACCCCCTCAGTCAGCCCCCTCCCGGCTCAATATCACAATACAGCCCCCTGCCGTCGCTGTTGGCAACTATATGTAGCGCTGTCCGCCGCTGGTATAGATAGCTAAGCATCGGGGACATGACAGCGGGAATAGAATGGTGATGACGAATAATAGCTTCTTTATTCGTCCATAAAAACTTACGGTAAGTTGGCTGTTATGGAAACATCGGGCAATAACTGGAGTAATCAAAACACCGGAGAGTGACGGGTGGGCGAGGGACAGACTAGCGGTGATCGTTGCAGAAGGGTCAAAGCAGCCAGAGTAGCTAGTGTACTACTGATCACGTTTTTAAGGCCGTCGGGCACCCCGTCGCGACCTAGCTCACGTCAGTTTCAGGCGAAATGGATAGGCATCGAGAAAGCAGAAATACGAAAGAGAGAATGTTATAGGACGTCTTCGCGCAGTGCGTGACTGCACTACCATTCATTGCCATTGTCATCTGCTGGATCGGAGCGAATTCAAACGAACGGTAAATCTGCGGCTAGGAACAGGCGGATAGATGAAGTGAGTGGATGGATACACGGGTGGCTGAAGTTAAAAAGAATTAGATCGAAATCACAAGCAGGATAGTACGGAGGGTAGGGGCAGAACTGGTCGTATGTATTTTTCTTCATTTTTTGACGCCAGCAGTGTCAGCGACATCTATAATATCTGTATGTTCCCGCACATATTCAGGCTGCAGGCAAATCTTATGAGGCAATCGCTGTCAGATATAGCGCCAATATCTTTCAGGTTATGTCTAATGATAACAATGCAATCAACCTGAGCTTGCGATGATGATGTCACCACCGTTGCGAATGACATTAGTTGCTCAGTTAATGAAGTCGGCAGCCTGATGCGAACTCACTTATTGTATAAGTATAAATAAAGCAAGTAGGTGACGGTAGGCGAAATTTGCACCTAGTAAGAAGAGTAGTCGACAGCAGTAAACACGATTACAGCAAGCGGCTCTGTTTTTATGCCGAACCGAACGAAGCGCGACGGACAGATGAAGACTACCGCAAGAACGGCCAAAACAATAAGACAACTTCATCTGCAACAACAACAGCTGTAGCAACAACAATAACGATGATCGACACCATGAGAAAGAAAGTCTTCATTTTGTATATGCGCATGATTTATGTTCGGTTTGACTCGTGTGGGCACGACATTTGGTAATAGCTTTACCAATTCATACTAGACAAGCCGTTATCTGCTTTTATTTAATACTGTATATATAGCAACACTTTTGTCAGGGTGCCTGTTGTTTTACTCACGATGTCAATTTACCGTCCGTCATTAGCAGCTGATCGCGTACAAACACTATGAAATTGAAACAATGGTGCCCTTCCTAAACGTGTCCAGCCATATTTGTTACATCGACCAGCGCGATCACGACCGTTCAATGTTGTATTCAGCCCGACACCTATATCGAATGAAGGTAGTTCCATATTCTGTCTAGAAAATGTAAGGTATTCAAAACAAGATAAGGAGTAATAAGTTAAAAGTTGACGCTTAACGTCATTTAACATGGAGCGCTAGCCACATCCGGTCCCTTTTGGTTTGTAAGTTTTATGTACCTGTTTATATGATTCGATACCTTACCGCCTCCACTCTGCAGGACTCTTATTGCCAAATTATTTCTTTACTTGTGTGGCTTTGTTTGCTTTATTCGAATATTTTTATATCGCAAACGATCCAGAGAAAATGATGTTATTGAGGATCTGTTATGTCATTTTCCTTAAACTGCTATTACCACTGCCAAGTGTTTCCTTACTTGTGTCCACTGTGACACGGACACTGTTGAATCATCCGTACAAAAATATACGATACAGGGAACTTCTCTATTGGACGTCAAACTTAATCGCCCGCTGCTAACGCCCGCTGAGTACTTGGGCATTCACTAAGTTAACGTTGTCGCTTTGTACGCTTGGGAATCGCCTGAAAATACAACCAGTGACTCGATAGATCAATGATATGGTACACCATCGGCTGAGAATGTAAGATCTGTCTCTATTTAGTATTACATTACTGCTAGGATTCATTCACGGCATTATCGCGCAGTTGTCGCTGACCGCCTTTTCGATGTGTAGTTTTTTTTTTGCCAATATATGGGGCCCATTTCAACATTGCCTCAACGCCATCCGGGATAGGAATAGGCAAACGTTATAGTAACGACGACAAATAGCGTTGGCGGTAACAACTATGGCTAGCGTTAGCGCAGCTGCGTCTCGGGATCAGATGTTTTCTTTTAACAATATCACCTCTGTTCCTGTTTTTTTTTTCGCTTATTATTTCTTCGCTTTTGGGGCTGCCATGCCACATATGTGGCATATATGATGTCTGCTAGAATGTCCACAATTGCTTCTGTCAAGGGCTGGTCATATCACGTATCATGTTGACATGAATATTAGGAAGTAATTTCTAAAAGAAACAGGCATTATATTCGCTTTAATTTTTTTTTTGTAAATGATTTTAGCATTATCGTAGTGAAGGGAGTTTTTTGAAGAGGCTAGCTGTTCCTACTTAAGGTATCTATTTGGCTTTCTGTGGCCTTCCTCCGCGGACGGTTTGGGCAATTGGCGGATCCGTCAATTGGTGAAACAGTTCATTCATTGATAAACCCGTAAGCAAGCTTCTGTTCTTTAAATCTTTTGCCCCCAAGTTGTGCTGCTTGGGTCGGAACGTTTGTAACCTGGTAGATGATGATCTAGTCCACAAGCACGTCGAAAACCAATTTTGTTAAAGTCTGGTGGCATTTTTTTTTGTTCATTCAAATAGATCTCTGGCTGCCAATTGTATTTGTTTCACCTGCGTACTTCCCAGCCGTCGGTAAATAATAAAAAGGGTAGGCCTGGATACGCGGTTTTTTGGTCACATAATAGCTCAGAGAACTGCGCTCAAATACAACTTTAAAATTTTAGCAGCGCAACAAACGTAGGGCAGCCCAAAAAAAAGGCTTCACTAAACTTTAGATCAAGCTGCTGTAAAAATTCAAAATTTTTGCTAAAACTACTCACCGATCTAATAATAATAACAGTAACGGTATATCGATCGTAGATAATATTCAATCATGCCGTAGGCCAACAATAGATAGAACAATAGATAACTCATACAAATCGAAATAAAAAAAAAAAAATGCGACCTTTTGTCCACACTGCAATTTACAACCACCTACGAGGTACTCAACACCATGGTATTTTTTTTTATTTGAAACTGGAACAATCGTAAGAATTAGATAGACACTGTAACCTCATATCGCAATGAGGCCTACAGGTGTAAATAGATTTCCAAAAAAGGCTACAGACGTAAGAAGATGAGTGTTATTAAGGGCCGGCACAACTCAGTGGCAATAATAATCGTCGCTGGGCCGAAGCCGGAGCTTCTCGCATACCTCACCAATAATAAGTTGCGGTGCGACAGGCGACACTGTGACCAGCTGGATATCATCTTGTTAAGACAGCGTAACTTACCCCCTTCAAAAATAGCTTTGCTCAAACGTAAAGGGAACAGATATATAAAAAGAATCGTAGATTAACTGCAAGCTAACTTGGCCAGCTGGAACAATAATCTGGTACGCCATTGCTCACTGGGACGAGACTATCGTCATTATATATACATATATATATATATATATATATATGCAGCGTTTAGATTGAAAACAAGATCTATTGTTAAAATTCCTTTGTCCTACTTTAGCGGTTATGAAGTGGTCATTGCTTAGAAGGGCGTTTAGAACAACTTTTACAATAGGGTATGATTAGAAAACAGGATATTCGTTTCATTTCCTTCATTCTCCTCTGCTAATCCATGTATTTTCACTGTTGGTTTTCCTTTACTTGCTTGCCACCAAACTGTATAACGTAACCAGTATGGAAATTCTAATTTTGTGCGATTGTATAAGCCTTTTTCTACATTGATTTCGGTATTTTGCTTCCATGAACAGAATTTTATCGTATCTGTTTGCTTCATTTTTTTTTTATTTTAACTGCATCTAGCCTTGAAGACAAAGTCTATCCGGGTATTAACATCAAAATGTTTCGTAAATAGAATACCTGTCAATTCTTTCAGAAATCATAGAAGCAGGCGAAGGTGACGACGAATTACACTATATAATATACGAGATTGGAGCCAGCATAAGGTATCGAACAGTCTTCTGCGTTTCAGTACATAACGCAAAAGCCATTATGTCAATAATTGAGAAGCGATGATCGGTAAAATTAGCCAAGAAACACTACCATCACTGTGACGCTACGCACGTCTCCCCCTTTATCGGCGTCCTCGACTTACCAGAGGCAAGGAGTACAGCCTAACGTTAGACAGCGTTTTTACGCACGAGTTCCGCATGCACAGACATCGCGCTTAGTAGAAATTGGTCCATTATGAATGATTCGCTCTAGGATAATGAAAATGTATGCTACTGCAGAGAGCTGCGTTTGCATATACAATCGTTTCCACAGTACCATTGCATGCACGTGGCTGTGTACGCTGGTGATTGTTCCTTGATTTTGACAAGCAACGAAAACAACAGACTGCGTTAACAGAAGCCGGGACTGCAAAAAGCACCGCTAGCTTTACCCCATGGTCAAGCACAGCCAACGATAAAGCGAGAAGAGGAAGAGCGCGACGAACCAGCTTGTAAAATTTGATTACGGTAACTTGCACATATGAGATATGTATTTATTCAGGTACTACTCATTATCGTAAAAAAGTACTTGACTTTTTTTTTATCGATAGCTTTCGGTATGAATCCTGTTTGGTAGCTATAACGACAATGTACTAATTCATCTTTGTAGCTGCATATAGATAGACTATGGTCGATAACCGTAAATACCAGGGTAGACAAAAAAGTACACATACAAAATACTGCAAGAGTTCCAAATAAAACACATTTTGAACATCTACCGAGCTGAAACAGTGAAAAGAGCTCACGCGAGTCTTTTCATTCATATTCAAGGCAGGATCAGTGGCGATCACTTATAGTAGATTATCGACTTGTGGCGTTCGTTTCATCCTGTTTCCTTAACATGCAAGAACAATGCCCGGGTACAGCGCCACCTCGGCAGTTCTTGCGCGTTCTCATACGTTTATTAATTGAAGAAGCTTACTATTCGGATCAAGACCCGTTGATGAAGCTCGCGACGAATCGATTTTAAATCAAAGCGTTGGACAGTTGTAAAAAAAATCGATAGTCAATTTACAGGAAGCTATATCATAACGGATTATATATTTAGATCGAATAAGGAAAGCAAAGGTATCAACATACCTACATTTTTTTTTTAACAAACTAGAAGTTGACGATTTCTCGTTATTACTAAGGTCGAAAGTTTGCTGATCCGTGTAACAGTGGAATAGCTAATAGTGTTACACAAGTGTGACCCTGCTAAAGCAGTATTAATAACGGGATAACTTTTCTAAGCGAAAAGAAACATGCAAAACACGCTGATGTTTTCACCTCCAAAAGTAAATACAACGTTTTTTCATCCATATACTAATAAACCCTGAATGCACTTATGTTTATCTTTTTTTTTTTAATCTCAGCATGCTAAATTTAAGCTACACTTCGTTTATGTATCGTTTGTTTTCAGATTCCCTGTCCACTATTTTCACTTCATGGGCATAAGCTAGCTCAAGATTTTGAATTTTCCGCGTTGTTGTGTGGAATTGAATCGGGGAAAAGGGCCACTTTGTCGTCGACTGAGCAGGCATTTCTGCAAGTACTATATGCATGCAATGGAATTATTCTACAAAAATTTGCACTCACTAAACAGATACGAGTCGTTTTATTGCCAGGAATGTATATCCACAAAAAATGAAACGAGATAAGATAATAGGAAACGAAAGAAAAGATGGTGTAACCATTCACCTCTGCCATAATTCTATTAAATATACTGGAGTCACCTTGCTACTTTCTACTCACACAGTCATAGTCATTTAGCCTTCTGGTGTTAAACCTTTGCAACTATTGGCCGTTACCCTTAATTGCTCGGTAGGCATATTTATTCCCGCGGTGGCTGTGCATGTTTTCCCCAAAAAATGATAATGACTATATTTTCTTTCTTAGCCCCTTTTCTTGACTCCCTGCTGCACTCCATATCCGTTTCTCTTTGCGCAAAACGAACACAGAAAACGAAGACACACTTAGAAGGCCCTAAAGAAGCAAACAAAGACAGAAAAATTCTGTTTCATATAGTCGCTTCATCTTTCGAACCACTTAAATTGTAAATTCTGCCTCTTCACCGTCTGCCTTTCGCTAAAGCCCCTGACGTTCTCATGTCACATACGCCATAATTGTAGTTTCCCTGTTTGGACTGATGGAGAACGTGAGCAACAGCGTCTATATTATGTACAGCGGTAACGACAGACACCCATAGGGTGTCTTTGAATACTGCTCTAGGAAAGCTTTGTACGTCCAATAGGACGACTTCCCTAACAGTGGTTCATGTATGATCAATATTAAAGGATATGCATATATGCAAAAAGAAAATGGCATATAAGCGTAAAGTTAAGAGGTTATTTCCCTCTTGATGAACGACGAAAGCCAAAAGGTTAGGGTAACAAAATAGGTACAAGCATAAGGCACGTAAAGAAACACCTTTGCGAAGCAGTTGTGTCTTTATGCAAAGTTGCCGAATTCTGTTTTTGTACAAAACTGGCATGGTTAGATGGTGGACGGAAAAAGAAGGCGCATATAGAGAAGTAACGTATACTCCTCCTCAACATAAGCTGTATACACTGCAACGGAGTATGAAAAGCAAATGTTCTAACTGAAGATCATCTGCGGAATTAGACAATAGTGAATGTTCAACAAACAATTTTTTGAACTCATCTAAGAGGTTATCGTCTGCTGTAGGACAACAAGCCTCATTTCGGGTGCTGTAGTATCGACCCACATCACCGTTTTATATGTATGTGCAATACTATATAGCTCTGTGTTGCCAATCACGATAATATCGAGCGTGGCCTTAATTCAAAATAATCAGATTTTCTGTAATTTTTATTACGATTATTGCCAGCCGCATTTGCCGCAACATTGGAGTCAGCTTTTTTCAAATACCTGTTCCGTCAAACTGGTATTTGAAAAAACTACACGTACATATAAAGACGGTGATGTGGGTCGATACTACAGCACCCGAAATGAGGCTTGTTGTCCCACAGCAGACGACAACCTCTTAGATGAGTTCGAAAAATTGTTTGTTTAACATTTACGATTGTCTAATTCCGCAGTTGATCTTCAATTAGAACATTGCCTCGGCATTAATTGGCTTTGAGTCCTGACAGCAGGGACCAAAAAAGAACAGGGTTATTACCGTATTGTGCTTTGCAATAAGCAAATTCATATTTTTTTTGCATTTCTACCATTCGCATTACATTCAAAAAGTTAACTTGTGGTCACGCTATTTTCTAGACAACGTTTACCGATGTTCAGATCATTTATTCATATTTCGCAGCTGTAAGTATTGTGAAAATATGCCTAAGCTACGAGGGGCGCGGGCCGTTCCTCCAAGATTCGCCCAAAGCCCATAACTTCTTCCGATTATTGAAATTGCGACTTTGTCGTGCTCGACATCTTTTCGTAGTGGAGCCACCGTAACTGCAGCAGTTTCCGTCGTCAAAGCGAGTTCTTCACTTGTGTCAAAAAACAAAGTGTCCCAATCGTGTGGTAAGCTGGCGCACTAACTGCTTTTGATGGAAAGTTAACTCACAGGAGTAACTACGGCAAACTTCTATAAATATTAGATTTCAATCTCAAATCACTCGGCACAATGATGTCTAGAAGCAGCTAAATATGAAAATGTCTTCTATCTGTCCCTATGTTGGCTCGTGCACCGCTTTCATCTTTAAGCTCTACTGCACATTGCGAGGCATTTGCCAAAGAGGACATCGAAGAACAGTTTATTCATCGGGCCGAGACGCGTCCGACGCGTTGCGGCATAGAAGTTGAATGGCTTGAGTCGTTTCCTATGAAGGGTCACTTTCTAAACATATGTAAGTCGATATCGGTGCGGAAGATATCTGCCTCTATAAAATATCTATTTGTGCGGTTCTTGATAATTAGTGCAACGCAACTATAGAAAGTATCCTGCAATAGCGAGGTTTGTTGCCAATGAAAGGTAGCGGCCATTAGGAACAACATTAAAATGTGTACGTGAGTCATTGCCAATAGCCGCTGCGCACATCCGCGCATGAATGTACATGTCATGCGGCTGGACACCACCATTAAATTGATTATTATAGACTAACTATGCGGCGGCGGCGCGACCTATCTGTGTGCTGCACCTGTTCGTGTTATTCAGCACACAGGCCCTTACGGCCTTCCGACTGTTTTCTCCACCGCAAGCTGCTTGCTTTCTCAGCAATGATGTTTCTAAAAAGTACCTTCCAGCAAAACTCCGTTGCAGGGAAACACCGCCGGTGATTTTTTCAGAGGATTGCAATTCCGTTATTATTATTCTTGAACGACTCATTCAGTTGATCTTAGTTCCCGCCAATTGGTACTGCTGAAACGCAAGCAAACTAAACACTCTTCCCCGTAAAAAATGGCCAATGTAACAGCAATAAGCTATCATCAGCTACGAACACAAGCGTGCCGTGACACTTCACGCATCGACAGCCAACAACGCTGACAACGGCAAACGTGTCTTCAATAAATGAGACAGGCAACAACTACCACAGTAATAACGACAACAACATACAAAGCAAGCGATCTTCTGCGTCAAACTAGCCATCCACAAGGGCGTTTATGCGTACTTTTTCGCGTACTTCCTTCCCATTACACTACACCCTCTCTACACCCTCTCTAGACATAAGCTCCGCAAACACCATTTACTAACAATGGCCATATGGCGACAGAAGCAATACGTTTGTAACAGATCAACGTACGCATCGTCAATGGCGAACCGTGTTGTTATTGGAGAAGGAAAGCAGTGCAGTCTGCCAGCCGGTAGCTTCTTCTCTACAGCAGACTTCGTAACCCACAATCCAGCGGCCAGTGCTCGCGTTGCTGTCAAGACGTTGCGTTGTTGCTGTCGATGTCAACGACATTGGCGGTGGCCGTTATCGGCAGCCCTCTTGCCTCAGACGAACGAACCTACGCCCACTGCTCCTTTCCCCCTCACTGACTCCAGCGCACAGTAAACATAATAAACATGTAGTCACCCCAGACACCCATATACTTTATGGGTGTCATTGCTATCATCAGCACCATCAAAGCAGGAGCAGCAGCATTCATGTTAGCACGATCATCAAGTGAATGAGATGTTTGCAGACCCAGTTATACAGTTAAAAACGCCAGTTGCTGATCCTATTGCAACAGTTTCTAAAAATATATCAAGACAGACAAAAAAGCAGCTCAACGGCAAGGCGGGTACAGTGGCAGGACGCGGGATTACAAGCGAATTTTTTCACTCCTTTTTTAATATATATATCTCGTTGGACCATCTGTTGTATAGTATATTATCCGGCTGGTGTAGCTGGCAGTAGATATGTCGCTCTTGAAAATATAAGCCCGCAAAGCATAAGTCGGAGAAGGGTTACAACTTAAAGAAGCGAATAAGTAAGCCTGCTTAGATTAGACCGATTGAGCTGTTAGCAGTTAGGTGCAGAGATCCAAAGATGTGTAGACATGCAATCTATAAACATTGCTCCTGGCTATCGTGCCAGGCTCGGCTACGATTGGCAGTATATGTAACGTCCTTTTTTGCAGCAGTTATTCTGTATTTGTGAGCAAATAATTTTCGTTTATACATTCTTCAAGACAATGGACATAGTGCTATATATATGGACAATATTTTTAGTGCTAGACTTATCATCCTTGTTTATGGGTGAAACAATCCCTCGCACAGCTCTATCAATTGGTAGTTTGTGTTGCAATTTGTCAAGAACACGTACTATAGACTGATACACTAAACGTGCCTTTGACAATAGTAACGTTTCTATTTTCTCGATCATTTGAGAATTTACAGTTACTTAGAAGCTTTACTATCTACTGAAGCGAATTGTGAAAAGGGCAAATGCTGAAATGAGTGCACAGGTTTGCTTGATAGCCCAAATAATAGCCATTGCCGAATTATTTGGGCAATCAAAAAAATAATTTTACGCAATTTAGTTGAATCACTAAATTCAATGGACGCCTTGGTCACTTGTAACGATCAACAAACATCTTTACGCGTGCTCCTTTTTACCTAGTCTCTGAAGCTAGCCCAATACGAAAGTAGTTTCGAGTGCAAGAGGCCGCTACCCTAAAACGTCAGTTCTACTGACAATGCGAGAACTTGACTACGCTTTAGACGCTACGTAACGAGTATCCAATAACGCATAAACACAAAAACATTGACGAATCGAAACGGACAGGCAATACTGAGAAACAGATTACCAAACAGTATCTTAGGAAAGTCGTACGCCGTTTATTTGTTATTAACGAACTAAAGACGATACACGTTTGGTTATTCCGGTTGGGCCCTGATGGTTTTCGAATTTGCCGCCGTAATATGCACGTCGACACCCCTCAGCTAGGGATCGATAATAGCGAATCTAATGATTCTAGTCGCTACTGGTTAGACCCTTTTCATGTTATGGAATAGGATATTCAACTATATTTTATCGCCTGAAAATAAGTTACTCTAGTGCGACATATATATATATATATATATATATATAGCAGAACGTCATTCATTGTTAATAAAAATCGCATCAATAGGACTGCGAAATAAGCTAGTCACTTCTATTCTGAAAAACCGTAATAACAACAACAACAACAACAACAATAACATAATTAGCAATTCTAATTAAATGAATCGATAGATCGATAATGCAAACAAGATATACGCGTTCTGTTTATTATTAGTGAATCTGACATAGTGATTATAATAGTTTTTTCGAAGCAAGGCGTTCGTCCTCGCCGCGCATTGATAAGCGATGGGCTGATTTCGCTACCTGATCTTTGCGTTGTAACTAGACAATGCTTGTAACAATATGCAGCTTCTAACACGTCGCAAATCTTTCGCTGTTAGTTCCACACCGTTGACTGTCATTTTCTTTTACATTCTTACGTTCGTCATTCCGCTTTCTGTTCTAAGAGCATATAAAGGACAATGCCAGCCAGCAATACTGTCTACGAAGAGATCGTATCTAATCCAGATTTTTTTAGTGCGATCATGTCTTCCGTCGATAGATCGATGCAATCTGCTCTACAGCCTTGCATAACGTCAACTCACGAATGATTTCAAGAGCCACAGTTGTAACTTTCCGATAAGGAAGACCGCTGAGCAATGGTTTCGAATACGCGGAAGTCGATTTAGGTTAGGATACGCTGGATCATTCCAGATTAACGAATACGTAACTGGCATAGCTCTCATTCTGCCAACAACCTAAACACAGTAATGGCAGCAACAACGACTTTAACCGAAACTATGTAAATAATTTCATAACTACGTCAAAATTTTCCGTTTCGTTTCGTCCTTCGGGTCACGAACCGTAATAAGAAAAAAGGCTCAAAAGCCATTGTATCAAAGTATCCAGAAAATATAACGTATACAACGAGTTATCGTAATTAAAATGGTAGTGCCGGCAACAATTGCTTAAGCAATAGACATCTTAAGAGTTAATTCTATCGGAAACGCATTTAGCGGCCCGATTGGCAGGTTACCACGCAAACAACACGTAAATCAATTGCGTAATTATCACAATAACCAGGTACTTCAACAAAAAGATCTGCTGGGTCTTTGAAATATCCAAATAAAGCAATGTTTTATATTTTGTTGTTATATTATTTTTATAATATTTTCTATTATATTACATATATAATTCAAACATTCAATACTCTAAGTTGAAACGCTATTTTTGAACAACTAAAATTACCATAGTTATTAGTTAACTGACGCCCATTTTCTTGGAACGAGACTAGCAGTGATGATTCCAAGGTGAACTTAAGGCGATTGTTAGTTTATGCGCTCCTTTCAAGACAGGTCCAAAACACGAACGAAGCTGTGGGAAAGTAAGTTCCCATACGCTAGCCGTGAAACGCTATCAATAACGCTACAACACGTTTGGGTGATGTCTAATAACTGACCAGTATTAGCGGACTCGATGCTGTTGACTCGTTATCGCAATGAATCCACCGCGAAATTATATTTGTACGTATTCCAATCCAGACACACTTGGAAAAATAGTCCCTAGCCATGGGCCTACTGCCGACCTGCGTATTTCTAGGCTTGTGTGTATGCGTACGCCCTTTAAACCTCGCAATTCTATTGGACATGGCCAGCGTGGCGAGCTCGAGAAAGATTGAACTGAGGCAGGGCCAGTAAATGTTCAGCTCTCTTTTCTACAATTATCTGGGCACTTAGGGAAAAAAACGGAAGGGGCGGCACAAAGTGAAATCGCGGGCCTCCCACACAGTCTACTTTTTTCTTCCTTTTTTCTATCCCCTCTGTCCTTCTTGCCACCTTAACGACACCTGTGTATTCAAATAGTGCACCTTTAATCACCGTCCGCAATACACGAAAACACGAGTTGAGGCGAACGTAACTACAATTTTCATATCAGTCCAGCTATTCTTTATAGTGACTATCTATACATAATGATGCAATAGGAAGCGTGCAGTTCAGCCTGGCCAGTTTACCAGCGACACTTTGGTGAAGGTTTAAGTTAATTTGACGTAATTGGACGAATTTATCGCGCCTAACCGCCCTAACGTTATAAACAAACATAATTTGTCCGTCATAATTTTCAAGTACTCGGGCGGCATTCAGTCATCCAGCAAATGCACTGGATTCTCTAAAAGAGCGTGGCATAGTTTTCACGATGATTGAGGAGCAATGTAAATTAAATTATGAGTTATAGCTGGTGCCCATGCAGCTCAAAGATAACATGGTTTCTTTAACATACTAATCACCACAATTTCTATATAGACGTCTGACTATTTAAGAGATCTGGACGATTCCAAGTAGTCAACGCTTTCTAGCGAATGCCTGGCCTGACAAGGGCGTCCCTGGCCTGTTCGCCGCCAACGCAAAGTGACCGTGCAACGGATAATCGTACGATGTACTCTCTCTCCAGGAAATGACTTCTTCTAATCAGAATAGATACGAAACGATCTTTTCAAACTAACACGATGCCCAGCATACTTCGCATTGATGTATCAGTTTGCACTTCTTGTTTCGCAGTACCTTATCCGGCATGTGACCCAGCGACGCCACGGAATAGCCGTACGAATCCCTCTTCAAATTTCTGTAGAACCGACGCAGCCGTCATTATAATGCTAGTAATATTAACGGGAATTGATTATCAAAATATACGTGTTACTCGTTCTATTATTAACCATTAACATTTCCTAAAGATATACGTGTATTTTTCTATAGTTCAGCGCAATCGCTTAGCATCCAGAGGGTGCGTATAGAAAATCTACTCGTTCCATACCATATCAAGTTCTATATCAAGCCAGACAACCATAATGGTGTCCATCAAGATCCTCGAAAGCAACTCCTGTTAACCTTATATGGTCAGCAAAAAACGACGTCAAATCGATCCGGTTTGATGGCTGTCAATATAAGGTTGTCTCCATTTCGTTTTCTGGAGGTAGGTACCTTAAACAGCAACAGACTTGGATACGATTCGAGGAGCTGACAGTAATTACAAAATTGCGCAATATTTTCTACAACTGATCCAGCTTCCAACTCTCAAGTTCACCGTGGAGACGACGTTATACGCCTATACATATATGCGTAGAAGCAATCCGCTGCGAAAACTGATCGGGTCCTGTCGAGATCCCGCGCGCGTCGTATACTGGGTATGAAGGAAAAGAGGATGAATAGGCGATGAACAGTTTGCCTAGACATCCCACAAAACTTACACGCATAAGGCACTATCACGCCTCCACCGCTCCTGTGGCCGTAGTCGAACGGCTGCTTCGAAGATCACTAGTGTAGATATATCTACGGTAGTGACATATATATAAAAGCTAGTTCTCCTCTGCACCGCGCGGAGTGCTATGTTGCGGGTGCCGCTGTCGCTTCTATGGCGACCACTAGCACAGTTGCCGTTGCCACCGCGCAAGATTCAGCATTCATCAAACAACCTTCCATATTCGCCCCGTTTGTTCGTCGTCGACCGCAATCGCTTGTAGTCTGTTGCCCCAGGTCCAAGCAGGCCTGACAGACGAAATTGGCGGACGAACAGGCGGCAGCAGGAGAGCCGCCGTACCGCCGTGAGCCGCTGTTTCCAAGGGCATTCGAAAAGCTAGTGCCGCGTTACAGCTGTCGAGCCACTGGAGTCGACGGGACGAATGCTTCAAACAAATACTAATAGATAACTTCAGATATGACGCTGCTGTGTCGAATAGAAAAAGACGGCAATTTGTTTGGTTTATCTCTCTCTCTCGCTCTCTAACTGATTAACTGTTCTGCATTTGTTAATGCAAATACTGCTAGCGAGAAAAATGCCAGCGACAACAAATAATCCGATAAAGATCTGGTCTAAAACTGTGTGAATCACCGGTTTCATTACTATTCAAGTAATCGAGTTGGGTATTGTAGAACGCCGCGTAGATAGTTTCGTTGCTTTTCAATGGTGTTATGGTACAGTGCAGATACTTTCATTGGGAATCGATGCTGAGTCATCTGATCGTCCTGCCTTTTTACTAGACGAAAAGTATTATCTTGCTAGTTGAGATCTGTAAAGCATGACAACGTCTTTCGAATTAGCCCCATTTATCCGTCAGCTCGATTTCTAAATAAAGGAGCCCACTTCGGTTCACCTCTCCAGCACGGTGTTAGCGATACGACTAGTTTTTGTTAGGACGTAGACAAGACGACTTTAATGCAAGTCCCTCTACCACTAACATGAGTATATACATATTTATGTAAGCATCATCGCACTGTACCAGGTACATGATAACAGCTGGAGTACATCGTCCCTTTAACTTTCTGTCTGTCTATTTCTGTCAGTGTCGCACTTTCACCTTTCCATTTGACGCGTGATTTGATCGCGTACTATTTATTTATATTGATTAAGTTACACATACGTATGA
Source organism: Varroa destructor (assembly GCF_002443255.2). Taxonomy (NCBI): domain Eukaryota; kingdom Metazoa; phylum Arthropoda; class Arachnida; order Mesostigmata; family Varroidae; genus Varroa; species Varroa destructor. Next base: position 13,484,880 of record NW_019211456.1, read on the forward strand.
AAACGAACGATCGATCGATCGTTTCGTTGGGTTGTCCACTTACCTCGCCTGTTGAGAGGCCGCACCCTGACCGCGACCTTCACTTTGTCACACATTTTTACTGCTTTCAGTTACACACACAGCCACAATGATACGCGACTTACTGATGTACGGAAAACAATAGATTTCACTTGCCCACTGCACTAATTACTGATCCTGCGATTGACTACTTGACTACACTGTCGACTAGGGCCGGGCCGGGCTACAGTTTTGCTATATTTGATGATAGCGGTGCTGCTGCTGCTGCATTTGTTGGTGCCTATTAATAAAAATACGCCTGCCTTCGTATGTTGTCGATGGTTTTTCTCTCAAAGGGCTCAGTCAGAATTTTCGGAGATCGTTCGTTACCGTTGTCATTGCCATCATCATAACGTTTTCAATCCGAGCCGTTCAACGCGACCTTTCGTGTCTGTCTTTTCCTGGTTCGTTTTTTGCTTTTGCCCTGTTGCTTGCTTGCTGTATCCAGTCACTACTAATGTTCGTCATACGTATCTTGACAGATGAAGACGTTCTTCAGCGCGATCTCCGATTCCGTTTGCGCCTACGTCGACTGGCTGCTAGTTAATTCGAAACAGATTGAGGCCGCTGGCGTCGTGGCTGTCGCAGATCAAAACAAGAGTCGAGTGCGCGAATTCTAGCAGCCACATCAATAAGCTGGGACAGCGGCAGCAAAAAAAATTGCCATTTTCATTTTTCGAGTGACGCCAACGAGAGGAGCGGCATCGCAGATTACTTAGCAGTATTGTTATTGTCGTATAGAAAAATGTGTAGAGCCTAGATGCAGTAATAAAAATAGTATATCGTTTTTTCGATTGACGATGACCTTATAGCTGTATCCGTAACTGGAAATCTTGCTCTCGTTGACAGGACATGTAGATTTTAAGGTGTCTTATGTCCTTGTTTTCGATGATTGACTTTTCTTGCACTTCGTCGTTTCTACCATTGTAGTTACTGTTTAGAATTAAATTGCATTTTCTAATCGCTCCAAGCGGTGTTAGCAGAACGTAAAGAGCTATAACAACGACATTATGCTAATAGCCATACTAAGGCGCAGGCAATGACTATGATTCAATGCCTGCCTAATAAATAAACTTACACCCCCATCCGCCTTGCCCTATTCATGTGTTAGAGGGCCGCTACGAGGGGTAGACACGTTTGACAACCGCCAGAGGGATGACAGTAACAACGATCACTTGCTCTTGTTGTTTCTGCTGCTGCTGCTGCTGCCAGTTGTGGGCAGAAATCGAAGTCGGCGCCAAATTGGTGCGAGAGAATACTGACAAAAACGGTAACAACAGTTCACGTAGACTCCGCAGTTCTAACAGTAACGTGAGTTGATCGTAGCTGCTGCCGTTGTTGTCACGTTGTTTTTGCTGAAGCAATAGCGGCGGGAGCGATCTAATCGCTAATGGTAATGCTTACCACAACTGCTACGGCCAAAAGCGGTGCTGGCCAAGTCGTATTCATTCGAGGCATTCGCTATTACCACCTGTATCGCTATTACAGCCACGCCCGCAGTAACGGTATCAATAAGAGTATCGAAATGAAAAAAAAGAGGCAGGACGCAACGGCCAGCAGCGACAGAAGGTTTACTTTTATTGATACCAGTCAGAAATGTGATAGCAGCTGGGGCGCACGCGAAGGCCCGTCGCTTACTGCCAGCGTTTCCAGTACGATTCCATACTCCGAGGCCGCGTGTACTCTACTTCGTCGATATTTGACAGACGTTTTATAAAGGTCGGAGGAAGGACAGCACTCAGCGCGCGAATGATGACGACCGCGCTCACATACATCAACCGCTTGTTACGAAGAGGTCGTGCTAGGACAGAGTACAATGAGCCAAGAAATAGCAGGAGCCGGTATAAGCTATTTGCGTTTTTTTGTTGCCTGTTTTCCCTTCTTTTGCTGGGCAGCCAACTGAACTGTTCTTTCTCACAAAAAATCTAGGAGAAAGATGATACGGCAACACTCATACGATGCACAATGCCGTAGAAAAATGTACACCCGCACACACACACACACACACGCCCACACTCACGCGGTCAGATCCACTCCCTTGGATAGACACTTCTCACTTATTTTGTTCTCCACTCTTGGGCAGATTAGCGTTACTGAAGAACGCTGCCAGCGTCTTCTGTCAGTGTCGGATGTCGGCTTCGACTACGGCCACTGATTGCATCTTCTTCTCCTTCTGGTGATGATAGTGATAACGATGATTGCAAGAACACTCCGGTACAATAATGCTCCCACAAGCCTTCGTTCATTAGCGCTAACAACGCATCGTTAAATGGCTCAATGGCTGAACCCATTCGATGGCAACGGCGCCCGGCCGAGCAGTACCCGCTTGTCCTACTGCCAGTGGTAATAATAGGCGACGGCGGCGACGGCGGCGACGACGGCAGCAACGGTATTTGCTGTAACCTGCTGGTAAGTAGACTGGATAGTAACAGCGGCGGCAATTGCCGTAGTAGCAATCAACGCTGGGCTTTGTTGTTAATCTATCACAATATTCGCACTCTCCTTTTGCGCTAAGCAATAACAGCAGCAGCAGCAGCAGCCCCAGTTGTGGCTGGACTGCAGAGCATTTACTAGTAGTACACACACGAATGCAATGTTTTCTAATCATCGAGACATCCACACGGAGACATCACCAATTAAAATTGCATTTCACAATCAAATAATAGCTTCATATTGAATGATAAGCAAAGAACCACTCTGACCGATTTCAATGTTAAAGGTGCCCGTTGCTGTCCCTCCTTCACTACGGAACCAAACGTAACTCAACATAATGCAGCAGCCGATGACAGACTGGCTAAGGCGCTCACATCACGGCGCTATCACCACCCACCCCACAGGGGCACTCTGCAGTCCTCCGCTGCTGCTCTGCAATACCTGGCCGCCATCTTGGCACACATGTCTCGGGGGAAAGGGCGTGCGCCGACCCTCTCCCGATCTTCTCGCCGCGGCAGCGAAGGTTGTAGCAGATGGAAGCTGCTCGACTCAATAGAACGAACAGCGATATGAGTAACAGGGTGGTCAAAAGCACTGTGCCACCCCCTAGATACCGTCTGCTCTCACGGCCATTCCAGACAGTAAACAAACAGACGGACAACGCGTAAAGGGTGTCCTTTAAGCAACGACTTAATTTCATATAGTGCTCATATAGGTATATATACTTTTGTAGGCGGGTGAAGTACTGAAGCAGATTGCAAAGGGTTAATGACGATGAATCACTTATACAGTAAGTCGAAGAGTTCTAGAACTTAAAATGCATAAATTCAAATCCGCCACACAATTCGAGTCTGGAAACGCGCTTGCTCACGCGTTTATTGTTGGCCTGCTTGTCTTCTTGTCATTGTGTCATAAGTGGCAGGATGACGACGATGAAGCCTAAAGGACTCCCTGTCATGACTGTTTTTATTGATTGTGCTGATTTAGTTTATAATATGGAAGGGTAGAATTGGCGGGCGAACAAACGGTGTGCTCCTTCTTTCCCGATGTTTAATGAGTGACGAGCTAAGCTGTTGGCGGTCGCTATTGACATTTGTGCTAATGTTTATTTTGTGACCGTTGTTTTTGGACGATCGTAGTATAGCGGGTTCAGCGCTATACTGAACTCTTTCATCAGTTTGTTCTGTCCGAAATGGGTCGACGAAAAAAGAATCGGCAGGATGCTTCTACAAAGAAAAAGATGGAACTGGGTCTACGCACGAACTTCGTCAATTCAGAATGCAGTGTAGGTGATTATTCAGATTCTATAATAAACTGTCTCTTACTTTCTCTTATTTTTTTTTTCAGCAACTATGATTGCCAGAAAATTAGGGAGTATCGAACCCCGTTCCGGAGTTTTAATGGCTTTCTTAATTATGAAATACATAGGGTCAAAACAATAGATATATGTGCAGTAGAAAATATTTTTCAAAAAAAGCGCCTAAAGATTCCACAATAGTTTTTTCGACGAGGTTTCGTGTGAAGTCTGTGCAGAGATCGACTGACAGGATGCCTTTTAGAGGTATCACTGCACAATGTCTGCCACCAAAGAGGGGTCAAAAATAGTTATACTATAGTGTCGGATGTGAGTTAACAGTTACTGTAAGATTCGGTCGACAGCAGTTCAGGTGGGATCTGTTTTGATTATCTATTGAGAGGTAGAGGAAATCCTTTTTTCTTATATAGCAAAATTTTTATCTCGATAAATACTTCAAATAGCATTATATGCTGTCAGTATTAGCATATTAGATCGATTTATCTTACTAATTACTTGTGATTTTTGCCTTCCGTTTGACTGGCGCTTGTATAATCATATTCGTTCCCACTTGAACAGCATTGTCTTAACCTGCGTTTGTGTGATTGTTCAGTTGTTACATGATTCGAAGAGTTCGGCTCCGCCCAATGTGACAATCGATGAGTTGGAAAATAGTGAAATTGATTTGTCGATCAGATCATCATTTAGATCCGTCGGTACGTCAGAGAACGTAGCCCCATTTTCGAAAGTTGAGCTCGAAACCCTTCTCGCTCGAATCGATGGGCTGCATATGAGCGACCATGACAAGGCGTTGCTCCGGGTTCTGGAATCAATAATTGCAGAAGTAGAATTCGGCAATGCGAATTTCTACGACATGTACGTGTACTTTATTCACCGGTTGTGCATCTCTTCGGCAAAGGTTAGATAGTTGCTTATTTATAGACTAAGCTATTTTCTTGAAGCTTTTTGTCAGGTCAAACTGAGAAAATGGTTCGTCCTTTTTTTTAGTTCACCTACACGTTAAATTTCTCTTGAATATGTTGGGACTGTACTTCACTCGCCAAGCAACATATGATTAAAAATAGCTTTCTACAACGATTTCGGAAGTACAATCAATAGGTACATAATCTTCTAAGGTTATTTGTTTGGTGCAGCTAAGGGCCCCTCTCAGAGCAGGCCTCTAGTATTTTTTTCTAATTACGCACAAAATGATAATAGATAGAAGAAAGCCATGCAATTAAGTGATTGATTAAAAGTCATTTAACTATATTTAAGCAAAGCCGACATCTTTTGGTTCTGCTGCTTGTTGCTATTCTTATTCTATTATTCGCTTAGACCTATTCATTCTTCAGCCTCCTTACATATGCCTTTCTTGGTTACAGACCAGTACGAGTGCGCTTGTGGCATTAATGCGCTGTTTGGCTCGAGGCGATTCAACGAAATTAGTAGATTCGTTGATAATGTCCATCTGCAGATCGCTCCGACGAGCACTTATCGATCCGTTGGCCAAAGAAGATCTTGAACTGCTAATCAGCAGCGTTCTGGAGGAAAGCAGTCTTCATCTTCTACAGGAGCTTATCGTAAGGCCAATTCTGATTTGAAACTGGACTGAAACGTAGGCAGAGCTTCGGTCATGATAATGAAACATCAATTTAATTCTCAGCGAAATAGTTTTGATGGACTTAACCCCATTATACGATAATAATAATAATAATAATAATTTTCATTGACTCCTAGATGAATTAACTCAAAAAGACTCTTAAGGTGAGTCGGAGTGTTTGAGGCTCTCAACGGGCACTATATTTATTGTTTGTTAGTCATTTTTGTCGCTTTATCCAAAGTGAGCCAAGCTTGAGTATAGTGCCAGTGTGAAGTTGCTGTGGAAGTAAGCGCGTCTTACTTGCACTTTGCTGTCGCCAAGTTCAGTTCACTCTTTGCTACCAATTTGTAGAAGCTGATTCTTGTAGCAATTAAAATAATCCGAATAAAGCAAATTCTATTACTGACGACAACTGGAAAAAGGTGTCTATTTTAAATTCAGTGGGAAAAAAACGTGGGCAAAGAACAGACTGTCGAAAGCAAGCCACAGGTTAATGTAAAACAGAGTAAACAAAGGCTAAAACCAGTGCAAAACTGGCAGGGTCTTTAGATTATAATCAGATTGAAAACGTGTCGAATTGCGCCAACGACTAGATTCATATATACCCACCCGAATGTACGAATGCAGGCGGCTTCGTTCCTTCAGATCACTCCGTGAGCTTCCAACACAATATGGATTCTGATGCCTTGCGTAATTTGTTTGCTTTTTATTCCTAGACTGCGAATGAGTTCGCCATTTTTCGGAGGACGTGTACAATGCCACCAGATCGCGAGAAGGTATCACTTGCCTTAAAGGCTGCAGGCTGCGCTTTTACTAGTATCGAAGATTTGTTGGACAATGTGAATCGCATAGATGCTGAGAACTCAAGTTGTGTCAAACAGGTTTGTTACAGGGGTTGCTTTTCACGGCGGTCTCGTGTCTGACTTTAGAGAGTGTTAAATAAAAAAAAAACTGGTTTGTAAAACTAATCTATTGCATGAATCGGCCGATTTTTCAATGTTTCACGATCGTTTTGTGTTTGATAACCTAGTAGTCTTCGAGTAGCATTAGACAATTGTGATTATAGAACTTACCGTTTCCTAGGATCGGATATTTATCTTACTTCTATACGTCCACTTTGCAATGACAAAGGGTTATAATACTGTTTTAACTTACAACACCACTCTGTTATGCAATAGACGACATTTGGCCTTTCTTAGCAATTTAATTTTCATTATGTACCCGTAACTTCTGGCCTTATAATGCATTCATTTCGTCTGCGCTTAGAAAACTGTACTGCGTAATGTTCAGATGTTCCATATAAGTTCATTGTTCTCGTCCCTAGGTAAAGTTGATTTTACATTCAGTTTTCACCAAAAATCGGGAATTTCTGGAAACGCATGCGCGCCCTTTGGTGGAAACATCTCAACGGATTGGCTATTGTCCGCCCGAAGCATTGTCTGTGATTGTACCTCTACTTCATGAAGCCATGAAGAACGGTTTAGCGACAGACAATTCGAAAAGCTGCTATGGGATGGCGCTGTTGTTTCTCGCAAACGTAGATCTCCAAAAAGTCAAATCAAAAGAACTGCTAGAGGCGGTAAGTACGCTTGATGAAATAAAAAAAGCGCGTGTAATTACAGAGCCAAAATCGCAACAAGTATATTTTTTCTAGTGCCAAACACTTGGGATTAAATGCACAAAGTACTCCTAGGTAGTGACTTACAAAGAATCGCATTTAGCCCTGCATATTTTATCACCCTAGCAGGACCTTTCAAACGGTTGAGGAAGTATGAACTATCACTGGCAGTTACGGAATTACAAGCAGCATATTTAAAGATTCTCTTAATAACGCCCCTAATTTCAATAACAAAATCATTAAGGACGAGCTGGGTCTAACAGAAAGCCAAACTGTTGAGATGGGAGAGTCCTCATCCAGCTAGCACTGAATCGTGAAATCATAAGCGACTAAAAACATCACAGTTGCTGGTGTCCTGGTGCATTTTATATTGACTAAATTCACCCATCTTAAAAGCGTTTTTCGTATCTCATATGGTGGAAAAAAGGAAAACACGAGTACGCAGTTTGAAGACTGACATTGTTTTTTGGGTTCTGTAAATCACGCCACATGGTTCAGACAGCATATATAGTATCGTGGTATCTGATGAGGTAATGCAGGGTTAATCCCGTGCCAGCTGTAGGACTAGTGAGGATTCACCTTAGAGTTTCGCTAGTGACACGTTTGTTATCTTTGTCGTATTTTTAGGTTAAAAGCCATTGAAAATTGCCTCTGTCTGTGAAAGGTATTCTGTTCATTTTTGTTCAACATAGACAATGTTAGACTACACAAAGGATGATTATTCTTATACCTGTTAACTGAATTTCAAACAGTGGAAATACCTATCATTGAATACTCGATCCTTCAAGATTCTTTTTGGCATTACATTTTATGGAATTCTGTGCCTTGCGCGTAAGTGCCTTAGGAGATTATATTACGAGCGTTGTATCACAAAAGGTGTTAGATATTTCCATATAGAATTTTATATTTTTATATAAAATTGTGTGAGGGCGGATATTAACAAAATAAAAATTGCATTCTATCGTGGACTTTCAGATATCTCTCTTGGGACAAATATATAAGCTGGCACCGAGTGCCCTCAGGGATATCCTTCCATGCTTCGCAAGTGTTTATAAAAACTGCCTTTTATGTTGCGCATCACAAAGAGATATCATAGTCCAGGCTCTCCTTAACGAGGCATTACATATTGCTGAGGAGACGAATGACTATGAACGACAGCTCGACTTGGTTGGTTTCTTCGAAGATCTGCAGAAACAGGGAGTTCGCGTGCCTACTGAGGCTTGTGGAGTCCTTGTCGCAAAGGCTACAGGTATAACAAATAGCACTGTATTAATGATATGAAAAGCACACCGAATTATGCTATCTAACGTCTTTGTAGAATTTATTATATTTTATATTAGACAGTATAGAGTTGATTGTAAGTATTTGGTTGCCTTTTCTTTCTAATAACCTTGTTGAGGCTATCTTTTATAGGTGTGTCTCTTATCAACCGAGTGTGCGGTATTCTTCTGTGGCTGGAAGAGACGAATGATAATATTGTTGACGATGAGATGATTGCCAAAGTCAAAGAACGAACGCAGGTATGGTACCCAATCGCAAAAGATAAGGCGCAAAGGATCCGAACTCTGGAAGTGATTCGAATCGAGCAGCCTAGTTTGTACCGATATATCAAAACAAGGAAAAGACAAGGACCTGCGGAAGGCTTGCAAGAGATCTTGTGAAGGACCGCTTTTCTAGCGGCTCATTATATTTTTATAATGAAGACCGAAGTTCATTGCCTGTGCACGCCCTATATAGGAAGTCTCTTAAGAACGTCACAAGTGTTCTTAGTATTCATGAAATTATAGCACATTTAGTATAAATAACTTGACGGGTCATAGAAAAATTAAGTACGGCACGTAATTGACACAATTACATATTATACGTCCAAGTCATATGACACATACTGAATTGACCATTCAAAAACAGTCCATGCCTTGAGTGTAAAGTGTGTGTAGATTGAGTATGATGTAAAAAATAGCCAATAATGTATATATGTAGATCATGAATACTGGGTGAGGCAGTTGTTGCATTGTAGCTCGTTATGAGGAATGATATTACTATTATTGACTATAAATTGGAAATAAAATCAAGTTGTGCGAAAAGCTTTCACGGACAACACAACATCCAATGAAGACAATTTTCTGTGTCATTTAGAGTATTTGTACAAAGTTTGGTATAATTAAATTGACTTATTCTCTCTCACACCGTGTAGCATTGACTTTTAAAAAAAAGTCAATTTAAAAAATAAAAAAACTCGAGTTTCATCTTTGGCTGCTCCGTGTAAGATTTCTATCGAGAATTCGATTAATGAAGAAGGAAAGCCAAGAAACAGTGCTGCAAAAACCAATACGGAGGAAGCTCATACATTGTAGTGCTATATCCTACGATATGTTTATAAATAATCATTTTAGTCCTTGCGTGCGATCGTCATCATAATGTTACGTGGAACTCAAGTTTGAATAATGTGATACTATGATACTCAGGCAACAGTGGCTCGATTGACAACCGTGTTGGAACCTAGCGTTGGCGTTATGGCAAGCTTAAGGGTAAGGCTCCCACAAAGAACGCTCGACAAATTTGGCAATTATGTGTTTATTTTCGGTATTTTTCTCCTGTAAGTATTTTTGCTTCTTCATAGTTTTAACCGCAGACCCCAGATAAAGCTGTTCAAAGCAGTAGCGGTGCTGCCATGTCACAGTTAATCAAAATGGCTATAGTAGTAACCTAATGTTTAGATAACAGATTCGTGTACAATAGAAACGAAGTTACAAAAAAGGTAGACTTATCGCTTATGTATTTATACATATATTTTTTTTATTTTCTGTGATTATAGACTCGATTGATAGCCTATATGTCAACAAAAAACATATATATCAGAACAAATTTTTTTGATAATTGTGGAAAGGATTTATGTTTGTTCCTTTCTGCGTCTTCTCGAGTACGTTTCGCTGCTTCAGGTCTCGCCAGCGACACAACTCTACTCAATTTGTTTTGCTGCGTGATTTTAATTATTTAATGCTGTAACATGCATTGTATTGTCACCAAGTCCGCCAAATTAGAGCTCAGCAAGGGCACATGTTCCATTAAGTATTAATAAGCCATGACGATTTTAACGAAAGTTTAGTGAATAAGCTTTCATTCAATCTGAGTGGCACATAACACATATATAATGTTTAACAAAAAGTATTATCTGTTAGAAATAAACTGAATCAAATACCTGCATTTTTGCTACGTGGCCCGCTTCCTTCTTTTGTGACTTTTGAGATCGAAATATTTTAAGCTTGTAGTCTAGAATATGAAGCTGTTCAAACACCCAAATTTGCATCTTATTGTTGAATTTCCTAGAACTTTATGCTTATACTTATAGCTTATATATGTATAATGTATAAATGTCATAGCTTATACCGTATTCCTGTGGTTAAGGATAAAAATAGGATCCTCCCTATAGCCGCGATGTCGTGCTACCTGGTTATACTTCAAGGATTTCATTACTTCAAATCCCAGCAATGTTCCTGGAAGTAGCGAAGCTGTGACCATAAACCAGTTTTGCATAAGTCATGTGTTCAAATCTGGATAAGCGCACAAAACAATATGACGGAAGTTCTTCTCGCAAAAAACACTAACTGCTTAGTGAGCAATTCACAAATATGCTGACGTGCAGTTTTCTGAAGTAGACGGAAGTTGAAAAACGTGAATACGAGAATAACCTGAAACTCACTCTAATCAGGAGGAAAGAAATATCTCCTTGAAAAGGTAAAAAAATGTTTTTATTACCACAAACACAGCGAAATAACTTAGAGGGAAGGTAGCTACGAAATCAAGAACGTTTATACCGTGGCTTTTCAAAATCATCGAAGGCTTATCAATAGAAGTTGCATGCCAAAGAGCCCAAAAATTAAAGGTTCTTAAGAGATTTTGCCAGTATAACATTCTCCCTCAGTATGTTGTTTTCGTATCCCTTTCGAACTACCACCTCTGTTCAGACACAGATGCTGACATGAACACAAGCCTGAAGCTATGAGCTTTGTCGCACCTAACGTCCAGATAAAAATCTCTCTTTTATTGAGTAATGACACTGGGTATGCATTATATAAAGTTTTTCATCCGTTGGATACCTGCTAAATGCAAGGAGTGCCATAACTTTATGCCATCGTAATAAAAGTTTGAATCGAGGCATCTTTGCCTAGTACTCCTTATATATACATGAAAATGCTAGTGGAAATTGGTAAATTAGCTGAGCTATTGACAAGTTAGACATACTCTGAGGTTTATTATTACAAATCATCATTCATTCGTATTTTCTGCGATAACTGACCAATAAAAATATCCAATATTTAATCTAAGTATTTCAGAGCGGCTTCTTATATATTAGTGCTTTGTGCGAAATGGAAATAATACTTCGACTTTTTTGGTGCTAGCGCCGAATATAATTATTTAAGGGTAAATTAAGTTCTTAGTATATATTATTATAATAATAGTAGACTCCGAGACGCAAAAAACTTGCTTAAAAACTAGAGTCAATCACTTCTGAAAGACTGCGTGTAGATTCAAGTGAAACAGCTCATCAAGTCGCGTAACCGCGAGGTCAAGCGCTTACCTCACGACAGGTGGCACTGTAAGTAAAGTTGAATGGAAAAGGGTTGTACATATATTTTTGTCAAAAAAAAAACAATTTATATAGAACAAATTTAGTAACAATCTACAAACGATTAAAAGACCGTACGCTCGCGACAACTAAGTAATTACGTCAGTTTCCATTGAGAATAAGAAATTTGCACTGTGTTGTAGATCCACATGGAAAAAACCAAAGTGTGTAAAAATGTCTGCGATACGTTAGAGGGATTTTTTTTTCTGACGACTGACAAACGTTGAAGTTGCAAGGCAAAAATATTTAAAAAAATCAAGTGCCTTTAGTGTAAAAAACTAAGTTTTTTTTTTTAATTTTATTGTATGACTCTTCGAAACTGTTTAAATTTTAAGAGAGAACACGAAGATTTCGAATATAGCTTCGAACATGCAAATAGTTTATTTGCTAGTCTGTATATGGGACAATCATTTATGCTACCTTCGGCGTCTAAGTAGCGTCTCTTGAATGCTATTCGCTTTGTGTCGCGGGGCCATGATGGTCCCGTCAGGTCTGCTGGTGTCAACTCTTCTGTTGTTGCGGGACAGCGTCGTCGCATCAGTTGCTTACCCTTACCTTGATAGGCAGAACGTTCTGCCGTTGATGGCCATGCTGATGTTGTTGCTGACGGCTGTGACAAATCCATGCTTTCGATAACCGATAATAGTTATAGTCGCCTTGCACGCTCATCGTATCTGACGAGAACGCGTCTACAATGAAGACAGTATCGTCATTATGGTACTGCTATGGCAGCAATTTTTCTTCTTGTTCTACAGTGTCTTCATGCTGATAATAATGGCGATGTCGTCGCCCAAGATGGACCCCTTAGATCAGCACCAAGTGTTATGCTAAACATTTTATTCCCAAGCTCCAACGATGCAGCTATCGAGACTGAGTAGAGATGTGCGATAAAACCCTGCACACTAAGCTTACCTCTGATCAACATCACAACATTCGTATATCGGCTGTCCAGCTTGACCTTGGCAAAATGTTGAATTGTTCTTTCCGCTATTGTCGCTTATCGATGGTACCATACCAGCTGTGCTTGCATTCACACATTGGTCGGACATAGTCGAGCATAAAATGGCGATGCGGATCAAATGTAGTCTCCTTGAGCAACATGCCGTTAAGTCTATTGAGTCCATACAATAGCCAATCAACGTATCTCAAAGAATCCCTCTATGCGCATCCGACTACCAGCGAACCGCCTGTGTGAGAATCGTATTCATACGTCGACACAACATGTCCATGTTATATTTATAGGTTAATGCGTTGCGATCGGTGACGTGTAGTATCTCCGTGTACGAAATGTGCTTGCTCAGATCGCTTATGGCAATAACCGACCGACCGGTGTATCCAGCCCACCGCTCGTCGAGCAACTTCTGAAAAACCACTTTGGTCGGACGTGCAAATATGCAGCGAATCACAACAATTGTTTTCTATGTCCTGTTGAAATTGAGTCCGACACTAGTGGCATATTTTTTGACCATATTAACCTAAGGCATACACACTGTACAGGGTTCTTCGCCTTAGGCACTCTGACGCGCACTTACTGCAGGCCGCAAAGGCGCACACACAACTGCCATTACCAGTACAGAAGAAGAATCAAATGCTTTTGCTCAGTGGCTTAGGTTTACCTGCCCCTCCGTCCATATCCTCTTGTCGCTGTTTGTACTATACCACCAGTTTGCACAACTTGAGGTGCGTTCGCTTGTTCAAAAGCTGCCGCCTCGAAGTAGCTGGCATCTTGTTTCTATCAAAAACACATAACTCCAAAGGTAACGTGTTCGTTTTTCACAGGTTTCTTTTGCAATCACAGCTAAGCGAAACGGACGCCTTCTCCAACTCCGCTTTAGTCTAGCTATTTGACGTTTCTGTAGATACACTTTGTTGGCGTAGCGTGTGTTAGTCGTCATAAACCATCTGATCGACTCGAACGTGACCTCCTTGCGACGTTGCCCGTTTATTCAGCTCACTCCGCTCTGACTGCCTACTTAACAACACCTGTGCGGCATAGGGTACTGTCACGTCTGTTGCCTTAACGGCAAACTAGTGCGATACTATCTGAGATATTAAAATCATAATCACCAACTACGGTTCGGGCAATCGCTAGCGTTTGGGTTCGCTCCGATAAACTATCTTGGCATTTTGGCTTTACTGAGTTTAGTTAAATTAGTACGGTACATTGTGGCTTAATTTCTATAAATGCTGCGCATTTGTCTTCAACTTCCAATTACTATATACTCGTAGCTCTAATAAACCCTATTAATCACCTAACTGCACAGCAGTAATCGAATATTGTTTTTGTTGAAGCTCAAATAAGTTCACCAACAGCTCGCTGTGCTAGTTATGCTTATTGCTAACAATGTTATGATCAGTCTCTAAAAATGCAATCAACATACTACATTAACACAGATGATTCGCTTCCTCGGAGCTAGCCGTTTGACGGACGCCTAACGACGATAACCAGAGGGAAAACTCGAAACATAGAGATAATTCACTCGCGATGAACAATTCATGGTGATTTGTTTCAAATCATGATGGTCAGCATATGACAAGTCGCCTATATTTCATAGATTTGTGGTAATTGCATTTCATTATTAAAATTTAATTATATCTATGACGTCCGTGTTATTGTGCAATACGATGGTTTCCGAGGGTTTGGCAAAATGCGAATCGGTAGAGTGGTCACTTGCCCTTCCAAGTTAGTGTCTTGGCTTTATGTTCATATTGTCTGACAACATAAGAAATTGATAGCATTTATAGAGGCATCATCGGTGTTTTTCGCTAGACTTCAGCAGTTACAAATATGCCAATGATAAACCTTTCGAGGCGTAAGCAATCAAAACTGTAATTGATAACCAAATAAGTAACAAAAGTTGTAAAGCCTATTACGAAAGCCCGAAATGAATATCTTGATCTTGAGGCTCTTTTTTATCTACTTCAATCTATAACACTTCAGGAATCTGTATCTACTTTGATTTGCTGATCTGTGTTACTGAATTTGACTTTAACAAAAAAAAAAAAAAAAAAGAAAAAGGCAAAACTGAATTAATTCATGTAGAAAGGCAAAAAATGAAGCTACATAGGAGCATCTAAATAAGCACAATTTCGAAATATCCAGTATGTGCTGCGCGCGGGCGTGCGTGTGTGTGTGTGTGTGTGTGTGTGTGTGTGTTCTCGTACATGGGATTGCTAATATTAACAAAGCAATAATAACTATTTTCGTAGATGAAATACAAGAATCGCTCAAAAGGATAGCTTCACTGGTATTAATACGACTTTTTATTTAGAAAAATTTGGAAAATGTGCTCAATAGCTTCACTCGCCAATTGAATCTGTGCTATTACACATCAGACCCGGTATATCAGGATGACGCTACTACTTGGCTGTTGGGGACAGTTGTGCTATTGATCGTTTCTATAGAATGTTATTTAGCGTTTTCCAATGGAAACGCTCGATATGCCAACACTTCAACTAGGTAAGCCTTATTATAATAAAACAGCACGATAACATATAGCAAAGCTGTTGAAAGCCCGCTACATCGCGTATAGTCTAAGCGATGACTTTTCATTCAGTCGCGTTGTGTGGACGCCGGCATCTTCAATCAAGGTGCGTGTGAGGGCTACCGTTACGCAACTTTTGGTGTCTAAGCATAGATCGTCGGGAGGATTACCCTATCTACGGAAGATGTATCTAGCTGTCTTTCGTACATTTTCCATATGGTGGTATGAAAGTGATGTTGGTTGCATTTTGTATCATGCCGACTTCGAGCTGGCGGGCAAACAGATGTGAATTCATTCACTCATCAAATCATATTTCTATTTATTAAAGTATCTGTCATGAAGAAACTTTCCGTGATTTGGTCGGTCTACAGTCTAGTGCATATGACTAACTTCTGAGAAAACGAATTTGTAAAAAATGTTCTAACAGAATGGACAACAATGAAGAATCATTATCAGACTTACTTAAGGCACTTAGGTTAGATAAGTTTAGTTTAAGTTAGATAAGGTAAGATAAAGTTAATCTGAGATCTTTTAGGCTATTTCTACCACCACCTAGATATACCGAACAATTCCTCTACGGATGTGCACAAGAGCAATGTTGTTCATGCCTAAATCTGTACGTTCATGTTGCGTCTGTCTGTGTAGCTATACATTCAAACGCATTATATCACTCAAGTGAAATGAAGAAACCCCGTAGGTACCGCAAATCTTGTTCCGCTTCATGTTCTGAAATTCGTTGCTGACAAATTGCTTTCGTATAATGATCGCGTAAACTTCTGAGTGAAAAATCTATTGCTTTTATTGAGAACCACAATACGCATAACCTGCCTTACTTATATTAATGTTTTAATATTCATGGCACGTCGGTAACTTCTAGTTAAAAAAAAAACCGTATTACACGAATGTGGCATTCACTGCAGGTACCGCCAGCTTGTCCCGGTATACAATGCTCCTAATCCGACTAATAAAAGTATAGTATGAACTTTCGTCTCACCTTTGTGAAGTATCCGGTAGACTGTCTGCTTAGTTTGTCACCGTAGCCGTCTATATATAGCACATTTATAATTCAAGGGTACGTGGCTAACTATTTATACCTCACCGAGCGATGCCAGCGTACGTATCTATAATTATTGTTATTTTCTGTTATAACAGCGAGTCTCATTGAGCGAGATAACGTCGTAGACCACCTTTAACCGTAAAAATGACTGCATCGTTTCATGTCCAAATAATGTACGACTGTTGGACTCTTTTGTTCTTTTTCGTTTCGTTAAATGGAGCGACACCTCGCGACCAGTTGCGGATTGGATATCACTTTTACCAGGTTCATTGTTCGTGGTGGCAATTGCCAAAATAATTTATTACCGGAGTCAAGCGACTAACAATGCGCGTCTATTGGAGCGAGACGCGTTTCAGGGTTAAAAGGGTGAAATCTGTCGCGTCTCCATCGTCACCTAGTCGCTGTTGCTGCCCTGACGCGATTTTATCTTTCATTGTCGTCGTGAGCGTTGGGTGAAGGTGCCTGTATGTGGTCAGTGTATAGTGTTGTTGGCGTCCGCATCTGTATCTTGATGGCGGCTGTGCATTGTATGGTCACCGTATCCATATTTATCGGACAGCTCTCTCAAGGGGTGAAGTGGGTTAAGCAAAGCATCACGTGTAAAAATAATCATGTAATTTGTTATTACATTACGGCGTGGCAATGGAGTTCCTAATGCTGCAAAAAAAAATTAGCTGTTTGATCGAAAATAGAATATATATCTAGAGATGTCTAGGGTTGTGTCTGCATATCAATTCAACGGTACTCTAGGCAAGGTTAGAATGAGCAATTTTAAATTGCCTTAATAATGAATTGTCTATTTGTCAATGAACGTTCATGAATGTTCATTAATAATCGAAATCAATGATACTCTGATGTTCCTTCGCAGGGATAGCTCTAGTAGCCTATCCAATTTAGAACTAGAATAGGACAATATAACTGGCACCTGGCATTTAGCGCGTTTGGCGCGTTAGACAACGAAGCTTTCTGGAAGGTGAACCTATCTCAGAAAATTCTAACAGCCGTAGGCGCTTCAGAAAACGGTTTTTTTTTTCGTTCGCTCATTCATAATTTTATCCTATTCATTCGTAACAATCAAGCCCCCGGGCGTCCGTACGATTCGCATAACTTCTGCTATTGAAAGAAATTAGGCCTTGTAATACCACTTACAGGCGGCTCCATAAAAGACGTTGATTTTCATTTAGGATTAAGGTTCCTCATTTTTACTTCAAATCAATTATGCGACGTCTTCCCATGATTGAAATGGGACGACCTATTCTATCTGCGAGTTAGTGAATATCAATTTAGATGCAAATATATAGAGATCTTTCTCAAACTTCTTGAAATCTGGCTATTAAATTCTAACATTATATAATATTACCTAATTGTTTGAGACTCACGATTGCGACTATCCGATAGCCATTGTAGCTTTGAGGCCATAAGCAGAGAACACATGTTATTTGATATTAACAGCTTTTTACCTCCTGCTTATTGAGTTTACTTGAAAGACGCCACGGATAATCTGGAAGTCCTTTGATTACAGTGTCAACTATTTCTCAATTCGTTATCTGATAGAATTGTCCATCACACAATCTGGCCTTCTGGTGTTTCTAATTAATGAAGTCAAAGCGACAGCAACCATCGATATTATTTCTTTTGTATCTATTTACAGCCCCGTGGAAGAAAAGCCGAACAATGAGAAAGACAAGCATCAATGACTATTTGTAAATATCCACGATTGGCTGAAACAAGGTATAATTTCCTTATACCGGTTCTAAGGTCCGCGCAAACTTAGTTGCCCAAATGGCCTTTAATAGAATGTTTCAGATTGTTTTTTTTTTAAATTGGTTAACCTATTCCTAGATAAACTACTCCTAAAACATTTTTCTCAAATGTCCTTCATCCTGTCTAACTTCATTAACTAGTATCTAATTTGTTAGCGGGGTCATCACGGCCATCCTGGCAGGACGACGTTAATTAACTCCTTATTGTTCCAGTATGCGTCTCGTCATAAAAAAAGAGTGAAAAGTTCTTCAGGTTTGCAAAAATTCGATGCGGCACTTTGTCAACTGTCTCTGTTAAGCTATGTCACGGGCATCAACCCTTCTGAGATGATCACGGAAGGTGAGAGGGAACGAGAGAAAAATCGTCGACTGCAAACATCTTGCTGTCAATCCTGTGCCTCCATAGATTTCACCGAAACAATGAGTCTATGTTAATTGCTAGACCTCCTACGCTGTCATTCTCCTGAATGCTTCAGTGTCACTGAACGAATACGTATTATAGTTTGAGGCAATGATTCCTTATAACTTCCTTCTGAAAATGTATACTGTCCAAGCTGTAGTTATTGTCATCCACGTAAACATACTTGATCCATAAGCTAAGCGATGTGGCCAATGCATGACGGGTGGGAGGCCGCCCTTATGTGCGACCAGTTTAATGATTCTTGTTTCATTTGTGCTAGTCTTCTTCGCAATAGTAGCAGCAATCGACGCCCAGCCTTGTAGTTAGAGTGACCAGTATCTTCATCACCTTCTTGGCACCCTCTTGCCAATGCAGAGCCCCCGCTGCGATATCGCTGTCATCGAGGCAGTAGCAGAGAAAAGTTATTCTTCAATAATACTCGTACTTTTGATGTTGAAGATTTAGCTGCTGATGGCGGTGATAAATCATGATATCTTCTTCTTCTTCTCAGACGTCGTCATCGTTATATTTTCGCGAACGACGTAGACTTAAAGATATCATTGGCCTCCAACAACGCTGGATAACATTCATTCGCGGACAACGTCAAATGTAACAGTTTATTTGCTGCCATTGCGTCATAGGGTTTTTCCCGCGAATTCAACGGCGCCTTTGTCCGAACGAACCGAGGCTCTTGTGCTTGCAAACAGCGATGTTCGGTATGGTATGGAACGACATGGGGGTCAAGATTTGTCACCTACTAAAATCGCCCCTGTGGGTACCATCTGGATGCGCTTCTTATTCGTAATGTTTTCATTGGTGAAAAGTACCGGCTTGACAAGTGATAGACGTCTGAACTTTATGACACTGTACAGGCATTGCCTAGAGATCTAATAAACAAGACTCTGAAATGATGTGTTCATCCGACGGGCGAGCCAAACTTATGCCTTTAGTATAACTAGTTCAATGTGTTAATTCTTAAATTTGGCTATTCTTTATCCCAATCAAACTACCTTACTCGTCAATTCTGCATTCACATTGAAGGTAGCTACACCTTCCTGTAAAGAGGTCAAATCATGTACGTTAGCCTTTTTAATAGAAATGCCAGATGAATGGGTTAATGAAATTGAGGTGTTTGACAAGAAAGGCTTTCGGTCAACCGAATCTTCTAGATAATGCAATTAACGTTACCAAGGCTGAATGCAGCCAGTGTTATATCTTAGGAGGTATAACTTCTCTCGTACTTGTCTATTAGCTCTTTGTATATATCGTACTTGTATAAGATCTATGGATATAATCTCGTAGTATGTAAGACTTTCAATACATGGTTGTTTCAGTTTATACTTAGATATATGGCTGGACAAAATATCAGATTTCCTTACCATATCTTGGTAATACCGTATACCTAGCGCGTTAATTGTAAAAGCTTTGTTAAATGTATTTGTAGCACAATCATTTTTTATTTATGTTAAACCAGTATTATTTTTACGGCCTTGCCCTAACTGCTCATTGAAATAGACGGAATCAGCCACAAAGTCTAAACTGACGTATTCAATCATAATAGAGATTTTTTTAAACTTGAGCTGATCGCCTCTGTATCAGATGCAAATGTAGTGATATTTCAAATGATATACTAAACGTTCTCACCAGCTAAATGTCATAGACATTAAAATAATACGATAACAATTCTATGTTTGCTACTAAAACTCGTAGAATTGTGAAAAAGTCGTTACCAAAAAAGGCAGCGAAGCTATGGCTCAAAAAATATCACAGGCCGAACTATATTCTATAGGTATCGTAAGTAAAGTACAAAAGTCAAAATCGTGAGCCGTTGACAAGATAGCCAGGTTAATATCTCTCGTGTCTTAATCGTGCTGTGACTCACTCCTCGATGCTTTGCGGGAAGCATTATTACTGTCAACGCCGTCGCCATATTGTACTGGCAGTGAAACAAAGTACCGGCATGTCGGTTATGGACGGTCCGTCGGACTGACATGCAGACAAACAACGACGCTGACAATAGCGTCCCGGTGGCAACCAGCCCTCGAATCTAGATTAGTAAACAATACGATGGGTGACAGTCGAGCCGTTATTATATATATATAAAAGAACAACGCAACGGGATGTCTCACTGCGGTAAATAAGCAATAGCTCAACGAAGAGGTTGTTTTTCATTGACGTCAACGCTTTACCAGCGCTGTTGTAGGTGGAAGGGCAGACCGAGGTGGGCAATAATGTCTGGACGATGTTTACATTTCCAAAATGCCATAGTTGAATATTGGGCAGTGCTGGTTTACGATTCTGAGCCGCATTGGCGATATGAGGTCGGGAAATTTCGCGCACATTATGAAATTACATATTGTGTTATGATAACAGTATTACTGGGTACCTCTACAAAGGTATGGTTGATAAGACGATGAACAGTAGACGCTGTCGCTTGCAATCCTGTCCGTTGGTACCTCCGCTGCTGCGACGGTCGTTAATGATGACGTCGCCGTCACCGCCCTTACCATTACTAACATCATCAACATCACCCCCTGATCATCACGACTAAGGGCTGACAAAGGCCACTGACCATCTAGTCTATCTATGGACAAAGCGCCGCAAATATATCTCGACAGGACTTAACAGGACAACAACAAGTGACGATATGCAGCATCATCTTCGTTCTACAATGTTTGTGTACTGGAAGAGGTATCAGCAGCGACAGCTGTAATAGTGGCTGTGGTTCCAGGGGGAGCCCCCGATGGGAACGCAGCGGCTTACGATGATGCTGTGACGCCCTCGCAGCCACAGGTCTCCTATGCATACGGTATTCACTGTGCGGCTGGGTCTAATCAGCCTGCTGTTATTCAGTTCTCTTCTGAGGCAGTAGTACAACGTTAGGCAACCACCCCACGTCGTCAGATCCCTCGCCCATCCCAACTACTGCCCGTAGCTATCTATATAAGCTAAGTTCAAAGCATCCCTGGCCCAAACGCCCACTGCATGAGATAGATTGTGCTACAGCAGTACATTACTAACGTCGGAGTCATTACGAATTGAAACAATTAGGCATATCAGCCACTACAGAACATGTATACAAAGGTGTTCAGCTTTTCGACGTGCACACTAATTGCGCTGACCCTATTTACGAGTGAAGCTAACACCCAGTCATGTCATTTACGCGAACTCGACATTTGCGCCGTGTCTTCGGTCGCGTTCAACAAAGTTGCCACAACGGAACACGAAATCGATCGGTACTGTAACCTATTCGAGGACGCTAAGGAGTGCTTCTTCAATTACACGAGAAAATGCATGACGCCCCTGCATCGTGAGCTGTTAAACTTTGGCATCGAAGGCGCCAAGGAGCTGAGCTCGAAATTCTGTAAACGTGGCGACCGGCTTCGCAATGACTATCTGAAGCATGCCCCATGCATCGCTCGCGCTATGCCCGAGGGCAAGAAGTGTCTTCAGGATGCGCGGACAGGTTTTGAGAAAATTGAAGAGGCCAAATTTCAGGATCGAATCTCGACCGCGTGCTGTACTTATATGCGTTATCAAAACTGTTTGACGGGTGCGGTTGCAGGGCGCTGTGGCGAGAAGGCTGTCCAATATGGTCACATATTGGTGCGTATGGCATCGTCTAACCTTATCGACATCATGTGCCAAGGTTACGACACGAATCCTGTCTGCAAAAAACTTTTGCCTCCGCCAGGAACGAAACCCAAGGGCAACTCGAAATCGGTGGTAAGCAAGTTGTTCGCTGCGTACGTCGGCATTTGAGCGTACAGCCCAGTCGCTTCGCGATCTCGATCAGTGTTACCAACTATTTAATCTGGTGTAAATGGATCATGAATTGTCAAATGTGCACTATGGCCGTTTGGCGTATGGTTTATTGCACTGTAATAGTTTGAGCTAACTCGAGTATCACAATCTAATCAGCTTTGTGCTATTTTTAATTATTTGTCAGAGCAAGCACTGCCTGCATTTAGCAAAATACGTTAGAGACAAAGAATTGGATGCCTGTTCTCGTCCGGATCGATTGTTTATATGAAACGCACCGAGAACGTTCATCCGGTGCATCATCCTAGGTTTCGTGTGAGCATCCCTTAGCAAGCGTTCCTAGAAGATAGGTTCCAGTCGAGCGAATATCACCAATATTCGATATCCGACCAGCTATACGTGATTTAGAGTTTCATTCGTCATGAGCCTCATATGATCCACTTCAAAATTGTGTGGAATTTTGCTTAGTTGAAATATTTCTCTTCTTGATTTTGGATGACACAAGAAAGGGTCAGGAGCAATCTGGGATTTTGACAAGGTCTATGACAAATCGTTTCCCTGTAAAAAGAAGCTAAATCTATGAAGTATGCCAAACGTAGATTATGCACAACCGGTTTTACGCATGAGTTAGCGGTAAGAGCTCAAGTGAAGGTGACTTCGTTGATGTTATCGACCTTGAAGGCAACCAGTTAACTTTGTCTGTATCACTCAGCGGTTCCCTACCTATATATATATATATATATTTAAATAGAAAACTGAAATGCTAGTTGTAATAGAAACGCAATTGTATTCATCTTCTGTGTAACGGTGATATAATACTGTTATCGTCTATGTTGTATGACTGGACAAAAGTGTTTTGTTATTTCCGAATGTGTTTGCTAACATATTGTATTCTCTACTACGCATACGACTAGAAGAGCTGATAATTACGATCTATCTTATCAATATATTTAATAAAGTTTTTCGTGTTGTTACATTGATAATAACGATATTAAATAAACTGATAGGCTACTGGTGACAGTGAGATGTAATCGCCATTTTATTTTTGTATGTTCGGGAGCTATAGGCATTTATTGTTATTTTGAAAGGGCAAAGCTAGCCAGATTTAGTGGTAAGCGAACCGATTCGGAAGGGCACATAGATCTCGAGATCAAAAAAAGGCTTAGGATGATACTAGTTTCGTTCTTTGATTAAATACGTTTGAACAAATACAAACATGTATTCTTAACTTAATTCAACGTATCGTGCGCGTTAACAGTACCGAGAGTTTTAGACAAATACAAATGGAAGACAATTAAACAGAGATTAGCGACAGAGTCATTTTGTCTGCCTATCCGCTCGATATAGCCTCGTCGTACCTAGAGTTCGGACTGCTGACAAGTCGAAACGGCACTAAAAACGTTCTTGTATTTTGAGCCTCCGATTAAGGCGCATTTCATGGATGCCATATTGTAAGGTAATTAATATGGAACAGCTATGCGAAGGTTAAAGCAAACGCCCCTAGCGTTGCAAACGTGAAGCTCCTTTATCGATCGATGATAATTTACGGCGCGGTATTCGGTTACTCATTAAAGATAGGTGAACGTCAAAAATGTTTAATTCGATATTAGATCCGTGAGTGGGAAAGTAGAGTGGTTTGTAATTTAATATTTTTTTTCTAAATCTACTTTTGAAATTTAAAAGAAAATAGCTTTGGTAGAAAAAAAAATGTTAAAAACTGCTCTAAAACTAAACCACTTGAACCAGAAACGTTTCTGAGGCGTCATTGATGGAAGCACAATTGATTTGACCATCATATCCGTCGTTTCTGGCAGCCTACGAAAGTAGAAAGGGAATTTCGTGTCGAAATTTGAGCGCGAGATACCAACAAGTCCGGCAATTGGCAGGCCGTCCTAAATGTCCCCAGTGTATTTAGGACGCCTGCCCCAAGGTCCGACATCTGAGCCAACTGACACATGACGAATAGCAGCAACATCAATTATTGACAACTCTAGCGAACGAACTTGTGTCACACTTTCCACCTACCACAAGATTCGTTCCATGCAGGCCATCCTCTGTCTACCGCAATGTCAAAGCAAGCTTGCAAAAGTATCGCGGAAATATCCTGTGGCGACGCCCGCTGCTGAACATCAAAGGCAACACAGACAGGTAGTCCTATCCTGGATCGGACACTCGTCCTTTGTAGGTTGG
Source organism: Varroa destructor (assembly GCF_002443255.2). NCBI lineage: Eukaryota > Metazoa > Arthropoda > Arachnida > Mesostigmata > Varroidae > Varroa > Varroa destructor. The sequence continues at coordinate 13,509,166 of NW_019211456.1, forward strand.
TTGACGAAAGTGCACTGAAGTGAACAAGAGCAAGCGGATTTCCGCAACCTCAGTGAGCCGTGGGAGTGATAGCTACATTCCCTGAGGGGCAGCAGCAGCAGGCTTTGATGCAGGGGGTGGTGCTTGGCAGGGCGACGAACCGAAGCCAACCAACGGATAAATACAGGAAAGAGGCAGTAAAGACAGACCTAAGCAAAGTGTCAATAAACACCGCACTTGTGAGCAACAGAGACAAACACATGCGGATATGAGAGACATTGAGACGAAATAAGGCGACATCTTCTATCTCTGAATCTCTCAAATTTGACGCCTAGCGCATCATTAGTTAAATAGTATTTTACTGAAAAATCTAGTTGGCGGCCGTGATTTCCATAGAAATAATAGCAGTACAAGCGAAATTCTACCTGTACCATAAGTATCGTGTACAGATGTACGGCAGCAAAAAGAACATTTTCGTGGATGTAGATTTCTTTGCCGCTGTCATTATCACATTGAATGCAACCATAGAATCTGCAAAGAAATGAATGTATAGGCACGGGAAACGGGGAAGGGTTTTGCAAGTCGTAGATTGGCGTGAGAGAACGCGTTGAGTACTGCTCATCAAAGTAACCTCTTTATGGCTACCTATAGTTTAGAAAGAGTATGCATATAATGTTCTAGAAGGATCCTCGCCTGCCTTTTTATTTATCTTCGTTTATATTTTGAATAGATGAACTCATTTACATTGCTATCTATCATTCATATCTTCTTAGAACTTGCTGGCTGTTGCCGCCTACCTTCAGTCGCTACTGAGGATCACGCATATGATTAATTATGACAAACATATACTAGAAACGGTAGGACGGTAATCTTTATAGATACGTGTATGACACATTAAAGCGTCCGTAGTTTTAGCTGCTGCTGCGTCAGTAGCTGGCGTTGTCTACCTAAGGGCTCTGCCTCTTGTTTTAATCAATAAGAGCTATTACTATCGACATGTATATCACTTGAGAATTCAACGACAGGATAAACTTACAATAGAATTCTAATTCATTCCTTTAAACCTACTTGCAGTTTAACTTTTGAACTGTAGTTACTTAATGTAAATTGTATTATTCCGCTTAAAAGGTATCGACAGCGATGGCATGATCGTATAGCGCTATAGCCGTTCGGAGTCTTCATTTGCTTGCAGTGGATTCGGTTGATTGCTGGTGGTCTTCTGGATCTGGGACTCGTATCAGCAGTAGCAGTGGCAAGGGGCAAACGCTGAAGGCAACGTTGCTAACCTAGCCGGGGTCAGTGGCACATTTCCCACGATCATTACCCCCCGAACCCAGCCCACTTCCCCGTTTCGCACTCTCTGTCCCATCCTAACATCCTGTTTCCCTAACATCTCGATTGGGCGTCACCATCTGCCCTCGATCGGCTAAGCTAGGAAGCACGGCATTCCATCTTTCTTTCTTTTCCTTTACCTCTCCTTAGCCTCCTTCACTGCCTTCTCCGCCCTAAGCTTTATCTACCCACCTACCAAGCCTTACCGCAAAGAAAGACTATGGCTGCCACGCCAAGACTAGTACAGGGCTAACAGAATGATGCCATCAGCATAACCCGCCACCACAACTATCGTCACCACCAGACCCAGCGACTAGCAGACGAACACATGCGCCCCGCACCCCCTCCCACCTCTTGAAAGGAGCAGTAGCAACCACTGGTTCTGCTTCTGTTGCCCGTAACAACAGAAAGGCTTGGTTACCCGTGGCGACTTGCTCTCTGCTTCACTCGGTCGACCCCAGCCAACAGGCAGCTAGCTGCTTTCCAACTAGTCAGCCTTGCAACTTTAGCCCCCTTCTTTGCTCTTGTCGCTATCTACCTTCGCGAGTTCACAGAGATCGTCTCACCTCGTAGCTCTGTCTTTTTTCCTATTCGTTGCCGGCTCCCTTCCCTAGAGCTACACATCTCACCCAGCAACTTCTCCGATGGTACAAAATGGCCGCTTTGCTTCTCAGTCGTTCTTTTATTCGCGCATTCACCCGTCCGTCTTGTTTTCTCATACATATATCCCGTTCTGCCGAATGTACCGCGACCTGTGAAGTTGTGAGCCCGCAAAAGGCCGAAGGTAAGGGGCGGTTGAAAGGCTCGAAGCTACGAAGCAACGGCAAGTTTTCTCGGTTCCTGGCCACGGCTATTGGGTACACCCGTCGCCACCGCCCTCCAACAAGGGACATGTTGCCTAATCGGCGTAAGTACTATATGTAGGCCGAGTCTGAGTGTTACAGCTACTTCGGTAGCGGGAGCCGCCACGACAGCGGAAAACGCGCTGGGCGAAGCACACCGTCACTAGAGCCTGACTGTTGGTAGTTGACGTGGTCACGGCATTTCCGAATCACCGCAAACATTGCTAACTCAACATGGGCAATTTGTGTGTACCGGCGCTAGTAACCATGGCAAAACAGCGGAGAGAAACCGGGATTTAAAGGCCAGCTTGGTTTGTTACCACGCCGAGGGTCTGAGCAAGCCCCGCAGAGCCATATATCAAGAAAAACATGACTAAGTAAAAGGATTCTTGGCTAACACGAGAGAGAACTTGCAGTAAATCATTTCAACATCAATGATGAAATGTGACGTCGACTGCGGATTTTAGGTTTTCTAGAGTAACGTGGCCTTTGTAGAATTGCAAACGTTGAGCTGAAGTTTGACATAGCGCTATAAGGACAGCATAAATAAATATAATTAGGTAATGTTCCAATGTATGGAACTATATTTACACGAATATTCCATTGCTTATGGTCGAGAGCCAAAACTGAACGGCCAAAACGTGCTTTTTATTTGCTCTGTTTTCTGAACCTCGAAGAAATATGAATTTATATGTGTATATATATATATATATATAGACACGTATATATATATATATATAGACATGTATACATATATATATATAGACATGTATATATATATATATATATATATATACATATATATCTATATGTCTACTTGCTTCATTCGATATATCCACATCGATAGTTCTCACTAAGAATTTCCGAATTGATAAGGTTCAACTTATTCCCTCCCAATGTTTACTTATAGATACTTTAAATGTTTACTTAGATATTTTAAAATATACACGATCAGTTTATGCTTCATTAGATAAATGTAATAAAGAGACAACACCGATATGATATGCGCACCTTCCCGAACACCATCTGGACTCGAATTGGTACATTTGTCTAATGTTCGTACAATATGTCATATCATAGCTCATCTTGACCCGCTCCGATCATCGTCACGAAAGTGCTTTATGATCCTCTTAAAAGTAAATTACCTGAATTGTTAGTAATCAATTATTACCAGAAAGCTAGTCTTTTTTTTTTTTACAAAAGTCTGCTTTTAGCTTTTCACAGTTAGCAAAACATTCCGCTTTACAGTCAAATTTTACTTCAGCAAGATTCTGCATTGACAAGCAAAGGCGAAACGACCCATCGTCCTATTGTTCAGGGTGCTCAGATATGTGGTAAATCTCCGTTTCAGTAGCGGCTCTACGTAAACTGTCATCAACTTAACAGTTAATGGAAGCACAAAGTTTAAAAAAGAAGTTGTACGAAGCAAAGCAATTTGTACACCGTACGCTTTGTCCAGTATGTGCATGAAGACTTCATCTAGAATTCTGACAACATTATTCAAAAATAGTAACGTGTTACTCTACGCCAAAAAAACATCGCACTCTCTTAGGCGAGCCGGCAATGCAGGACTTGCCTATTTAGTCTGACCTTTACTGTCAATAGATAATAACTGTTGGCTGAAAAAGTTTGTCATGCTGCACTGGGATATTAAAGTGTAAATAGTTATTGTCAACTATGCATGTTCTCTCTGAATGGCCGATTCTAATTATGTTATTATAGTTTTTTTCGTGTATAAGTCAAGGTTCGTATTCTCCCAGGTTTGTGTTTGCTTTAGCTAGCCAATAGTTTCTTTCGGATTTCCTAATACGGTCAGGTAAGGGAGCCTTGTTTTCGCTGGCCTTGTCAACGACCACGCTCTCTGGCTACCACGATCGCGTTTGAATTATTATTTATCGCCCGAGGTTAAGTATTCGATCACTGCTAGGTTACGCGGTGTTGCGGCTACCGTATTTAGCTTCACAATAGATCCATTTGAAGGAGTTAGAAACAAGACCGACCCTGCCACCGCAAGTGCATAAGGTCATTGACGATAGGGACTATTGTAAACCGTTATGGCAGCTGAATTAAACGCGAAGACCATTGCCGACTGGCTCAAGGATCAGTCTCTACGAAAGATGAACAAATATAGCACAGTTTGAATGACTGATTGATTGTTAAATTCAGTTATCAAAGACCTGAATAAGATCTCTAAGTCTGCTTATGATATGGCTGTTTCGGACAGACCGCCTGTCCATACACAAACTATTCGTGATTTCGCAGTCAACTGACCCAGTCCGCATAGTTAACCCCCAGTCGCTTGTACCTAGTTCGACCATATTATAATCTGCATATTACTTATATATACACTTTTATATTTGTATAGTTTTTTTTCCATTGGCGTCGTGCTGCGCGATCTTTCCGACTTAGCCAAACACGGCGTTGCTTTTCCCCTATCAGTATTTATTTTGCATCATATACAAGCTGCAGTACTCAGTGGCATCAAACAAAATACATTAAGTTAGCTGTACACGGTATAGTTTTCGATGCCAATGGTGTGTACCAGATAAGCAAGCTCGTCTAATTTTTCTACGTAAACGCCGACACTGTCCCGGTCTGATCCTATTCAGCGTGTCAGTTCAGCGAACTCTCTCTAGATGAAACACCGTTGCAATGACAGCTATTTATTCCATGTTGTGACCATGGTCATTCCGTGGCCTCCGAAACATTCGATAGCCAAGGGAGTCAAACATGTCATTAGAAAAACCAGTATCGCGTTCGGACAAGATGTACATTCTACGTTCAGAGCGGTGAATAGATTTCGCTGGAGTCGTGCCGCCATTAAATGGTTAGACCCATAGCCGTTACAGCAGTTAGATTTCATATCTTCGGTGGGTAGTGATGAAACGCTTTGAACAGTAACCATGAATTTTACTTATTCTAAAATCTGATGAAGAGCAAGAGAGATTTTTTTACAACTGTCAGGAAATATAGCATTTTTCATACATAAAAGAAGTATTCCAATCGTTCAAAGCAAATTTTTATTTTTTACTTACATTTTTTAAAAAGCTAATTTTCTGGTATTTTCATATATATATATATATATATATATATATATATATATATATATATATATGTGTGTATCTATATATACCATTGGTAGGCCGTGCGGAACATGACCTCAAAGCCACGGGTGCTGAGGTAAGAGCATAGTTACCGACATGGCGAGAAGTCCGGTAAAGACAGCCAATGGTCCGGCTAGGATTTGAAGAGTAACGTCAATTGCTGTCGGAAGCTCCATAGACAAACCAAATGCGTCGCTACTGCCGTGCTCTTTGGCATGATGCACGTGCTTTTCGCGAGCCAGACGTTCCGAACGCCAAACAACGTAAAGTAGTACGAAGAAAAGTAGAAACAGAGATAAAAATCTGAATTCCTGTTAATAAATAGGCAAGACAAAAAAAAAGAGATATTAAAAATACTATTTCATTAAAGCTACTTGTCTGGATTTAGATAATTTTTTCACTCTAAGCGACCTTTCTAAGGCTACAGTCCGGAAATGTCTACACTAACGATCCTTAAAAAAAACCCTAAGCAAAATCGGCGCTATCACTGGTGGTAACAACAGGTAGGAACGGCCACCAATAACTCCTACAATAATTAAAGTAACCTTTTGTATCGTTTACGTTCGCACAGAATAGAAAACGGCTTTGCTATAACCTGCATCCATCTAGAGATTGCTTCCGCCCGAACAAATGTAATGTCGGTTAGCTCAAAAAGCCCCTTCGGGCTGTTTACCTATTTCTAGGGCTGCACAACTTTTCTCCTGGAAGAATTTATTAAATAATGTGCCAAGCATTTCTCAGCTTGACTTTTGGCCAACGTTCGGGCAGTGCCAGCTCCGTAGAAGACGGCATGCATACTTTCGAGATATTTACCTATACACACTTTAATAGCATCCAATAGACCCAGCGTTTCCTTATTCGGCATATTTACAAACAATAAAATAGTCAGCAAAGTAACATTGGTAATATTCAATAATGTTATTAGACATGGCACAAGTTGTACTATGCCGATGGCAAGCCAAACTTCGGTGGCCAAACAATTTTGAATGACACTATCCTCAGTTAATCCAACTTCTCGCATGCCGTGAACTACTCCGCAACTACTACCGTTCCGTGAACGGGTACAGCCTTTGCAGGATCATTCTATTCTGACCTATCATCAGGCTCACAACATGAACTTTATGGGGAAGGGGCTCACATCGCGCAGCTGGGATTTTTTTGGCCACATTTTTTCTGGAACACCTCTCTTGCATATGTGGTCATCGGCGTGCGGGAAACAGACATTCTAATTTTCAAAAGTGTGAGTATTCAACTCTGATCGAGGTATCGAAAAGTTTTTTGGAATACAGATGGATTCCATCAATTTAATTAGCACACCTGCAGCCATCTATCTATAATGAAAGACTGAAGTTTCCATCCGTGAGCAAAATGATCACAGTCGTGACCCTGCGTGTCCCCCTGCGTGTTTGGTTGCTGATCTGGAAGTCTCATTTCCTGTGGTTAGTGAGCAATTTCTGCACTATACGTTTGCTAACTACCAGGAACTCGTGTACGCGAAATGTCTGGTTGCCAATCTGCGTCGCCTCCTTCGATCGTTTTGAAGTAATCAGACTACTTCCTTACTATTCAGAGAATGTCCACTGTTAAGTTAAACTAAAATAAATTCTAGATTTGTCAGCAGAGTTATCTGTAGAGACTCATATTAGATGACTGTAAAAAACATGTATGTCTTAAATCAGTGAACTTCACGGAATGTGTTACCTCGTAGAGTCGATAGCCTATCAGGGTTAATATCATGGTTGAAAATATGATAAGCAATCGCAGCAAACAGCCCACGATCAATGATGACGAAAATACCGGCGCCATAAATGAAACACCAGAAAGTAAAATGCAGCAGAGGGATGCAAAGCGTACCGCTGGGATATCACTCAGTTTTGAACGCTCCAGGCCAAACTTTAGCACCTGGTTAGACAGATATAACAAAGCAAAGTGCATTTGTACATGGATTACTGACAATTCTCTGTTAACTAATTCTAATAAGATAGAAACTTGTCCGAAAAATCTATAAACTGCACATGAAGGCTAGCAGGAAAGATGCTCACTTCACGAGCGACACTTATGTGAAGTCTCTGAGAACAACCAGGATAGAGTTCCTACAATATTCTATCATACTTCGTCACCGTTTCTTTGCACCCTGGGTTTCTGTGATCATCAACTGATAAAAATTAACTATGCAAGAATTATTAGAATAAGTTAGTGACTAAGTGAACATTGACAGTAGATGAGATATACATCTCGGATAGCTCATCGGACATCGTTTATAAGAAAAACAAAAACTCGTTTTAGTTTTAGAATATTTGAAGTTGTTTAGACATACCTTACAGAAGTGCATCATCTAAAAGAATCAACACCCTTAAAGTGATCGATCAGTATTCTTTTCCTTACCTGGATCAAGAAAACGACGGCCAGGCCTGAGAGATTTACGGTCAGAATAACGACATTATAGGGGAAACGACTGTGGTATAGGCTGGTTGATACTGTGAATATTGAGGTGATTATAAAATACGTGACGGCCGACATACGATACTCGACGGCGGCCATGAATCGGTCTTCAGCGTTAGTACTACGTTCAATAATCCACAATGTACCTGGTAAATATATCGGACATGAACGTATATGTGAACTAGAAGTTAGAACGATGTTCGGAAAGTAGATAATAATACTTCGTTTGTCTAAAACATATCAACTATTAGAGAAAACACTATGAAATGTCTGATACGTGTATATTTAAGTAGCTATGATAAATTAATAAAGTTCTAGTTGTCGATCAAAGGGCTCAATTGTTTTGTATAAGAAAAATTAATGGATTTTACCTGATAGTATGGAGAATCTATCCTATAGTGATAAATGTGCGGCTGAATAGCTCTCACAAATATAGTTGACTGATGGTCAACTGTATTTTCGAAAACTGCGTGAAGACCTCGATCATCGAGGTAATTGCTATTAAGAATCACGATCCTTTGCTGTTTATCGGACGGCTCATGGTTTTCTTAGCTTTAAAATGTTACTTTCTGATTTCCTCGTCTTCCAAGGACCGTTTTTCAGTCTGTGGATTTTTTTATTGATCTAAATATGTGGCATTTTGGCAAAGGCTGGCCGATGAACTACCTGAAGTTAAAGTTCTCAGCTTAGCTGGAAGATGCTTCCTCGTACGGCCAAAGTTATGTGTTCCGTTTAATCGTTTTGTATAAATCATTTCACAAGGTTATAGAAATTCAAATATAGGGCTCTTTCTATATCACAGGAAAAACGCGAAAGGTCTTATCTCTGTGACTATATCGTGTTGTATAAAATTTAGCTGATTGTTCCGGGCCAATTCATGATATTTTGCGCCTAAGCCTAGTAAAAACTCATCTTGCTTGGTGTCAGTAAACAATGCGATACAGAAAATAGTATTATCTTTCCTGTAGAGCTTCAACGATTTAAACTCGCTTCTAGAATCACTCCTATCTGATCAGCGAGTTCCTGCTAAATCTACACAAACTGTCCCTTCATCGACAGTGTCTGAAGCTATTCATCATGAAACCTTTGGAAATGTTTAGGCTGCCGGCCATCATCCAGCACGTCTTTTACTAAATTCTTTGCCTTTCTGGCAGCTGCAGCATATGCTCCAGAGCTACATTACTACGTTAGAACTCGGCTAGTAATCACTTGTACACATACGGCGAGCAGCGCTTCATGAAATCCTATCTCGACGTCTACTTTGTTGTCGGTGACGAATCGCCTATGCGTACCGCGTCAAGCGGTACGAAGCCGCTCAGAATTCTGGAGAATCTTTGTCTCAACAGCCATAGATAGCGTTGAAATGATTTAGACTAAATAGTTATCTATGCAAAATATATCAAACACATAGATGTCGACACTGTGCAGTCAACTTACCGCAAATAGCGCCCATTTGAAACGTGAACATGAGAAACACGTATCCTATGATGTAGTTAATTTTTTCATACATTTCCGAATCCCGCACGACACCGCTACTCGTGTTCGCTCCATCAATGTCGGCTTCTTCGAGCTTTCTCAAGAGCTCGGAGCGTGTATCCATTTCGGGAACTTGCGTCTTAAAGTCCGAGTGTCTTCAAGTCACCGATATTTCAATCACATACATGACATAGAAGGATGGTAAGGAAACATAGGATATTCAGGCGTCCGGGCGCAGCTCGTATTCGAACTAGCTATATTCGCTAGTCCACTGACGCACGTTAGTCACCAAGGGCGTCAAGCACCGTCGTCCCAATAAATGGCGATCGGACCCGAGAAGTTTGAGGCGGCAATCTTGGAGCCGATGATCAATAAGAAACAAGATTTCTTGCCCTCGGAGAGGGTCTCTTCGCCGCCATTAACGCTACCGCTACTCGTATAGTACGAGTATAGTTACGAACTTATTAGAAAATCAACGTCACACTTGGCTAGCATAGGAGACGATCCCGGACGAGCCCGCATGTTGGTGGTAGTCTTTTTTTCCCGTGGACCGATTTACATACACCAGCGTTAATGAGTATACTTATTTAGGTTTTTTTGACTGGATAGTTAAGATGACTTCTTTGAGGTGAGGCGACTAAATTACTGCTGCTGTAAGTTATACATAATTGGATAACGATTAAAGTACAATGACTAGTTGAGCAATATATTGTCTAGCCAATGCCATTATACGTATGAGTCACTCATGGGTCACAGCATATGTTCCTTAGTAGACTACAGTAGGTTTAGGGTAGGGCAATAGTCGTCACAATTGGAAAATCGTCGAAACATCTTTTATCATCGCCAAGTAGCGGACCAGGCGATTTGCTGGCGAGAATTATCATGACATGATGTAATTCGGCGGATTAGTGAGATCGTTCTAATGCTCGAATTGAAAGCCGCTGTTGCGTAGGCAACCTATTATCGAGTGACATTTACGCCGCTCGAACTCTGTGCCTCGCCTCTATAATGCCGAGCTAGATAGATAATTTGTTCCGATATAGTGTCTCCTGCCATAGACTTAAGTAAGTAAACTATTTTATCACGCTGCGAGTCTTTTGCTGTTTGTGACACTCGTACCGATGTACAGATATCCGAGTGTTGACTTTTGACAAGACCGGCATTGAACAGCATCTGATCGTTTGCTGGTCAAACGAGTTTGATACGCCACTGTTTGCCGCAATAGTTAACTAGCGGTGAAGTTGAGTTACTATTGTAGATAGATAAACAAAGTTTAACTTGAAACTTAGAACTTGAAACTTAACTTGAAACAAAATCGTTATAGTTGCAATAGAAATCACTCAATACGTTTATAGCAGCGTCGGTACGCTACACAGCATCACAGCCAACTGAGTAATACGAGTTTAACAATGACTCTTATATGTAGTAAAATACGCCTCTGCTTGTAGCTTCGTACATATTAGCTCATTGGTAGCACAAGGTTTCTGTGCTGGTAACCTATCCAATTATATGGCCGAGAGACTCTTTTAGCTATTTGCGATATCTAACTCAATATTTTAGTATGCATATTATCCTCGAAATGAGGGATTTGGTAAAATTATTCTCGGCCTGTAAAGCTCTAACTGCAATAGTCGATATGCGGCCTCTGCCTTTAGCTTATTATTAGCCTAACAGCTGTTGTACATACCCTCAACGAAACTTCTCCCTTTCAGATGACAGTGACATTTTCCAACAATACCTACGAGTAGCAAAAGTTGAGGGGTTACTTTGACCACAAGGGGGCTCTAGAGATGCTCAGCTTTGCGTTGGATTCCTACGTCTCGTTAACGCACATCCTGGTAGCTGCCACTTGTTCCCTTCTATTTATATTGAAGAGACAGCTAACTGTCTTTGCGAAAGCCTAGCAAAATAGCATACAATATCTTCTACTGTTCGATCAATTTCAGCGTTTTTATTATTATTTCAGGATTAGCTTTATCGCAACAATGGTTACGATTAAAAATCATCTCTATAATTAGTTTCGAAAGAAACAATTTTCAAAGCCGTATGACATTTTCTGTTATTAATTGTGTCAAGGAGGTGTATTTAAGGTTTTTTCTATAGTATATTTTTGTTCTGAGTGTATCGTCTCAGTAACATGCTTCTATTCAGCGGGTGGTGCCAACGCAAAGCACATGTCAAAGGAATCCTAATAATATAAAGTCGACTATATGCGGCTTTTGAAGATCGCCAACCGCTAAGCTACGCTACGAACGTCTTAGATCAACCATCGCCCCAAGGGTTAACTACGGTGTACTTTTTTACTATAAGAGGTCTTTCTATGTTGGAATGTGCTCCCGTATAGTTTTATGCTACCGTCGGTCATAAGCATTACGTGCATCTACTTATCTGTCATAGGTTCCGTACCCATCTCACGGCCATTCTTCTTACTCGCGTAAAGTGAACCAGACACGAAACTCCTTACGTAACTGTGTCAGCAGCGATTCCCAGGGGTCGAAGCGAGCGAGCGAGGACAGCCAGCCTGTATGCAACGGAAGAGTACAGCAAGGTGATAAGCGCACGTTGGACATGGAAAGCGTAAGAAAGATGTTATGGCGTTGACATCGATATGTCCGTGCTTCTTTCTTGGACTCCTATCTCCTTTGATGTCTGTTTCTGACGATATTGTAGGTGGGTGCTTACGTCAACTGTTTACCTGATGGCCGACTGTAGACTGAAAGGTTATTCAGGACGAGACCGGACGTCTCAGCTGTAGGAGCATTTGTTGGATGGATGACGTAATCGATGTTGCCGTTAGCTTGTCATGCTCTTTGGTACAGCTTATCCGGACTGATTGGTTACAGGAATGCAATGCTTGCAGCTTCTGCTGCTGTAACCGATGGTAGAACACCGAGTGAATCTTAACGGGCAGACAGGCGGGTAGCAGTTGGGCGGAAAAGGCTTAGTGGGTTAGTATGACCGTCCGGTAAAACGAACCGAACGAGAACGCTTTCTCTAGCTTTTTTTTTGTGTTTTGCAGGAGTCCTTGCGGCCAGACTTTGGATGGTGATGGAGATGGCTTGCCCCCTGATAGGACCGCTGCGTCGCTAAGCTAGTGGTATACAAGTTGCATCAAGCGCAGGCGAAGTGTTGTTTTGGTCGGTGTCCTCTGGTCGGTTGAGGTTCGACGTTACCCGTCTAGCGCTGGCTAGTTGCTCTCACTGGCGGCTCATTCCTCGTCTCTCGTTCATTCCGCGCACCCAGCGTTGCCCAGCCAGTAGCGCTGGGTGCTCTTTAGTGGCTCTTGGTTGTAGACAGCTTGCGCCCGCCGATGCTCTATGCCGAGCTGACCACATCTGGCCATGTTCTCAGTGGACCGACCGCCGTTCAGTTGGCGCTACCCGGCCCTTTGCCTCCCATCTATCTATCTCGCTGTCTCTCTCTCTCTTTCGTACTTTCGGTATCGCAGCTCGGTCTCACCCCATTCCCCATTTTCCTCAGTACACACACATCTGGCGGACGGACGGCTGGCTGACCCGAGCCGAGTCGATCCGATAGTCGGCATCACTACCACTGTTACCGTCCATGAGTCGACCCCGCCGCCGGCCAAAGTACCGTCTCAAATTTCACCTCCCACATTGGGGGTGCGCCAATCTGCGAGACGCACGCCATGATCACCCCCGGCATGTCCATCTATCGTGGGGCGCCTTCAAGTCTTTGACGGCCATAGTCCTCTTGCCATCAGTAGCTTCCCTGCCATTCACTGGCCACCGTGCGAAAGGCCTTCTTCTAGTCCTTCCTGCTTGAGGTTGGACAAGGCCCTCTGACGGTAGGATCGTCGAAAGAAACAGATCGAGGACATATGCATTTGTATCAGGTAGATGAAAGACGGATCATTATATACTTGGGTACGCGCTGACATGAATTCACTTTTTAGATGCTGTTAGTAGACAGCACGCCATTTTATACATGCACACAAATTAGCTGAGGAAAGAATTTCGTAGGGAAAAGAGACGCTTCGTGATGCGAGGAAGTGACAAAGAGTTATACCAAAAATAAGAATTAAGTACTTAGCCCTCTATCAATTTGAAATACATACAATCTACAAGTTTACTCACAATTATATTTTTATTTATTTTACTAAATGTCGTGCGAATTTGAAATGTTGTATGATTTCGTCGGACATAGGTTTGACGGCAGTGGAAAAACATTGCACCTATGGAGGAAACGTAAATTTTAGCCGCTAATAAATGAGCGAACGAGGATTGAATAACATCAGAAATGAATCCCGCAAAACTGTAAGCGCCCTTGCAGTTAATCTTCTGGTTATGAGGAAGATTCAAAAATATCGAAGACCTTTACGTGTCTCTAATCAAAGTTGATAGCAGGAAACAGCATCGTGGAGTACTAGAACAGTACGTTCTTCGCAGGTGATTCATGTCACGTGAAGAGCCTATGGTTGTGAAGAAAATTTTGGATAGCGATTTAGAAGACGGCAGTATATGTTCCAGCCACTTTGGTAGCTCAAAGGGTGATAATCACAATAGCAAATCTGAAAATGTCACTGTCCTCTCCCGTTGAACGACACGAAACGATACTATGTACCAATGCATTCGTTTGAACAATGAACCTGATATAACTCGTTTACAATAAAGATCGGAGCATTTCTTCTGCAGAGATTTACAAGGCTAATAGCAAACGTTGCCCAATTTGTTCGAAAGCACTTGCGTAAAAATCAGATAACCACAGTGACGTTAACAGCCTGTAGCTCGATTTTTGTAAATTATGCATTGACGGGTATCTTATCGGAGGTGTAAGAGGAGACCTAGGATACCCCGTTTGTCCTCAACCGGGCCAATTGAGCCGAAGGGGTTTAGTGCGTATCGCACGAGCATAACTACCGAATTTTCCGGCCATGATATAGAGGAATGAACAGAATCGCTTGTGGGTACTTCCCCATTTTCTCTGAGGCAATATCACACCCCGTAAAGAGTCAAACAAGGAAGCTAACAACGTGTCCTCATCAGTTCGGCCAGTATTGCATCATTAGGTATGTCCCAGGTCACGTAGAAGACGTGGCAAGCCCGGTTCGTTGCAGAACGATTAGATATATTGCATCCTTACTGTGCGATTAAACCAGTTTAGAAGAGCAGGACGCGTATTGCAATGACAATGAAAACAAATATCTACATCAAAATTGTAACTTTTATCATGTAATAACTCTACTCTAGTTATATTACATTCTAATCGGTCGTTAAGAAGTGAGCGAAACTGTTTACCAACATATTTATCCCATACATATTAATCAAACGTATTCCATCGATGTACGGTTTTTGCATTCTATTCAGCATGTAGCAACGCGTTGTGCAATATAGACTTTTCTTTTACATGTTTTTTTTTATCTATTGAGATGAACATATAACAGAGGAAGTGTACGTCAACGTCATGCTACCTCTGAGTTTTTAAATATAAAAAAAATTAATTGTTATACATACATTAAAAAGTGAAATCTTTATTAACTTAGAACTTTGAAATGGGTCAACATTTTTTATGTGCACAGTACTAGATTTATAAGTAATAATAAGCGGGATAATAAATATCGTTCGCGTCCAGCAGGTTGTTTCAAAAGGAAATTTCTGAAAATTTTTAAACGGTGATAAGTGTTGCTCACTGCCGGAGATGGATGGCATTTTAATCGAACCTGGTAGCCAAAACGCAAACAGCTATCTTCGAAAATTGCAGAATAATCTTACTTTTAACAGGCTAATTCATCCACGCATCTTATGGCAGTTGTTATGTGTAGCAAATGTTAGTAACGAGTGAAATACTGACAGTTGTGACATATCTGTCTAGTGAGAGAAAACGATCCATAGTGCCAGCAGTCCGTATCCCAATACCACCAATACACCCAAAATGAAACATGGACCCAAAAAACAGCCCCAAGTAATATTCGTTAGAATAACTACAGATAGCAAAAAAGACGCAGGCACATAGACGTGTGATTCATACAGGAAATGCACTCTTAGCTTCTGTAGTGGGAGACGTAAGTTCGAATCCGGGTAAAATCCGGGCGCGGTGGAAGCTATCTTGATGGAATGCCTAACGGCGATGTCGGGCGTAAAATTCGAAACAGAGAGGCGAACGTCCGTTGATCACGGGTACTTGCATCGAATAGGTTCCTTCCAAATAAAAAGTTGAAAAAGATACCTATAGCGACACATTTACTCGACACTCGGGGTCAACGAAATGACGCAACGTACAGATCGAACCCGTAACCCTGTTACGGTATCTTCCCCATGCGACGGCTACGATATATAGACGACGAATTTCTATATTGTCTTTTGTGTCAATGGCTTATTTCCGCCGAACTAAGCTTTCGGCTACCCGATCAAGTAGGGTGCTGATAGCTGTGTGTTACGAACGGTGCTGGAGTTCAATGCGATTTAATGGAAGCGCTGTTCCTCAACTTTTGCGAAACACCGAAGACCTATCTATTGGAGAAACATCGAAATCATTGGACAGTGTCTGCGATTTTCCAGATTCCATATTAGTAATGGCCGTCGTTTTTGCGACGTCGACACCGCCTAGACGATTTTTTTCTTCAATATTCCGTTTAAAATGGTAGGAAGTAGTGTTACATTTAGAAAACGACAAGCGTTTTGAATCGTATCTATCAATAGACGATTATATACAAAAATGTAGAAGTAATAACCGGGTATAGAGCAACCAAGGCCAGACAGGTGGGTCGTTTATTCAACCTGGTTATATGCATCCAAAGTAATATAAATTGCCTTTGAATGAGAGTTATTGTCTAAACAATATTGAGGGTGATTCGTGTATTCATTCATGAACTATCATAGCTGGAATAACTATTGAGGATTAGATTCGTGCTGACTTTACGTAATCAAGTCTTGGTAGGTGAATCAGGCAATAAACAGTATCCGTTTAAACAAAATACCTGTTAGCAGAAGCAGGACCCTTCATTTGGACGAACCTTGTCTGATCAACGAGAGTGAAGTTCCATAGCAATAGAAATCGGCCTATCAACACTTCACAGATCAATGCAAAAATTCTGAACATTGTTTGTCGAAATTCTCTCCTACTTGCGCGTCGAAGCATTTACCGGGTGCGGTGTTAATTCGTATTGATAAATGCTACAAATCGTGCATTGACGGGCACATAAAAGAGCAGGCATACGGATTGCTATGCCCCTATTGTCGTAGGTTAGACCGATAAATTCGCATTATACGGTCAAGCAAGGAAATGACAGCTGGTGAGTTCAGCATCATCAGCTCATCGAGATAATGCTATTCCTGCACGAAGGCTTCAGTGAGCTCGCATTAGTGCTAATTTCAGTCGATCGTAGAACCACAATGACAGTTAAGTGCCGTTAATCATCATGGGCAAAACAATTTTGGAGAGGCGCGAAGGATAATTTGCGTTCACGGTTTTATATGCGATACGAAACAGCAGGCAGAGCTTGGCCTGTTACATGACGAGTTGCCAAGTGATGAATGGAACTACTGCAGTAGCCTGTTTTCGCTACAACGAACAAGGACACACAAAAAAAGCGAAGATTTCAAAGTCAAAACTGACGGCGCTACTAATTCGACTTTATGCTTGACGAAACCCCGCAACTAGGAACATAATTACGAAACATAATTCGTTTATATTTCACGTGTTGAGGAATAGCGTAACGCTAAACAGTGGATAGCCCTTAGTAAACCCGAACGACTTTCTATTAAACTCTCTGTTATCAGAAAGTAAACACTTCAGGCTCGGCAGACTGATAAAAAACCGGCTCCAGTTTCGACGATGCACGATGTCAAAGAGTGGGCTCGCTCAACACCAATAACGTCCTGGTTTCGCAGGTCGATTCAGCCACCTTCCTGAACTAAAGTCATTACCGGGGCCCGCCGCAGACTTAGCAGTTAGCGCGATGTAATTGACCCAGCGTAAATACGCAACTCACAGGTAAGTCGATTTCTAACCGCTGCAGGTTATCGACGTTAGGCTTCGTTTCGATGCCTGGGCATCAAAGTCGTATTGCACGAGGTCCATTGCCCAGTGAATCAACTCGGAAACAAGGAACATTGTAATTTTGCAGGTATTAGAGTGTACTACATTGGAAAGCTTGTCAACTGAAGAGCGCGTGTAAGTGTTTCAAGCAGTGCACTTCCCTCTTCTCTGCGTAGAGGTAGATGCCATGAGCAGAGACCCCTAGGGCGAAAACCTTCTTGGAAAGTGAACAAACTTTGGGAGGGGGACTGGCAGTACTAACGACAGAAACTATCTGCCGAAGGTCTTCCAGCGTCAATACTGCCAGTACTGTTTTCGATCCTATCAGGAAACACTATAAAATAACCCAAGTAATGCAAATTAGTCGCAGTGGCTGGTCGTGACGTTGTTTGACTCTCCAATTGGCAAGCAAGCAACCAAGCAGGGGAGAATGAGGCTATAGGAGAGAGTGGAACGCTTCGTTTTTATCTAAAAAAGGTAAGATTTTGATGATTTCTAAGACGCACGAGGGTCAGATATACTCTTTATGTGGGGCTACTTTTTCGTGTACCTCATCGGCCTTTCGTTAAAAATGAACGAAGCAAAACTCAGTTTGGAAATATATGGGCAGTTGATGATCATTTTGTAAAGAACATATAGTAGCCACATAGCAAAATTGACGTTGGTATGTATTTACAAACAAAGAGTATAATTAACTTCGTAGAAAATTATATAACATATATTTTTCCAGCTATTGTAGCTCATGTCGTTTCTGTCAACGTATCGTACTTAGTAGTTATTGATAGGACGACTTCATTAGCATGATGTATCGTTTAAGTAACGCATTATTGTCGACCCACGGAAAAAGATCACGATCATAAATTAGAATTTACTATAATCTGTCAACTAAAATCTATGTCTAACTATACGGGTTCAGTGCGGTCAAATTAGCATCGAAGAAATTGTCCCATATCGAACCCAGTCCGTTTTGTCGACACACTGGTGCTTGTGCCATTCAGAATTTAACTTTATTCTGTGTAGCAAAACTTACAAGTGAAGACAAGTCATAATCTTAGCTTAATTTAATAGAAAATTATTAGAACTTTCTAGCCATAGTCACAGCAGTGTCTTTGAGACAAAAAAAAAAAAAAGCATAAAAGGCCCATTGACTAATATACGAGTTTAGACTCATTCTCTCAACGATAACGGCAAGAAAATGTAGGACATACCTTTTATAATTCTTTTCATTTAAACCTCACCCTTTAACTTTAAGACGTTTGTAGGCAATTACCTCTTAGGAATACTTTGGTCACTGATGCCCGCAGACCAAATGTTTTTCGCTGTTTGTTGATAGGCTTTATGGTAGAGCTGCAAAAACGAACGAACGGTACGCGTTTTACCCAAGCGATTGCCACTTTTCGAGAGAAAGGTCGACCAGCTAACTCAAAAGAGCTAGCTGGTCGACCTTTCTCCCAACTCACTCGACCCGCTTGGATAGAACGTATGTGTAATACAACCATGACGGCTACGTGAGAGTATGCACAGAATATTCGACCTTCTTTCTCCGTACAGCTTCGCCATACATGATCGCGCTAGTGAAGATAATTTAGAGTATAGCGACAACCACTCGTACTTGCATCCATAGAAGGCATTCTCAAATCGAGCGGATGGCCTTAGCATCTCGCTCTCGTCAAAGCCAGGTTCTTGCTTCCGACGCCTGGGAACTTTTCACAGGCGCGCTCAACCTTGACGGGAAGCATCTTCAGCGAGGAATCCCGGCAGCATTACTGTTCGATTCTTGCCTTGATAACTCCCCCTTACAATAACAGCACCCTCTATCCAACGCCCTCATTCTGTCTGTTGTTGGGAGGCTGATGTTACCAAAATCTTCGAGTTATAATCGCGTCGGCAGCAACAAAAAGAACAGTTGGGGGTGGGAGATTCAGCGAGAGGTGTATTAAGAAATATGCCATTTATATTCAAAGTGAATGGAAGCTAAGTTGATAGGCGAAATCGTTACATCAATGGCTCATGAATAAGTCTAGGGGGTTGCCACAACTATTTTCTACTGGACAGACGGTCCGTCGTTGCAGCGAACTGAACAGTGACGTCAATATCGTTGATACGGTCCCATCATAGTAAAGCAGGGGGTGATCGTGTACTTATGTGTAAACGACATTCAAGAGTAAGAAACTGAAGCAATCGGCTTTTGGTGTGATCGGGCCCGTAAAGATCAGCCATGCGCATCGAACCAAGCTTGTACCTTCCCAGCTTGAGCTCAAATTGGTAATCTAAATAGAGTCAAATGGCACTAATACCACATATGTGCAACGTATCTGTGTCCCACGTGTAATGGGTCTGGTTTGAACAAGCTTTCTATTCCCAATAAACGCCTAAGCAAGCTGAATAAAAAATGTGCTTAATTCAAAACTGGTTTGGGGGCTACTATATGCAACCCGTAATTGTTACGTCGGTTTTTAATACATTTTAGAAGTTCGGGCTGTAGCCTAGCTGAGTTTACTGTGGCCAATGGCGGCAATATTATGAGGTAAGTGTACGGTTGGAGAATATGGGATGGAGATTGTATTAGAGAGTGCAATAGTTTGTGGAAATCAATGAGAAGCTATGGATTAGAAAGGTCGTTAGTAGAAATTTCGGAAAAGTTGGCGTGGACCAATACGACAGGTAGGCGTGTATATTCATACTGCGACGTCAAGAAGGCACGCTTCCTCAGGCGTCTAAGCGTGCAAGTCATCAATCATTGCTATGCCAGTGACAAAACTTCATAGCTGTCATCTTAAAGGTTTGGGTATGCTTACTAATTAGGATTGAGCCGATGAGTTTCATAGGAAAGTTGATAGCTTATGAAAACTTGCAAAAAGGCCAGAAAGGAAACCGCAGACGTCTATAATATACTTAAACTAGATACATTTGGTGTTGTTTAAGTCAGTTTCTATCTTTCCCTACACTATAAAGAGCACTCGACATTAGCCTTCAACAGATGTTAGCTCTTATTCCTGTTATACGGCCTTTGTGTATTTAGGACCCTTGTCGTGCTATGCCTTGCCTGAACTGAAATTTCGACTTGAATTGTAAAATACACAGCTCAAAGTATATGATTTAATTGAGGTAATCATTCAGCGAAACACGAAATCGATAGCCCGTTACCTTACGATGGATGGCTCGTCTAGCTTTACCATGGATCTCATTTGAAGTCAGGCGAAGTAACCCTTGGATGTCAGTGCAATCTTTGCTTCGACCGGTTATTCCTCTTTAGTTTACTTACCGCTAGTGATACCTCCAGCTAAAATGCGAATACGCTTTTCTAAGCCTGACAAGATCATTCGCTGTTTAGTATGGCTTGTTTGTGCTATTGGCTTCCTTTATCAAGGTGGTGAAATGGTGAGCATAAATATAACTGCGACTATTTTTCCTATCAAATACGCGTTTTATTCATTGTAGAACAAGCATTGTATTTATATGTAGTGCATGACCGTATCGGGCTAGGGGCCCCATTTTGGGTAAATGAATCCATCTTACGGCCCCAGCGATAGTAACGGCGCGGTGCTAATTTAGGTTATAATGTAAATTGATTTTCTTTTTGCTTTCAAATCATTAAAATTTATAGATAAAGATAATTTCGCGATAGTTATTCATCATTCCTTAGGTGGTGTATGGGTTATTTTGTCGATTTTCTCGTTCTATGACCTTTCCTTTCATTTTTTGCTAATTATTTTCATTAAAGCGTAATGAAAATGAATTTTCTCAACAGGTGGCTATATACTTTGAGTATCCCTTTACGGTGACGATGATTGAAGAAGTTCGCAAGAATATCCTATTTCCAGCTGTAACAATTTGCCTAAGCCATTGGTACGTTCATTTGAGAGATACGTTTCTCATGGGTGTAGCCATTCCGCCATAGTGAAAAATTAGAAAACCCAGCAAGGACAGACGTCAGACCAGTCAACGTATTTACCAACCAAACGGTGTTCCCAGCGGGTACACATTTTCTCCATACCATACAAATCTATTACGCTTACGTTAGTTCGTCCGAATGGCACGTAGCATGTATCAATATGAATGATCTAAGAAGTCATTCCTAGCGTAAAATAAAAGCATATTGGTGCTATGGACAAAAATATAACTCGTTTTATCACTACACGACTCTGAAGGAAGTTCAAAACCTTTTTTTTTTTTTTTTTTTTTGTTCAAAACATAGCTTAAATAAGAGAGGTACGTAAAAATAGCTAGAATGAATAAGTCTAGCTGGCTTCAGACTGCCTTCGGTAGGGTTTGATAGTCAATTGTTGTCTTCTAATTGGGTCAGAGTAATAACGCACCGTTCAAGATATTACGTCCCAGGACGACTAGATTCTAACAAAGTAACATCCTAATAACTGGTTCGATTAAACTAACGGAGAAAATCGTGAAAAACAGAAATTGTATTAAAGCGCATGTCATTGTACAATGTAAAATATGTCCCGTAGGATAGATACGGTCCGTCTTTGTAGGGCTCGACGTGAGAGCTGTCATGACGTGAACGAGCTACTCCTACCAAGTGGGCATAACAAATTTGAGTGGGACGTTAAATCTCGCCTGTCTAGCGCACACTCACCCTCCGAGCTGCTCAACTGTTTTATGAGGTGGGTAAAAAATAAAAAAACCTATTGAATTTGAGTTTTTACCTACTAACAAATATATACTTGTACATATATATATATAAACAAACATTGTATCATGTCATAGTAATAGGAATGCCACAGTAAGCACTACTTTAGAAGCAATAGCGATGACAGCGTTCCGATCCTCAATGCATTCTCTCTCTTCCTCCCTGTGTCTTTCTACTTCTTAATTCTTTATTGAACACATTAATTATATTATTGGAAACGATCTTGAGTGTCCTCGATAGCGAGCGGTCCGTTCTTCTTCTTCTTCCCCTCACTCATGTTTCCTTCTCGTCAGAGGCGGACACCGCGTGCGGTCTCCTTGGCCGGCTAGGTAGATCCTGCGGTCGATGACTGAGGATGATTCTGAGCGACGGAGCGCACGAGAATCTGTGCTAACTTGAATCGTTTCGTCGTTGTTTCTTATTCGCTGAGCCTCAATGCGGTCCTCCTTTCATTTCGCTCACATTATCCGTCTCATTGTGTACGGTGCTATGCGTCGTCCTGCGATGATTCCTGATCGCCACCGTTGGTCGTGATTTGTTTCATGATCACTTTTTCAGGCCGAAGCGCTTTCGCGAGAGTAGGTGCCATTCGCTCAACCAGTTGTTGGACTGCTGAACAGATAAGGCAACCAAAACCGCGTCTTCGGCAATACAGCCTATTTGGCCTGAGTCAGCTGGCACGCGGGCCTAGCATACTGTTGATCTGGAGGCTAGGGCGCCAGACAAGCTTACTGCCGATAGCTAGGAACGCAACAGCGGAAAACCTGCGTACATACGCTGTGGACGAATGAAAGCTTTGAACGAAATGTCTCGCCTGCTCGTCGAGGCCAGTAGAGCCGTTGTAACTATCAAATTCGGCCGATGTAAATGGGATTGTTTTTTTCTTTGCTATTACTGTTATTAGCTGCAAAAAAGAAATAGACGGCTCACATATGGACCTATGAAACGCTTATGGTCGTGCTGGAATGAGTGGCGCTTTCGCGAGTTACGTATGGCAGTTGATTAGACTATGGTAGGCGCTAGAAGCAATGCGTGTGGGTACCAAGATGATCCTTTGACTCGTTTAATCCGACGTTGTAAAGTTAAGGGCATTGACTTGCACTGCGAGAATCAAACAACACAAGCGTATCATAAGGTTTATACGGTGAACGCTCTAGTCTTCTTCAAAGATACCACAACAATGACGGATAAAAATGAAGAATAATTGCTTTGCTATCGAGGTACTGCTTTTCCAAATAGGATGCGTCTAGAGCCTGGTCCGGAGCGAATAATCGTCCGATCGATCAAAAATGCAGGTGAACGTTCAGCTGACTTCATTGTATCATTTGTCATGAGTTTATAAGTACATAGACACGCATCGATGGCAAGTGTTGGCACACGGCGTGTACACCCTGCAACACCACACGAGCCGTATACGTATGTGAGCCGTATTGCGTCATAATAAAGGACGTCTCAGTATTTATATGTGTTGACATTTAATTAGGTAGAGTAATTTCGTTCGTGTGTATCTTCGGCCAGGTCGTCGGTGTCCTCGTGTGATTCTTTCGAATGTCAGGCGAACATAGAGATGACCTACTTCCGATTACCGTCTCAGATGTGCTACACGATCGATATGTACCGGAAACTAAATAACAATGTTAACCATCCAATGAGCTCGTGTCAGACACCTTGGAATTACGGTGAGCTAACAAACACCGAACTAGACAGTATACATATGAGCTACCTGACATTATGTTCAATTGGGTATTCTCATTATCCCTAAAAATTATATTTATACTAAATCTACTATTTTCTTTCCTATGAGCATGCTACAAATAACATATGACAAAATCAGATGTTACATTCGGTCTGCACCGAATAAACGAACGAACTATTACCGATTAGCAGTTCGTTATACGAGTGATACGGAGGTCTTTTTATTTAATGTTTACTCCAGCATGTCTCAATAACTACCAGGAAATAATCCACTTCGCAGATTTAACTGTCTCTGGTCAGTGGAACCCGAACACGACATGGAGTCTACGCCAGGGAGACACGCTGCCATTAATTATCCATGAACCACTAATGGTGCCCCCGGAGAGGCTTTCGTCAATCATGATTGAACCTGGTAAGCGGCACCTCTATCCGTACTATTTGACAAAACTTGTCTTCCTCTAGATATACATCGTATATGATTAATTAGCACATGACCTTTATGCAGCTTGAACTATTATAAACAGTTGACAATATATACAAAGACTGTATTTCGCCATTTGAATCTTTCAAGATACATCAGGACACATAAGTTCTAAGCTCACGTTATATTCTATAGTAGCGCTTGTATCGGTGGTTGCTTTCGGGGATTTTCAGGTATGGATTACACGATCAGCGTGACACAAAACAAAATTCGTCGCTTACCAAAGCCGTATTCTTCCAAGTGCGTCGATTACCAGAAAATAGGCTTTAAAGACACCTTCTATGGATTTCTCAACCTGGATGTGAGTTTGCTACAACACATTAATCACGTAATGTCATTACGAAAGGAACTAATGTTTGATTATTATGGCATACGCCTTTTCTAATTATTATCACGATAGGTTCCTCTGCAAAGGTCGCTATTTTTTGGTTTAACATTATGAAATAAGATTTGATCACTAGGGGGGACTCGATTTATCTCTGCCAGTTTTTCGAATCGCTCTTTGGCTGATGTGTCAGAATAAAAAGGGTCCAAAAGGCCATATGTAAGAATAATACCTAATCACGTGTCGGAGAATCGTGGCCGTACATAGGCCGATTACCGTTTAGGCAAATCTGAGCGAAATGTCTTCGTCCATTAATGCTTTATTACTTCTACCGAATAAGCCCATAAACGTAGATTCACTTTCTTCTTCCACGTCTAGCCCAACGTTAGGGCAGGTGTGCATCGCTTGTTAGGGGCAGTAATGTATCTCTTACTTACTCTCGATCCACTTCAGCTGTGAGATCCATTAGATATATTTACATATTTTAGGAGTA
This sequence comes from Varroa destructor, assembly GCF_002443255.2. NCBI lineage: Eukaryota > Metazoa > Arthropoda > Arachnida > Mesostigmata > Varroidae > Varroa > Varroa destructor. The sequence goes on from NW_019211456.1 coordinate 13,533,981, forward strand.
GAATCTTTAGATTTGCAGAATCTTCATTTATGATGACTGTCCGTTCAGTGATTGTTAATTATCCACGTAAACCAGCAGTAACAGCTACTCAAACATCTGTATTAGTTTTAACAAGGCCCAATGGATCTTGTCTAGTCCGCCATCTCCCCTTTTCTACTTCAACGGGTACCGCCTTTGACTGACATCCCGTTGTTTTTAGGCTAAGCACTAAGGCTGCAAGCAAGTTGGCATCATACCCTTTACGCGTGGCGGGCATTTCCGTCCGCGCTACGATTGCTGTACACAGACATGCTGTTTCCGCTGTTCGGTTGCAAAGAGGGTATAAGAGCGTTATCAGGAGAGGCAGAATATGAGAAATTCAATGAGAGTGATAATCATATTTTTTCCCATCCAACGGCAATAAACATCACAACATCGTGAAGAGCTGCAACAAATAGCGAGCACACAATCAAACCACAATACGACCGACTACGGCTGAAGCGAGTGTATGGCTCCGAATGTCGATCCCCCTCCCCCTGTTACCCCAACACCGACAACTATTCTGTTACCCCTGACAGCAATGGGTGCTACAGTCCATAGGTAGTCGCCTAAGATGACGATGATGGTGTCTACTTCGAGTCGAAGTGTATGTGTGAACGTATGTATGTACACAGGTACTGGGACGTATGAATTTGCTGTGCTGCACAAAACGTTAGGCCGGGATGGGCCAACCGGGGCAGAATAGGGGATGTTGCCTGCCTCGTTGCTGCGTGCTCTATGTCTAACCGACCCATTCTCGGTATGGGGTGACGTGGGTCGCCATTGCCGTTTGCTTTATTGTTATTAGCATAGTGCAGATAGATGTGCGGTCGGCGCTAGTCGCGCATCGAGCAGCAGAAACGGCTATAGCGAGCGCATTACAAGTGAGTAAAACAGGCAGGAGAGCGTGAGAGCACAACGGCAGAGGTCGACCTAGGAAAAAAAAACAAGGAAAAGGTGAGGAACAAGGAACAGAGCCCTTCTAACTGAGTCTAGGCCTGTGACGGTCTGTCCGTTTATTTGTATACGAGACCGTGTGGGCTTGCACGATGCTGGCCTTCTTTGTGCCTGCTTAACACGTACCCATACGACGAGAGCGGGGTTGGTTCATCGAAACGGCGAGAGAAAAGGAAACTGTATGGAATACCAGGAGACGATAGTAATGATGAGAGACGGGATACGACGACGACGACAATGCCAGGCCCTATTCACTCTGTACTACCGCTGCCACTGTTGCCGAAGACATCAACGTACAGTGGCATCCATGGCCAGCCAGTCGTGCCTAGTACGTAGTATACGGGGAGCGAGCGCAGGTGCAAACTCGAGAGTGCAGGGGTTCCAACGCACTTTTTTGTGTTCATGTTTGTCTGCGTGTGGCCGGGTGACGGGGTTACCTGCAGGTGGCGACTAGCAGATAACAGCCAACATAAAACATTCCCCGACGTCACAGCCACAATCAGCTGCACGGGAATAAGTGCTGTAGACTGAGAAGAAAGGCAGAAACGATGTAGATAAACAATGGGCAACGAACGTATTCAACAGCCTCTCGTTTGCTCTTTATGAGCTGTTGTCCTACTCCCGGCTGAATCGCCCGTTCGCTGCTGACCCTCCGCCGCGTCCCCACATACCTGTCGGCATAAACCATCTTGCTCTATTACAGTAAATCTATAGAACGTATACTTCTACAAATAGACTTGCCTGTAGTGCAGCATAAAATCCTTAATTAGTTAGTCACGCTTAGCTAATTTATAAAGGCAACAGGTTATGTTCGACGTCATACACGGTGCTATAATTTTAGCTTTACTTTGACAAAGAGCACATTGTGAGCGCCAACTATCCTGAGTATTGACGTAGTATTTACTAAGAGGTAGGCCTAGTAACTCACTGCGAAACGATCCCTTGCGGACGTAGCAAATTCAAGTCGGCAACGGCGACTTCAATGACGTTTATACTGTTTCAGCTCTGTATCCAAGAGTGTCGCATGGAAATCGAATTGAGGCTATGCGGGTGCGTTCGAACCGTCAATGAATTCGCGCATCGTTTTCAGGGAGGAGTGCATTTTTGCGACATGGCTCGAGACGGTAATTAGCCGGTGATGCTCTGACTTCAAACTTCAAAGTAGACATAAACTCGTTTCATATTAGTGCGAGATGTGGCAACGCAACTTATTTTTATGTGTTCCCATTTGACGGCCGGTCTATTGGCCGTCCGATATATCAAAATAGCTTTTACATAATAGAATTATTCCTTTCTACTTTCTATATATAATTATACTTTCTAGTACTTGAGACTGGAAAAGCACAGACTTAAGCTCTGCATTGGTATCTTTTACTTAAAGAGATGTGTTCGCGGACAACTGCAAGTGTTCCGGGAGTCTATGCCAAATGTGACAAAAAATGCGAGGCGCCGTGCGAGTAAGTATTTCACAAATGTGTCGATGGGCGAGATCTACGCTCGAAGCATGTTTTTCCATATATTTTTCGAAGCAGTCTATTTCTGCCTATGGGCACCATACGATCAGGCCATTTCAACTAGCTACTTTGCTTATTTGACTTATTCGACGCCTTTCAGGGAGATCATCTACGACGTACGTTTAACATCGTTTGCAGAAGACAAGTCCGAAAATAGCCGTAAATCCTTCCGTTACACCGTGAAATTCGCTTCATATTCACAAAAGGTATTTAGCAAATTGAGGTATAGATGTCTCTTTTAGTCTGTTCTATAGGCACAACAACCGTTAGATAGGGCGCATGTCGTTAAATTGTCCAACGCTATTTAGCGCACTGGAACATTTGAGTAACTTTTAAGTTATATAACCTGTACCAATGATCCTTTGGTGTATATTGAATACTTTTTTTTATCGTTGATGCATTAGAGTAAACGCAACATCTGCTTGTAATTCGCATTGCCATACCTAATCCCGTTATCGATTGCTCAGAGCGTCACGGCACCTACTCTCTCCTTTAGAATGGAAAAGATGGAAGCAGCCGAAATTACACAGACCTAAATCAAGAAGATATGGGGCCTGCAGTAGTCGCTCGATTGTGTTTTCTTTAACTCGGACCGTGACTAAGGCGCGGAGCTGACGTTGTCTAGTGTTGCCTTCGAATAGCCGCACTTTGCCATGCGACCGTTGTATTAACGGACACTTAACATGGACGTTATGAATATCAGCATCAGCTTACGCCCGAATCTACTCTGCACTGCCACCGCCATCCTCTTACTTGATCTCTGTTTGACTGGGGGGTCAGATTCACTCATGCTTCATCCACGACGGGCGGTGTGCCCCAAACGGGCTTTCTGCTGGTAATAATTACCCGAGTTATTTTTAAAGTAAGGTAAACACGGGTTTATACCTTGGGCTCTTGGGCTCAGTTTGTGAACAATCTACTTTTCTGTTTCCAACGTTTTCATTACAATTTGGTAATACGTGCTTTGAGGGACCCTCATTGGGCCGACAGGAATCGCATTGTCCGTGCTCGGTTTCAATTAAAAAGTTTTGCGATAACAGCAGCTTTGAAACTTAAAAGGTGTACTCGTTTTCTTTGCAATCTAAGACCTTCGAACTTCAATTCCTATGTGATAGCACCAATAGCCAACGTTTGGTTTGCTGAAGGCCTTTTTACTTAATGCTTTAATCAATGTTCGACGCGTCACTTTTAACAACTGAGCGTTGATTTTCGGTATTAAATGATATCTTTGCCTCCGAACTCATTATTCTCTAATGACAATCAACCAGCTCATAGTTATAGATACCCGCAGACATAACGTAGATGTTCGTCTTCTAGTAGTGGGGATTTAAAAACGATCTTATTTCTTTTTCTTAACCCCCTCAATAGCGCTGGACGAGTTGGTAAATTACCAGCGAGTATCCTGATATACAATAGTTTTGGTAATAGATAGTTCATATTCTAGATACATGTAACAGTATTTCTCCGTCTGTTTGTGCTCAATCAGAAAGGGACGCCGGTGAAAGCTTGAAGAAATATTCCATTTTTTTTTTTTTGCCTGTTCTTTCGATTCGCTTGCATCACCGTGTGTCACTGTGTGCTATCTAATGTAAAGTGATTCATAGGAGCATTTCATCAAAGTACAATAGTACTTCGTTTCATTTCTTGTACTTCCGTCCGGTACGTTTCCTTATCAGATACTTGAGTACCAACCGACCTTGTCAATCGTCGAGATGTTCGGGTGCATGGGCGGGTACATCGGAATATGGCTTGGATTCTCCCTGCTTTCAGTGCTTCTTGGACTAAATGAGCTTCTATGGAAGTTGCACAAACAACGGCACCTTACGACGAAAATGTATGTGTCTAGCTGTGTCAAACCGGAAATACTCGACATAATCTACAGTATTATGTAGCAGAGAACGCACATAGTAAAAAATAACTCCATTTATAGTTGTTAGGTTCTATCAGTAAGAGCATTTTCGATTACCGATTCGCCTGAAAACGCCTTCCCATGCTAGACATTGTTGCGAACTTTTCAGTGTCCAACTTACATCGGCAATAGCAACAGTTGCGTCTACAACAGAAACAGAAGATCGGAAGACCACTTCGCGGCCTGCCATAGATAAACAAACACAACACGTCAAGCTTTTTCAGCTGAAGAGCGCAAGTGGCCCCCAGCTCGTTTATCGCTGAAAAACATTTTAAAAAAATGAAGCAATTTATTCAGTAGAGTGTAAAATGTGTAGTCTAGGCGAAAAAAAAACCAGCGTAAATCAATGTACTGATAGAGTGAGGCATTGTTCAGATCTGTAAGTGTTATCAACTTGGCAAAGGTCTGTTAAACTATATATATAGTATAATAGTTATATATATATATATATATATATATATATATATATATATATATATATATGTATCTGTTAGACTATTGCAAGCGAATCTAGCTCACTTTGAAGGCAACTTTTAAACTAGCTAGGTAATAGGAAATGATGCTTTTCTAATATATGTTAGAAGTACTTTCCCTTATTGTTTACTTACTTGTTCCAACGCATTGGCAGCTTCTAGCTATCATATACCGACCGCCGCGCTTCAATATGTAATTTTTCTATAAATACGCGAAGTAACTAGACGGTACAATATGCTTGCTAACCAATTCTTCTTCTTAGAGTATAGAAAGCCCTGTAATTACACGGACTCAGGTCAGGACAAGGAACGGGTTGAAGCCAATGTTGAATATTCCTTTGCCTAATTCAGGAGGATGCTATTCTAACGTGGTAGAGACTGAACCATGCCTTATCTATGGCGAATGTGTGGTCGATTAAATTTCCGTAAATTGCTCGTAAAATACGCGTTTCCAACTGGCTTACTCGAAATCAATTTAGGGAGACCCATTTTTACCCAGTTTCACAATCTGTTCTAGGACATCTTGCGAAGTTTTACTCGATAGAGTTCTTAGACTATAAGCTCTGCTTTCGTGAAAAGCCTCTTCGGCCATAGCAGTGCGTTTTCGTCTTTCGGTTTCCGCCTCTTCATTGGTCTTCAACGCTTTTATCACGTCTTTTGAGACGTCTGCACAATTTCCGTACTGTACTTTCGCTTAAGGCCTCCTTGCGTAATGTTGCTAAGTTTCTGCTGCGTTATGGCCTTCCTGATTTACGAAACTAGAAGATATTTTTCTTTTTGAACCCATTTGTCCTGCAGCAAAGCCAATCGTATGGAGTACTGAACAGTCGGATTTCGTCTGCTATCAGCACTGAGCTTAAGTGTTAGGTCATTTCAAAGTCTACCGTACCCGCTTCTAACATCTCTACCATAACTCGAATCACGAAAATTAACCAAGACTAACTGATGTAATAGATGGGAAGAGGAATAAGCTATCGATCTCCAGATATAAATTGCGCGTATATCTAGAACTGATATGTTTCTCATAACAAGCACACGTAAAACCAGCGATGTAAAATAGACTCAAGATACATTTAACCTGCTTTCCTAGGTATGAAATTTAGCTTTCTGTACTGATAATGTTCGCTGTACGTGATACAATGAGGCACGACATGTCGACACTCGAAGGGTTCAGTCGAGAAGTAATCTTAAAAAAAAAATGAAAATAAATTTGTGGGGAACGCAAATAGTTTATTGGCCCTTCATATCATGGCGGTGTCCGAATTAGAATTAATTAATAAGACCAAAAAAGATGAGGTTGAGACGATCTACGAACCCTTTTAATAAGACGACATGCAAATTGCCTTCAAAGGCGGATCAGTAACGATGTGGCGGTTTGGTATCGTGGTAAGCCGGCTTCAACAAACGCGTGGTACTAACAGCGCGTATTTGCGAACAGAAATGCCTATGTATGTCCTTCATTTACGCCTATGTTAAGGGAACCAATATAAGATTTCAAAGAGAATTCACTGCTTTGTTACAAATAAAGATCGTATTTAGTATGCAACCGTAATAATGCTTCTGGTAATAAAATATATAAGTAAATGGAATAAAAGGTATAAAGCTCTTATCCACGCTCTCAAAAAACGTTTCCAACCGATTATCCAATTCGAAATGCGCTGTGATTTTACAATTCAGTACAAAATCTCGTTCCGTGTCAAATCAAATCTTAAAAACGTACCACATCGGCAGCTAAAACCCGTTTTGTGTCTTTACTTATACGTAGGGCAGGGTTGTTTGATCTCGATGAGTATCATACCTCGTTTGCGTACAGTAGAGCGATAGGAGTTTAATGTATACCTTCGTCCATTCCTTACATAGAAAATTCTTAGCATATAGTTGTATATAAGCAAACACCCAGTAGTTAGTAACCCTAGGGCAATGGCAAAGTTACGTGTACATGAAAAATAGATTTTCATATCTTCAGCTACAGCCGTCATCACCTTGCTTAAAGACTGGCCCCAAACGTTGTAATTGGTTCTGAAATTGAGCCTAGGTACATTACCCCTTATTCATGCGCTGTTAGTTTTAAACTTGTTTTCATAGGCCGGAAAAATTGTTTAAGGCATTAAGCTTGCCTAGTTTGTCAAAGGTATGTTTTCAACTGGAGAGGGCGAAACACAATGTGGGCTATCTCATTGTTAAATAACATTTTCCAAGATCGTGTTCCATCTCTTCTATTACACACCTCAAGGGTTCGATAGCGATATTAGCAGGAACGTTTTACAGTCACAGTATACAATATTTATATATCTCTGTATATATATGTCTCCCTCTGTACACTTCATCCACAGAACTAGGTCGCTAAAATATTCTAAATGACTGCGTGCTGCGCCTCTTTTTTCCAGATATGTCCATTGTTTCTTTACGGTCAGTTCTTGTAGCTCAGCATCTTCTAGCCCCAATTTACCCTTCGTTTAGTTTTTTTTTTTTAGAATGTTCCTCAACACAACGATAAGCGGCACGGTCCTTTTTTCTTTGACTTCGTCTCCTTTTTTGATTTTGGTTTCATAAAGGGAAACCTTTTTGAGCACATTAGGTAAATGATGCTCAAAGAACCATACTGAACCCATTGCCACTCCACGGTTAACAGGCTATTAGTGCTTAAGCTTCGCTCCGGTTTGTATATAGACTTTAACGCCCGTTGTGCAGTACCTTTGATCTGTTCGATGCCTATCAGGCCTAATGCGGGCGAAAGTGGACAAATATGCATGCTTGAAAACTACGTCGGTCTGAACAAATTGCGGAACACTTCCGCCTCTTGCTAAGCATTGAAGAAGTGTTTACAATAGCCTTGAGATACAGGTTACTCTTATAAGAAAACAAATATTTTGACTATCCAACTACCCTCAACGACTAAGCGCTACTTCTAATACCGGCGCGTGACTAAATTGCTCGTTAATAATTTCACACACTTTTGCACACACGAACCCTTGTTTCAGTCGCTGGGCCATCGATGACCGGCAACAACAGCATGCTCATTGCAATATGCCTTGTTGTTCCCAGAACTCGATTCCACCTGTTTCATGAAAAACAGTCGAGAGCGGACCAGTGGGTCTTGATTGCGACGATGATAATGCAGCGCGGCAATATTAACAGTAGCGGTAATAGCGCGGAGGCGTCAAGACATACTGTCAGCATAGCTATAGCAGGCAATCCAGATTAGACGCGTGAAACAGACACATTCTGCATCACAGAGGTTCCGGGGCTTTGGGATTCGGAGCCGTCAGTCAAGGGGCTTAGCAATCATCTGAAAGATTTAGCTGAAGGGAAAAGAAAAAACATTAACGAAAAGCGGAGAAGGCCTGCAAAAATCAACCCTCTAAGTACCGTATATTCAGTTGTTTTCATATCTCGATAGCAAGTTGGGCATCAGCAAAATTGGGATGGTCTCTCAATTCTTTTCAAAACTCTACCACATGCGACTCGTTTCTGCATAGCGTTTATCAAGTGCCATAACATCGCTAACGGATACCACAAGATCATCCGTGCGCACTCGCGTAGCGCCATTGCAGTTTATGGAGGAGGCTTAAAACTTCACAATGCCAAAACTACGCCACCAATAGCACCCTCTAATTACCATCGTATTTAACGTGCTTTGTGGTCGGGCGAGTTTTCCACTCAGCTTCAGGTTCAACAATGGAAAGTCTGCGGCGAGAACAGAGGCCTCGAATACGACTATCTGAGCTGAAATATCCATCATTGAAGGAGGAGTTTAAGGGTTCTGCCTGCGTTGTAGAAGTGGTTGCGTGCGTATAAGCACGTGTTTGTATGTTGGCTGTTACCCCCCTGGCACCCGAAGTGTCCGGACAAGAAGGCGAAACCGGGTCGATCCACAACCAGAGAGCATCGATTGCACTGCACTCGTTAAGCTTTTGAACTTATCAAACACATTAGCTAAGAATACAACATAATATATAATCATTCCCAGCTGATGATATCAGTGAGACGGTCCAGCAACTTTACGATTTGGAAAAGTGGTCAGATTCTAGATGATGCGAACCCTGTCCTGGTCGACGGCCGCCACAAAGATATCGCAGGACGAGTAAGGCACGATGAGGGCAGGACTCGCTTCGGCGGGTGTTATCTCGCTGCGAACGGTGTGGGCAAGAAAGGTATCTGTGTGGTTGGAGGACATAACTGCCGTTTTATGAATATATGGGAAGCGAACCACGTGGTGGCGACTGGTCAGACGCCTGTCGACCACACCCGGAAGTAGCGCTGCCGCTACAGTGGCGCCTTTCCCGCACAGGTTCTTTTCCCTAGTTCCTTCGTTTGAACGACACATCTAGACCGGCGTTTGCGCGATGCGTAAGGCTCAACGATTGCTTTATCACTCCGATATAGAGCCGATGGATCGGCTCCTGTTTTTCTCACAAGCCTGCATAAGATGTCTGTCAATGGCTTTTTATAACAAGAATACTACACAGAGCAGCTAACTCGTCAGCAACGGGAACGGTAAAAACGTTACGAAGCGAACGATCCTTTGTACATGTTAACACCTATTAATAAAATTGACTTGCGTATATGGATGTTTTCAGTTCTATTGTGGTTGAAAAAGATCACCAATAGTGCCGCATGTTCGGCAGTAAACAATGTAAATGATGTATTATTATGGTCTGTATAATACATGAGTCACAAAAATGTTTATTCGCTCATATTGCTGTAATATAAACGCCCTGGGATCCATTTTGGCATTGCCGGAAGACGACAAGCCTTTATATCAGTACTAAAATTATTGTATATATATACATCCTGTATACACGTTGTTTTGACTACGTCAGAAGGTCATATTTATAAAGAAAGGTCTCTTTTTTTCTCGGCAAATCTAAGCAGTTAAACAATAATCTGGTTACTATTGCTGGCGCCCTACTATTGAACATCGAAAGAAGAAAAAGAAAACAGGCCTTGACAGCTGTCAGGATCCCATGTCTATAGTACATATATTATCTGGCAGCAATTTTCGCTTACCATAAGCCGTTCATTTTGCGCAGAACGGAGGTCAATTGTTGTGTACGACGTGTTATGAAACCTACGAAATGCGCAAGACAGTCAAATACAGAGCCTGCTCCCAATCTCTTTTTTCATTCTTTTTTTTCCAAATTTCCAAATCCATATAGAACCATCGAAAACGGTTTCTTTGGTTTTAGAATAGGATGATTAATTTGAGTCTCATTGATTATGGAAGAACTACAGTGCAGTATGTGTTATGAATACATCGGAGACCTAATATGCCTTAAAGACGACGCTTGAGTAAGGACATTAACGAGCTTTATCGGATTTTGTGTTTGGAATGAGTCTCAAAGCAATTTGACTTTCACAGTTTTACGTGTAGAAACATTATATCTTATGACATGATACTTCAAATGTAGCAATAGATAAAAGTCTAGAGTCTAAACATTGCCAGGCCCCAGGAAGTTCACAGTATCCAGAACATAAGAACGTAACGTTGCTAATAAACCATCATCCAAGAGAAATACACGTAGTATGTTTTTCGAGTGCAATCGTCTGACTAATGATGACCTCAGGTAAGACGAAAACGTCTTTTCTACCTTGATGGTGGCAATACCTTGCCCATTGCAATGTTCTTCAGGAAGACGCCCTGACCAAGGTTGATGTATACATTTCCTGTGGTTCTAGTATTGGAAATATCTAATTCTAGTAGGTAGAGTTTCAAGCGTTTGCATGAGCTTGCCCAGCAGCCGCCCGCTATTTTGTCGATGAAACAGAAAGTTAAACGTTAATCTGAAAAGCAGTTATTGCACCTACATATACGTGTGACGATCGATCGAATATGAATAGTGATAGTAACACATTTTTGCTTAAGTTCGCAAGCTTTTGTCAACTATCTATTACTAAAACAACTTAGCTCAACTTTTGGAATAGATACAATATTTAACAGAAGATAAAAATAGAATATTGGTCGATCTGGCTAATGAAGCCTATTGTCAAAGTAGGAAGAGCGATCAAAGAAATGAAACAATAGAATATAATATGCAACTGCGGTTGTCTCTATTGATTACTTCATAGGTTTTCGTTGGCTGTTAAAGATGGTGCATTATAGCTTCATTGATGCGCCGAATTTTTCCTTTAGACGAAACTGTGTTTTTTGCCATGATGCGTTAAGTCAGGCTTGTCCTTTGTAGGGAAAGTATTTCTCTGTTTTATCTATGTGTCGATTCATACCTACAAGCCTGAAACCATGGTAGCATGGTATAACTGGCTAATGCGTAATACTTTGAGTGAGTTACCATGGATCTGTGGCCTTTGCTAGTTCCAGTTTCATGCCGTCTTATGGGTCTGGTGGAAAAATTCCAGATAAGTCCCACGAAGCTCAACCCGGCTGAACTCTTCAGTGGAGGGGAATTCTTAATTCTATACTGAACAGGTCCTTCTGAGAGCCTGCTGGCAGAGTAAGAGTGGCCGAAAACGTCAATTTAAATGCATAGCGAGAAGTAGTAGTATTTATTAATTGGCTTCCTTGTCAGAAAATCAAACTTATATGAACTTAGTCGTCTATTCTATATATAACCTAGTAAGGAAATCAACGTAGCTATATGTATTTGTTTTTATTTAGTTTTTTTTTCTCTGTATCGGACCCATAAGGGCTCACACTTCGGTGCAGTGGGTTAACTGAGTAAAATTTGAATGGTGACGGTAGCATACCCCGGTTTGGCAAACGCGGAGCGATGCAGCGGGGTATCCCATTGATTAAGCAACGTTGTTTGGACTGGAAGCGACCTCTATTCACTACTGTCCCCCATCGTATGTTGATATGTAAGACAGGAAGAAAGATGAATGAGAAATGATTTATCAGGACCTCAGATGCATAGGTCGACTATCGCGCCTACCACGAACCCTAAGAGCTCGAACGATCTGCACTATGATAACGTCTGGTGCCAAGATATACGCCTTCGAATTCAACTGAACATTACCTGCTGTCATTACGAAGGGGTTACGGTGCTTAGCTGAACCCAGTATAGCAACTGGTCATAAAATGCATTTATGCTGTCGATTCTGTACATTATACACATACGAGAATTTTGATTTCGCATTTTCAGGAGCCAGTATCGAAATGGAGCCGAAGATTCGAAGAAATTTTTTATACCGACAAAGGTATCCTGTGTTCCTAGTTGGTATAACTTCCATTAACCCTGGTAGATTTAGGGATAGCGAGTAACTCTGAAGAGCATACAACATACTTCTGAAGCATTATGAAATTCTTGTCGCGTCAGATTTAACTACCAGTTCGTTTGTCAAGTCAACAATATCATCGAACTAGCATTCTTAGCGTGTTTTGATACATTTTCAGACCTTGGCTATCCTTCCTTTTTTGTGTATTTTTCGTTTCGCTGCACATGAATATACATCTGTTGCCCCTTAAACCGTGCGGGTTCATCCTTCGCAGAAGGGCAAATTATCGCCAGCGGAAAGCAGCGAAGTATACAGCGGACATAATGCACAAGAGCTGCTCTTCGATCATATTCTGAGAACGAACTTAGGAATTTCTTGGCCTCTTTTCGTGTGCTTCCGTACTATTTATAATAATTTTCGTGTTGAACCACGGGCGTTAGGTAAAGGAATTTTTAAGGATCATAACAGAGCGCGCCAGAATCTCTCAATTTAGATAGATCGCATTTTAGCTTTTACTATAGAAACAACAAAAGCATAAAAAATAAATAAAAGTTTACAATACAAATTTTGTGTTTTGAGAATTTTTTTTAGGAATACTATTCTAGGCTGTGGCTATTTTATCTGGTACGTTCACTCCACAGAATAAACGATTAAATTGCTAGTTCGATCTTGGGTCATGACAGTAGCATATGAGTTAATTATTATCACTATGGTTGTTTGCTTCGGTCCAGCTACCAGCTGAGTATCGCTTCCATTCAAATATAAACAAAAGTCACATGGAAACGGACTTTGTGCTTGGTCACGTGCACTCGTCCTGGGCGCTCGTATCGTAGTGATGTCGTAGGTAAAGGCTTCGCGAACAGCTTGCGCCATGTTGTCCTAGTGTTAGGTAAAACAATATTCAACTGCTTTGTTAGTGGATTGAAATCGCATACCTCCGCAGAAAGTGACAGAAGAGCGAATGATTGTCAGACTGGAGCTCGCGCTTGTCGTACATTGAATAAACATAAGGCTTATAAGGTGACATGCATGAAGCGATGCATGCAGGGTTTAGGTAAGCAAGGCATTGAGTATACATTACTTATATTGAGTGGGTTCTTACATGATGCTCTAGACGGTTCGGACGATCTCTTGTCTTGGCTATTGTTGGCAGATCGCGACACAATAGCGGTTAGCACAGAAACAAGGAGAGGGTGGCCCTAGGAGACACGCGTTGAGGACGCTTGACGCCAAGCGCTCTAACGCGCCGCCGCCGACGTTGGCCCTTGATGTGGATAGATAAAGAAAACAGATAGAGTATGTATTAGTCAACACCAACAAACGCCGTAGAGTCGACCCATGTGCCTTTAAGCACGCGTGTAAGAATACACAGGAACAGTGGACAACTTAGTTCAGCGACGCAAGAAATGCTCGTGGAACTAGGCTTAGATGAAACACTGCTGCTTCATTGTGTTCAGCAAAGCTGGAATTTCAGCGTTACAATGATGATGATGATCATAGATCATGTAAGAGAGAGGTCGTATCAGGTGTCTATCAGGAAGCAAAAGGGTGACATGGAGGAAATGGGTGAATGATGAGCTGGACAGCAGTCCAATTGAGTTGACACCATAGCATAACGATCAGTAGTTGTATGAAAGATGTCACAGACCAACGCCGCAGTGTTTAACTAGAACACGGCATATTTTGCTGGAAAACGCGGTACATAATAGAGAAAAGTATTACAAACGAAACACTTAGTCATAGTCGATGTTGCTCTGGGTGTCAGGATCAGTTGTAAATAGAATAGATTTTTTTTTCACGTATTTTCGACTTGATGATGATGATGATGATACGTTAACGTATTTGTTTTTTTTTTTTTTATTCATCTACATTTATTGATAAATCCATAGTTAGTGGTAGGCTATAATCATTACGGTGGTGTATCATTGTTTAATGTTGAGATGCGATCAATAGTTCAGTCTAACTTACCTTTACAGCTTGTTCTCTGCAAAGGGCAAACAGTTGGCACCATACTGGCAGTCGCCTAAATTGTTGTTGATTTTTTAGAAACTCGGGCAAATCGTGCGGAGCTTTTCTTCTAGCGACAAGTTTTTACCAATTCATTTTTCGTCATCATCTGCGCCCATATTACTGTGCTTTGTTACACACTGATTGATAGCCCATTTGATCCTCCACCCATAAGTTGTGGGGCGTGGTTGTAGATGGTTTCTTGGCCACTCTACTCAGCGCGCTCTAGTGATAACTTCGCTAAACACACACTACCCGTATTACAATACAAACTAACTTTTTCTTGAGATATGGTGAGTTTTTCTAATCAGGCTGATCAAACATCGATTGATATTAGCCGTCACACAACAGCGTCTGCAGTGACCACATGCAGGATATGATGACGTGCCAGTGTCATCAATGAAGCCAACTTTTTGCCATTGGACTAATGATATTCGCTTGGATGCTAGACAACTAAAGGCAAAATTTCGTTCACGTGTTCTAACAAATGATTGATTCCAACAAATCTATTCCATCGTCGCAGCGGACAAAATTGGCCCTGTTGGCCGTACAATTAGGTCGCTCGATAGAACATAAGCGGGCTAACTATGACTTGGTTGGACAAGCATGCGGTGGACATTAATCAGGCCGAGTACCATTTCAACTTGCAGACGACAAAACCGCCTTAATTCTTATGTTACCTTAATTTTCAATCAATCGTTATTAAAAATTAACACGAAATTGGTTCCAGTTTAGGTTGGCACGCTGTATTTCATCGCACCCATCTGGTGCTCGTATTGCCATGCCTTTTTCGCTAGCCACTGCACAATTTGCCATCAACCGAGCCTTCTTGACACACTACAATCGAATTAGGACGACGTTGAAACTCACTTATGCTTTGCCTTCATATAATTTGTGGGACAATATTTTGTCCACTGCGTTTGCTCCGCTCTCACTTCCATGTGGCCAGGTCTTTAAATCGACCTGCGCCTCTTCCTAAGCCTGACCAGCCCCTTTTTGATTCCCTATCTATCCAAGTGCCGCTTGAGCTTCGTCCTAGTCCAGCGCTCCCATACCTATCAACCTGATCTTAGGCCTAAGCTTCCACTCACGCATCTCGCTCGCTCTCCCTCGGACCGTTGCACATTGGCCAACACAGGGAAAGTCCTCTCACATCAGCCGGCAGAAAAGTGGTCCACATAAGTCCCAGCAGTCGATAACATTCGTTTGCTGCTCGCGTCCGGCTTGTCTTTCGCCCGCCTTCCCGGTCGCTCCGCGCGGGCGCGGATCATCAGATCACCATTGTACGATGGATCTATGGTCTTTTTCCCCTCTTTGGGATTAGTTCCACTTGTGCAGGAAAGCTCTACGAACGCGCCTGTGACATCTCGATTGGCAGAACGACAACTACGGCCACCTAACTAGCCACCCAGTGAGTGAGCTAGCAAGCGAATAGATTTGGTGATTTGCCACGATAGAGCTAGTTACATAGATTATATTTGTTATATGGTGTGGCGACCGCGATGAGTGCTTTCTCAATCGACACCTGAGGGAGCGAATACTCGGGCTGGAGTGAGGAAAGCGAGAGGTAAGGAAGAGAAATGACAACCGAAGCGAAACACCCTTCCAGCAGGAGTCGAAAACGAATACGAACACTTGATTGCGATACGCGAAAATAAAGCTTCAGGCGGATCAGGTGTAGTGACCCCCCCCCCCCCCAACTTAGGAACCTAAGCACTCTTGCGATCACGACGAAGAGTTACCACGGAGGAGTTTTGTTTGAAGGTAGACGGCTATGTCCTGTTGCTGAAGCATGTAGGTAGACCAAATGATGAAGCGATGAAAAGCCTAGTCGAAAGGTCTCCTAGGTGCCAGCGTCAGATTGCTATATTATAGAACTTAATCTTGAATATGTAAGCACGAGTGTCGACACGGGTATAAGCATCGAAAAGACTGCGGATCCAAGTAATTGGTTTTGATTCGATTGTTGTCCTGAACGGGGTGCCGTATCCGAATAGCACTAGCGTTATTGGCTCGCCACAATCGCACTCACTGAAGCTTGTAGGAGTGACCAATTTGAGGCAGAGCTGAACAAGTGCTGGCCCAATCTTGGGGTCGTCAAAAGTCAGTCTCACACTGACTCGGCCGAGTGTGAACAATGTTAACAAATCCACTTCATGGCACGCGGCACGTGTCTTGTCTTTCCCGACAAATCTCAGTGCATGTCTTTTAAGGTCAGGTCGATTTGATAGTACTCAAATCGTTGCTGGCAATTCTCTTGAGAATAGCGTGTCAGGTGACTGGCAAAGAGGAAGAACGCAGCCGTGGTTCCGTGACTATCTCGAAGACACGCGACCGAAACGTGACACCAACACGTGCGATAAGGTCGTTTGCGCGCGAATATTGAAAAATCAAAATCCGACGATATACGCTAGGAAAGCAGTAGAATTATATCAAGAAATGAACCTATCGCGTCGGAGAGCAACAGTACAACAACAAATACAATAACTTAATTGGCTCCAATAAACTGCGAAAGAGGTAATTTGTATTAATAAAAACGCTCAAAATGTTTGTTTTTATTCTGTCGTATAACACCAGCCTGTTCCATACGGGTAAAGTATGATGAAAACAGCACGCGATGATTGGTGTTTAAAAGCTGGTCCTAAACAATTCTCCGCATATATCATTCAAAGATTAGCATCAAATGAGACATTGCAATACATGTATTTAAAAAAAAAACTAGAGTAATTAAATTTATGATCAAATAGATCGTCGCAGCTACGTAAATTTGAACCATAGAAGAATTACCCTTTGTAAAATATTACTTTATCATGGTATAAAAACAACAAGTCTGCCTGACTAAGAAATTAAGAGTTGTATTCGGCTTGCCGCAATATATTCCGCAATGCAGCTTGGTAGGGAAGAAACTCCCCGAAAGCTGTAAGGAACTAGTTGAGGAAGTTTTACAACTAAAGTGAATGAGCCAAGATGTACACCTCAGACTTGAGAGAAATTTTCATTTGTTACCTATCAGTGGGTGAGAGATGAAACAAAAGTACAACCGGTAAACCCGAATTTCGCGTTCGAGAAAAGTGTATTTCAAGACTGTGTACTGAACAACTCAGTCATGGCTGCTCTGATAGTTTCGCAGTGCTAAGTCCTAAACTGATATCGACTAGCAATACCCGATCGACTAAAAATATAGTTGACATTTAACTGCTAGAGCTCTCAATACCATTCGCTGGTTATTGCGTTGTGGGCAGTTTCGTCAAGGGGAGACAAAATATAGAATAGGAGTATTTATACCCAAATGACTTGAGCTAAAATACGACAATTGAGAAAGCATCACGTTTTCAGTAAAAGAAAATCTACGCTTTCTTGAAGCGAGATGAAGGTTTGCCATGTCCAGTAGAAGTGCCAAGTGGAAAATAAACAAAGGTTTTTGATCCAAAGAAGCTTATATCGATTATCTTTGGCAGGGTTTAGACTAAATTATTATGTGTCTAATTGTCGTTTCCGCGGTAAAACAGGCAGTGCCTATTACACAAATAATAGCTCAATACTTTTTCAGGTATCTTTGTTAATCAGTATATTTAAAAAATTGAAGAGACGGCTAAAGGTGTTCTGATAAAATACCTACAGAGTTATCCAGTTGCTCTTTTTCGGCAACGACTTTGACTTGTTTTGTAGAGAAATAAAATACAGAGCAAGGGGGTAGTTGAAAATAAGTTCACTGGTCCGTCCAGAGATTTCATTTGGCAGCGGCGATAGATGTGTACGTAGAAGTTTTCAGTTCTTTTCCCTCTAATTAGAACGTCTGGCCTAGATACTTTGCTATTTTTAAGTAAGCGTCAAGTTAAGTGAAAACACTTCGTGCATCGTCAAAATAGACCTTACGCTGTTACACGGTAGCTAAATTACTGATATCTAAATATAAAAATTATGCAATCATTCGGATTCAAAACTTTGCGAAGTAAATGCCCAATACACGTTCAGCATGTTATGAAAAATATAATAAATTGTTATTATTTGCTATCATCTGCTATATATCCTTCACGATGTTATGATCTAGAAAGCAAATCGTGTCTGACGAAAGCAAAATCTGGACGGAATCTCCTGTGATTGCATTTGGTGCTTCTCCTCTGCTTAATTGCTGCGGATAACGGTGAAATGACCGTTCCCCCATAACGGTCCTATTATCATTTAGAAGTTTGCAACCGAGAGTTTCTTTTGCATGGTCGCCATTGAAACACAAAGACAAACTTTGTTCTCGTAGATACTTGGTCTTGAGGTAGGTAGCTAAACTCGCACTGGATGACCCTCTACGATTTCCGTGAAAGCTTTGTGCACGGAAAGTAGTTGCACGTTGATTTTAGGGACACCCTGTGGTCTAGGTTCGGATATGGGTATAGACGTATCTGTGTCGTGGCGGAATCTGACCGTCTGATAGAATGCGTAACGGCGATGTCGAACGTATGAAAGAGAGATGAACCAGTGATCTGTTCCTGTTTCTGTTAGCTTATATGAAATGCTTGCCTTCTATGTATAGCACAAATCAAAATTTCACTTACGTTATTTTATACATAGTATTGTGGACATAAATAGTATGAAATTCGCCAAGAACGTCAGTCTACTTTAGCGTAAATAAGAGTATGTTTATTTATGTATCTATATGTCCACTGACAATCCAGTTATAGTAAGCAACACCCTCTCGTCAATGGAGACCACCAGCAGGTCACCATATGTAATATCTAAACGGCATAATTAAAGGCCACTTGTACACGTTGGTGTAATGACTCGATACGAGTTACTCAATTTATTCCTGAAATAAGCTCAATTGAACAATAACAGACCGTCTGCGGTACTTTTGGGTAAATTTAGATCTCTATTGGTATCGGTCAACCTGACACAATTAAAGATCATTTTTTGTTGACAAGTAACGTTTTTGGCCAATCTGAATATACAAAATTGGCAGTCTTATTGCCTACTGGCGCATACGGCAACGGGAACAAAGCTACATTTGACGGTTATAATAACAATGACGATCGTAGCTATGACAATGAACGCAGTTTAGTAATAATATCAATGATTGTTTAGCAATAATGGTATGAGTAACAATTGATTAGTGAGTTATGGTATGCCGCGGTATTTGCAATCATTCTAATAGATAATGTGTTCACGTTTAGGCTTTCCGAACGTATTTACCGATTATTCTGGATATGGTTATAGCAAGAAGCAATAACGAGCAGTCATCTCAATTGTATTTCATTTCTAAGTGTTAAAAAATTCGTTTAGCGACCTAATAAACGCTTCTTCGCCGCTCACGCTTTCTTCGGCAAGATACTGTTGTGCACACGTTGAGGGGTCTCGAAGCGTGGTCTGATGTGCTGCAGCTGGTTCCTGAATCTGACCCTGTATTTGACCAGATGCAGTAGATTCCTGAGCTTCGCGCATCTGTAACGAGTGGAACGCATGATTTAATGGTACCGTGGGACTAGTCGCCATCGTACTATAGCGAGCAGGCGCATTGCACGTGTCACTGATGTACGTATCATGGTTCTGCCAATAACTGCCGTAGCTATGGCTAGTGCTAAGCCCGCTGAAATCTCTAGGTTGATAATAGAGATTAATCTGGGTTTCGTTTGCAGTCCCCAGTGGCTCGGCACTTTTGCTGCGACCCGTACATTCCCGATGGCCGTAATAAGGGTAAGCGTCCGTGGCGTCGCGGGCGTTTTCCTCTAAGTACACGCTTAGATCATCTTCATCGTGTTGGTTATCATTGATCACTATGGCCGGCACGGAGTTAAACTGTTGACAAAATGCTGTATCTGGATATGGACTCGCTGGTGGCCTCGGGGTTAGGTTTGACGCGGTATTATTACTGCTGTTACTAGGGGAGTGTGGGGTGACTGAGTAAGTGGTTGAAAAATCGCACGTATTCCATGAATTGCTTGTGTCGTACGTGGCGGCGGACGCTTGCTGCGAGTACTGCGGGGAACTGTCGTACGTTGAGTTCGCATAGCTGTTCGACGCGCTTTCACTAGTAGCTTCTCGGCTTATGGGAGATGGCGGATGCTGTTGATGATGATAACGGTCGTATGGACGAACTGGACTAGAGGGAGCTGAGCGCGCTCGATGCATCGTCGGAGATCTTGAGTTCGACCGCGATGATAATCTCCCACCTGTTAAACAATCCCACGATGACCTCGTTGAAGTGTTGTTTACACTGAGGAAATGGTCTTGTCTGTATCCATCTCGGCGCAGCTTTGCTCTGCGGTTCTGGTACCATACCTGGAAGACGTGTTAATAGGGATGTGGAGGAATCGGGGCGTGTTACAAACCAGTTTGCTTCAACAACAATTTGTCAATTCAAATATCCAACGAGCGATACAATTGTCGATAGAAATTCCGCCTTACGCTAGTTCAGCGACTATAAAGCAGGTAACAAATAACACCGGTCCTGCTACACTTGACCATAGCGGGACACAAACAGTAAAAACAGCAAAAACAACCATAATGAAATGAGCAAATCTGCGCCTATCAATAAAAGCAGGCGTTCAACCCATTCTAGGATTTAAGTTCTACTGCAAGAGCTCAGTGCCATGACATTACCGTAGATTCATTATGGCGAATAGGCTTCCGTAGCGGCCAAGCAGATGACAACTCAACAAACTACAAGATGCTGCTGTTTACAGAGCTCAATTATTTAATTTGTATGTTTATATATGTATATATATATATATAGGCGAAATTTGCCCTCTGTTCGCAGATGACGAAAACCAAAACGTGTCTCAGTGTTCAAGCTTCAATGTCAGCATATATATATGCCAGTAAATTTCGTGGGAAAACGGTTCAACATACGCTGCAGTTCATTTCCATTACCGCAAACCTTTTAACAGATGTGCCAAAACGTCTTATACGGTTCTGCTATTTCATCGAAACTAAGGGCTCAATCGTGTTTCGAAATACAACTATACGCTTACCCTGATTTGTTTAACGGACACGTTAAGCTGCGCTGCTAAATCGTTCGCAGTTTCTACGTTGAGGTACGCGTCATTACTGAAGTTCAGCTCTAATACTTCAAGTTGAGAACGCGTGTACTTGATTTTGTCCATTATATCGTTTTGTGATTTTCGGTCCTCAGCACTCTAGCTTTCTGTGCTTTCTTTTATGTAGAACAAGCAAGTTTTTGAGCAAGCATGTTCACTTCCGGGAGCTTCGCGGCGACGCTTTGGCACGATGCACCTATCTAACTCCACATGCTTCATAAGACCAAACTATTACAAATAGGATCAACACTGATTCACGGCGTTCCTACAACTAATCATGTTTAAAGCGGATCCTATATTTATTTTGCAGTGCTTTAAACAACAAAACACCCTTCCCCAGTACTCGTCTGCAAAAGCCAGCTGTCCTCCTCTCGTATGCTTCATTTGTGTGTTGACACGACATATGCAATGTATGGAGGTTCAGCTACCCTCATTCCGTTCGTGTTTGAGTCACGAATCATAGGGGTTCACATTGATTGTCGCATCGATGGTAATTTCCTATCATATGGTGGTTAGGTGGCGGTGTCATCTAAAGCCACCGAGAACGACCCGTACACACAGGTGGCCGGCCTCTTTGAATGATCATCAGAACGAACCTAATTTCTACCTTCTTCAAATCTCAGTCAATCTGCCAGTCAGTCCACTCGACAGATTTCACCGCCTTCTGGAAACCACTTTCGAGTGCGCGCCAAGATTAAGCTGTGTGTGTATTGAAACACGCCCTGGTAATAGCAGTCAGTTACCTCTCTCTCTGTCTATCCATGCCGAATCTGAATGAGATGATGGATACCTCTCGGGCCTATTGATACAGTTCTAATAAATCAGCTCTAAGGAAAGCCTTTCACCCTGCAACAGACAAGGTAGGACAGAAAATAATGAATAAGTGAAACCGTCTCAATTCGTTCTTTTATAAATTGTAGGAGAATTAGCCTGAGAATATTTTCTACTCTAGCCATTATCACGGTAAGGCGCTGGACATCACGATTAACATTTTACCTATTGGCAGTTTTTCTTCGTTAGTAAAAAGAAACTAAAATCATTTCACCTGGGGTAAACCAGAGAGTCCTTAATGAGGTCCACATTTAGAGGCTCAACAATGCATCAAAAGCCCATTTTTCATATATCTGGAATTGGAGTTTTGGAGAACAAGAGGATATCAATGGCTAATTGAGTCGTTTAGGTAAGTTTCAACGATTAGTCTTTTTTAAAACTTCCTGCATTTTTTCATGCTGTATTCATTGGCCGTTTTGAGCCGATGCATTTTTGCGACATTTGGCCTATTATAAGGCCAAAATTTAATCTCGTTGAATTTTTGTTTATCTGTAGCATATTTGGGCGACGCTCTACAAGTGCGAATGCCGCTCGACGCACGCTTTGCTATTAAAAAACTGTCTAAAGAAACTTTGGACCAAACGAGGAATATTTGAAGCTAATAATGAAGTAAACAGTAATTTTATTGATTAGTCATAACCGTTACGAGTGACAAATATTTGTTGTTATTACATAGACCCATATTAAAGAAAACATTTTTTATTTAGACACGTCGTCCTGTATATATATATATACAGGGCTCGTTCACGTATGATTTGCGGGTACCAACGTCCTTGTGCAGATCCTTGAAACTAAAGGAATCTTCCTACTGGTTTGCAAGACACTTTTGCTTCTCTTCTGTCCTCATCACCATGCAATGTTAGCGGTTTAACATACATATTAAATAACAGTGCACGATATTCCCTAGAAAGCTAAAGTTGATCAGATAATATGGGATCATCGTTAGGCACGCACGTTAATAACGATTCCTCACGTATGGCAAAGCGCCCGATTTAAAAGACTTTCATGTATGGCGTTAGAGTTAGTTATAGAAACAGCATAATAGGCTCGATATGAACTCTCGGTTGTTACAGGACTTTCGTTCCATGAAACATACGTTTAACTGATTCAGACCTAAAAAGACATGGGATAATTTGGGCGAGAAGAAGATCTGATTGATTTGCTAGAAGAACGGCATGCATGTTGTATAGCATTTGTGCGTGCTGATTGCATGCAGACGTCACTGCACGCCGCCCTTTCGTCATGTCGACTCGATACAAACGTGCAGCCAATGGCCACTTCATCTGCAATTGGACTTGTGCCGCCGAAAATAGGCCGCTTACGTTCGCACATATACACAGCACACGTTTCGACGACGATCAGGTTAGTAGACATCTTTCCATATTGAATCTTGCCAAATGTACGTTTGAATCGTACAAAAGAGTGAATCGTGACAAGTTGCTACGGTTCGGCAATCTTCAAAGCATATTGAATTCTACCAAAATGAAGTAACTGACTTCCTGTTTTCTCAAACAGGGCAATTGTCGAGCCTGGTCGAAGGAGTAATGCCTTTAATACGATAGTAGAGCCCAGTGAAATTCGTTTGAAATATGATTGGAAACAATTCCGATTGCCACCAGATTACATATGAGTTGGACCACACATGGTCATTATTGCTACAATCATCATTCACCAAAAAAAAAACCGAAAGCTCGCCGGCTCATTCTGCTTTCTTGAAGGCTTTATTGAACCCCATCCCTTCGTGCTTTCAGGTTGCTTGCTCAACGACTACTCATAACGCTGGTGAGGGAACACGGTACAAAAGTGAGCAAACTATATCTTGGTCCTGGCCTTTGTTACCAGTGGCCATTTACAAGGTATTGTCTTATAGTGAGACGCATGCATTTACATAGATTGACTGTTTCACTTTCGTTGGTTTGTTAATTATACAATTTGGCAAAAATGTTCAGGTATTAAAAGGATCTTTCCTATGTTATTCAATGTGCCGAATGTTGATCTATTTGTAGTGATGTTGGTAGCCAAACATAAGTCTCAGCTTGAAACCTTTGGCATTCAGCGATCTGAGAAGAACGATGCCGACACTACAATGACTAATTTTCTTACTGTGATCAAAAACGTATGAGCCTATGAGAAATATCCATTTTATATTATTATATATATACCCATAATGTACATGTTATTTTTGCCAGATTGTAGTTTGTTAAGCTGCTGTCTCCATGTATCAATTTTTTTTTAGCCGGAGAGTACTTAACGAACATAGAACTTATCAATGCAACGCGTCATTTATCCAACTCGAAATCATCGCATCAGCTCTTCGTTCGCATGTAGAGGACTTTCTATGGTAAAACGCTGTTGTCTGTCTCCTTTGATCGCAGTGGCTTAAGGAATTACAACAGTATAGAGACGATGAAAAGTTCTCGATGGTTGACAGCGGCTTTGCTACTTTTGCAATTGGCAGCAAATGAGGCCTTCTTGTTTTCGCTCGGTCTCGTAGGACTAGGCGTGGTGGGATTAGCCAGCCTGAAAGTCTGCTATGGAATGAAGGTTAGTATACTAAGAACCAGTAAGTTGAAGATAAGGAAGACCGGATTGAAGATATATTATTATATATACGTGCCACTGCAACATGAGTGTCGGCAGACATCGATAACATGTTACGACAAGTACCAAAACGTAAGACAATGCTTGTGGGCTACTAGAAGATCCTTATGGATGTCTTAGTAATACATAACGTACGTGATTTGTTCGCTGTTTTTATAAAGTATTAGACTTTTATTGTAATCCGGCACGCACACAGGTACATTCATATTCATGTGCTTATAAAACGGACCGATGACGCTTAGCAATCCAGTTTAGTCCTTAATAATAGCGACATAGACCCGGCAGTTATCGTTTAATAGTCACTGTACTAGACGCGTTAGGTCACTTCCGCTTATAACGAATACAACTTTTACATAAATTTTTCCAATGTTTACTTAGAACTGAATGAGAAGCAACTGAAATTTTATGTCAATCTCGTATTTAAATTTCGATTCAAGTTATATAATTATAGGCCATCGCTAGGTGGTTATGCCCTATCAAACCCTATTCTTCGTTAAATCGAAAATTTCCAATATGCTTGTTTTGATACTTCAGATGTTGAGTCCTATGTTTCGCAATGATGAAACTTATCATTTCATTCAGGCTAAAGTTGGTGAAGGACAGCCAATGCTCAGTTCAATTTTTCACGCAATAGGTCGCTATAGGACTCCTAAACAAGAGATTCAGGACGTGGAAAAACAAATAGTTCCTGTAGAAGAGGTTCAAGAAAACCCCATGTTACACGTCCCGGCCGTTCAAGTGGATCCTTACCCAAGTGTTGCATCGACAAGGTCTTCCACACGGGTTAGTATATGGCATTTGTTACAGAAAATGGAATTCGGTTGTCCCATAAGTTTGCAGGAGATTTCGAATCCTTGCATTTTTTGGTGATAGAAACACAGTTGAGGGAAAAGGAAAAGCAGGTAGTCATTATATATGTGAAGCTGTCTTCGAATTTTTGTCTAACACCATGTTTGATTCAGTCGTACTCAAATATGGGGTATTTAAAAAAGTGCATTCAAGGTTGGTTTTGAAATTTCGTTTTTGGAAAAGGTTGCCACCTATGGGGCACATGGACCCTATACTATATTAAAGACGGCAAAAAAGTGGTTCGTTCGTTTTCAAAGTGGTGATTGCAGCATTGTAGACAAAGCACGTGCAGGTCGATCTTCTATCCGTAAGATCGATGAGGTTTTTATTGCACTTGATCAGAATCCACGTATGAGGCTTAGCCAAATTACAGAAAATACAGGAGCATTTAGGTCGACTGTTTAAAAGACATCAAGCCAGCTACAATTATGTGACTCGGGCAGGCAGGCATCCTGATTCCCCGTGATCTGACCGATTACCAATTGATGAACCATGTGTGTACGGCCGACAAGATTTACGTCTTTTACAACTTTACGATGGCCATTGCAGTAACGCCTTATAAAATTGCCACAGTGCGCTAGCAGGACGTAAGACGTACAATACAATTGCGTAAGGACGCTCGTAGCAGAAACGTACGTAGGCTATATATATATAATCAAAAACAATATAAACAATAACCTTAATAACAATCCCGTATAATTTTCGTAATAAATTTTACCCGCGTTGAAGTTTGAACTAGCGTGGCAGCACGTCAGTTGGTTGGTTATGGTTACTACAATAAGGCACTCAAAGACTTGCGCATTAGCCCCCTAAATCGTTCCGCCCCCTAGCTCAAAAATAGTTACGGATGATGAAAACTAGACCATTTATAACAATGGCACTTAGAGCAGCTAATGGTCAAACTGATAGTGGTCTTTAAACAAGAGCCAAACCCCACAAAGAGTACCTTGCAAGATCGCATAGGCCACTCTCCCATAAGCGTGCCTCAAACAACCAAGCCCTTATTTCAGTTAAGCGCAATGATTCAATAGCTCAACCATCTAAGGCAATGCATCCGAAGAAAAGCGCCTGACAATGGCCGACAAGTCACAGCCTACCATGACAATGCTCGGCTTCATATATCGTTAATAACTCGTTATATCGTCGGAGTTTAACTACGCAGCCTCATTCAGCTGATAACTTCGACCTTGCTTTTCCGATCATCATTTTTCTAACCCTTACAATATTATCTTATCGGAAAAAAATTTGTACCTTTTGTAGAAAGTGCAGAGACAACCGAACTGAGTATTCTGTCACAATGAAGCTAGTATAATAAGAAGCAGCCTGGAAATTGACAAAAGTCATTGCTCGGCTGTCTGATTTCCCACATCGCTTCAGAATAGCAGATCGAGAGGTTCTTATGTATTCGAACAAATGTTTGCCTAGGGTTGACTATGAATGTTAATTTTAGATAAAATGGCTTACAGTTATGCCAATAATGGATACACTTTTACGTTTGTAAGGCTCGTCGGGCTCTTCTAGGCGGTGTGAAGATCAGCGAAGATCTCTTTCGCTGGATAGCAAAGATTGACGACGAAAAGTGTATTCACCGCTTCTTCTGCTACCTTGGAGCAAGACCTCGATCGTTCGGAAAGTGAGTCCTATAAATTATGATGAATGCTGGACATTTAGGGCTAGCTTAACATAGCCAGGTCAGTTTACGTGTTGAATACTCTGTGGACGGCCATCGTCCTTGGTTAAGTTCATTCCAATTTAGCAGGGAGCAGTGTCAAACGACTGTGTACTATATTAGAGATACATTATAGCTATATTAGGGGTACGATTTCTTCTAGTAGTAAAATCTGATTTATCTGAAATAGGTTCTGCTGATCGTTTGTTTTTAGCGTGGGCCGTTTAACCGACATGGTAATTATAATGGAAGGATTGCCTGATGACAGCTGGGCAGTGAAAATGCATCGTAGCGGCCAACGGGCTGGTTTGAACGCCTGCCCGACTGAATGCAGCGACCGGCAACTACTGACGATTGTGTCGAATCTGGAAAAACACATTTTCGAGACAAGTACCACTCCGATCATTGATTTTAGCTAAAGGCTCATTTATTGTGTACAACGATACTTTCTTTCGTACCGTAAAAATAAAGGATCGAATTCGAGAAAAGCTTTGCTAAACCTACATAGTCCTGTCGGTACCTAAGAGAAAGCGATATGTTTAGTAAACCGCTTGCGCCGTTATACAACATAATACAACGTAATCGAACAATTTATAAATTGCTTCTGGACAATTTGTTCTCATATGTAGGAGGAGGTGCGCGTGTGCAAAGGCCTCTATAATATAAGGCAATGTTTAATAGCAGCGGTTATGCATAAAGTATTACAACAAATTTATATGGTGCGATTGTCGCATAGAGTAAATATCTGAAAATGATTTATAGCCATTCGTTGTGAGTAATAAACGATAGGTGCATTCTACTTGTTAGCAATAATTACAACAATGATCTATTGTTTGCCGTGTTAGCATAATGCAAATCATAGTAAAAATCAACATTTTTTAGCCATTCTTAACACGCTACCGCTATCCCACATTGTCTAACTGCATTTACTTGGGAAGGGACGAATATTGCGAGATGTTTACGCGTAGTCTGAAAACTTCGGTACTCAAAGCCGCGTTTGAGATGCAATGCTCAGCGAAATTGGTCCCTGGTGTCCTCGACAGTCGAAAAGGCAATTTTGCCTGCCACTTGTCAACTTCAAGCAAGAACATACAGTGTTTAGCGGGTTTCAGACATTAAATTAACATCCAATTAGCTTCTGAAGTATAAGGGACTCTTCACATTACCGTGTCTATTGTTCAACATTAGCCTTGAGGCGTATGAGCCTTATGTCAGCTAATTCATTCTATAAAAAGGTTCTTCCAAGGATACTTTTTCGAACCTTGTCACAAGCTATTCGTACTAATTGATAGTAGGAAAGTTTCAACATGTTGATTTGTTGTTTCGATAACTTGCTTCAGAAGACAAACTCTGCGCCGTTTCAAGGATAATTTTCAACCATTAACCACTCCAAAAAGCTCTGGCGTGTAGGATATCTTTTGGATGGAGCAAGGTAGGTAGTGGCATTAATCACCCGTCACTTTTTCACACCCGGGGATTCCCACAGGACAACAAACATGCACTTTGTGCTCTTTGCTCCCCAGTGAGGTGTTCCTACACACAAGGGTGGTACTTTTGGCATGTATTCGAATACGAGTGCTTCCGCTGTACGCAAACTAGAAGCTTTAATCCGACATTGGCGCCCCGCGCTATTAAAATGATAATAACGCCCCCCCGGCTCTTCGAGGGAGAAGCTCTTTGTTAACGTGATGCCGGCAGCACGCGAGTCGTGCTGAATGTTAGTTAAGTGAGACGACAGCGTTCTCATTCTCCTCTTATACATGGTGTATTTCGTGTTCCAGCTTTCGTTCTTCAAAACGAAGCCGAAGCCGAAGCGAAGGCTTCGTTTTGAAGAACGAAAGCTGAGAAGCGCACGAGCTGAAGTACTTCAACTTCACTTGGCTCGACTCAATGCACGAATATGCGACGTGATTTAATGACGTTGACGGCTGACGAGTGTGCAAGCCGTACTCTTTAAGCTCTCGTGCACGCTGGAATCTTTTGTTATGACGGCAACAGGCAAAAAGGCGTAGTTTTTAAATAACAAGTGTTCTAATGATAATCCACCTAATGAACGCTGTAACTGACGACGTCATAAAGGCGACAGCTTAGATATGAACACTTCAAAGGGAAAGAGACCGAGCTACGGAATACTAGAAAACACAGGTCCGCATATCGTAAAGTTAGTTTTCCTTGGTTATTCAATTTCTACCATTCCTTTGGTGTAAACTAATTTTTGCCACTTAGCAATAACACGCAAATATCTGGTCCACAGCGAGTTTAGATTTATTTATTATATTTAATTTTTCCATCATGAAAGTGCACCGAGATATTGTCACCGCAGTAAACGGTCATTGCTGAAGCAAAAGTACGATTTTCGTTTTCCTCGTTGCCGATCTAGTACGTTTAAAGACCTACTTAATTCTGAATACTTCGAAAATTATGTAGATATTGTTGGCGAGATTTCATACATGACAGGTGGCCGACGTCTTGACAGAATGATTAACTAATGAAACAAACAATTTCGGTGGGTTAGGTACGTTCGAAGATTGCGCAGTTCAAAACCTGTAACAGTGAACTGGATTAACAATATCCCATAATGTTTGTTTTCAGCTCATATACTAACTGAATAATTTAGCGAATACGTATACGATATAGGTAAAATTTAGCACCTTTTCGAACGTCTGTGAAATGGAAAAGTCTTCCCCTAAGACCGTGTCCTTTTTCATGCTCCGTCCGTGCGCTTGCTGCAGTTCTCGAAAGTTTAAAGTGTTCCCTTCCCAAGTTAAGGCCGCATTTTCCTGGGGCTTCATGAAGTTGGTGGATGGTACCGATCAGAGAGCAGACGGATACGGTATAGTTGGTACGCTTTGTAGCACCCCATCAGTACTGAGGAGGGCTGCGTGTGATGCACTAACCTGATGCGGCTTGATCGTAATGTTATTATAATGAGATAGTGGACGAACAGCCACCACGGTGGGGTGTCATTACGATAATCCAGCTTTGCGCTGCGCTATTCCTCAAGCGTCAGGCTACCACACATTCCCGCGTACTCTTTAAGAGAGGGAAACCCCCATGAAATCGCAGGAACGCCACGCCTCAGTAACGAGAATCTCTTGAACTAGCTAGCATTGCTTGGTTGCTAGGATTAGATCGTGTTAGCACATCATCGAAACAAATGCACTGCTTCATAGTGGCGTGCAAGGGTGCATGACGAGACTGACCTGACACACTGATGATAATGATAATCGTTCTGCATCGTGCTATGCTGAAGATGTCAACAACATGAGGTTACCTTCATGCGTAAGAACATTTTATTAAAGATAAGATGATTGAACATAAATGCAACGTTAACTAATTTGGACGCTTTAATCGTTCAAGCCGGCTTTCGTTTGTAGGCTTTAATGAAAGGATACCTATACCAATTAAATAAGAATAAAAAAGAAGTGACTTTTGGACATCTGAGAAGAAGTAGGATTTAAGGGATAAACCATATAAGATCTTATCCAAATATGCATCCGTTTGTCTTCAAAGTTAACAAAAATCCGAGATAAGAAAAACCCATGCAACCTACGGAAAAAAACACTTGGAATGAAGAGAGCTTCCACTAACCAATTAGACAAACAGTATTGTGTGATATCGGCTGAATATTCTCTCTAAAGGTAGGATAGCTGTTAAAACCATAGCAGTTTAATATAAGTACGTTGTTCGTTAATGCGAGAAAAATTTTCTTAGAGAACAACTACAACTCTACATGTTGCTGTGATTTGGATACCTAATTTTAGACGTTTCATTTTCAAATATTATGTACCTTTACAAGGTAGCGTCGTACTCAAAAAAAAGAAAAGGCGCCTGTCAACCATTTTCATGAAAAGGTAGGTAACTGACGCCCCAACAACCTTTCCCGAATCAATTAAACTCCACAAAGTATTATTAACTTATTATTTGTTCGAGATACATTCAAACTCCTGTGCATCGACGCTCACTGAATATACATATATATGTAGAATAAAAAACATTTGCCCATGAGATACAATAATGGTAAGAATTATCAAAGTAACTTCTACATGGCTTTACCGACTTGACACCCAAAAAGTAACTCCGCTTGCTCTGCTGGTAATATTGTTGCTTTGTAAGCGTGCCGCAACAGCGCGGAAAGAAAGAGACAGTTTTCTAGTACAAACGTCCTTCAGTTAAATAGTCCCTAAATAGCTGGTCCCCCCCCTAACGAGAAGCGACGATCAACGAATTGTTGAGCACCGACATGAACCTACTCTTTTATCCGGAAAATTCCCACGTCGGTCGACTGATGCAGACGCAGTGAGGTTTAAGGCGCGGCAACGGCACGGAAGTATTTAGAGACGTGTGCATGAGTGATCATCATTGTAGCGTAGTGCTTCACGATACATCCGCCATCGCCGCCGCCGCCGCGGCAGCAACAACTGCCTTAGGTAACAATTGCTATAGCGCAATAAAGAACTGAAGCATAGCAGCACTATTAGTTGCTCTACGTTAACGTCTCGACGGAGCTCTCCTGCAGACGAGCAGACGAAGCAGTAGGGAAGAGCCTACGAAGCCTTTCATTCGCCTCGTTGATGGTAGTCTGGCCTAACTGGCTGGCTTGCCGGCTGGCCTGCAGCTTTGCTCGTTGATTCTTCGTCGTCCTCTCTGGGGTTCATTCATACATAAATATGTCTTGTCGGTTCTTCTTAAAGAGGCCGATTTGAGAGTTGCTTTGAGCCCTGCGCCGTTCTCAGGCAACTGTTAGCGCCGTCACTGGTCCTGCCTCTGCCGTCTCCGCACCTGTACCTGCCATATTCTTTTCATTCATTTCCTTATCATCTGCTCCTTTTCCTGCTGCTCCTTACCTCTTTGCTGCTATATTGTGCTTTCGTTCACTTCGCTACTGCCACTAACGTGTTTCGTGTTGGCGCCAGCGGAGAGGTGAACGGCATTGCTTCGTTTATCTCTCACTTTTTCATTTCGGGGCAATTTCAACTCGACAGCTGCCACTGCCCCGCTGCACCAACTAGCAGTCTTCTCTCCCCTTCTCGAAAACCCCATTGCCACCTATCTGCCTATCTCATTTAGATCTTGTCGGGGCGTTCCTCAGCACAGCTGTAAAACGTGCTTTTCTGCTACGCCAGCGACAGCCGCGTCTCTTTCTCTCTCGCTTTATATATATATATATATATATATATATATAAAGGAAAAAGGGATCAAAGGGGAGTGATAAAAGGACAATCAGTGGGAATAGGGCGGTTTAGGAGATGATTAAGGCTCTTTAAGAATGGAACGATGAGGAAAAAATGAAAGAAAAGAGGGGACATATGTGCGAATCCTTCAAGTGAATGTAGTTAATATAAATTTAACTGTTTAAGTATAAAGTAGCGGAAAAGGGAAAGGAAAAATTTGCAGTAAGGTAACATGAAGGTGCCCGCATGATTGTACCCGAAACTATATTGTTAGAAAAAAAAAAAGGAAAAATCTCACAGATCGAGAAGATGAAGGCTATCCATTAATTTTTTATAGTGCGATATGTGTTCTGCTATTGGTTTTTGTTAGGATTCGTTTGAAGGGTTTGGAATGTATATTTGTAACCAAAAGTAAACATCGAATAGTCTGCGTCGGGCCGTCTCATTTGAGTCAAGTTGATTCTGTAGCTGTAGCACCCATTGATATGATTGTCGATACGATAGATTATGATTAGCCTCCTCCGTTCTAAGGGTGGACAGCATGAGGAGAAATTTAAACGGTTGCTTTGAGAAATATCATATTTTTAACGTCTTTCAAAGCAGAACGCAAACTTAGGGAACAGGGCTATGGAAGCTGTTCTGTCGTCATCGATGCGTCAACACAGAACACAGTATCGTATATGCCTGCAGACTCGTGTATGAAGGTTGGGCTACCTGCCCAGTTTGCGATCGTGACAATTACGGGTTGAAGTGCGCAACGATGTCGAAGAGCTGTGACTAGAACCTGTGAAAAAGGTAGAATAGCTGAAGAAGGAGGTTGCTATCGGAGAGCGGTACGCGGAGTACAAAAAGTGACGAGAGGGTAGTGCACCGGTGAAGTAGGTATGCATCCTTGCATATGCCTAAAAGATCGGAAGAACAACTTTTCTTTCGCTAGAAAACCTCATTGTTTTTTACCGAAAAGGACAGATTGCTGAGAGGATATATGGGCGAGTCGCTAGTCGTGGATTACAGCGTTCCCTCGTCCGGGGCAGGCGGCGGTGGCAAGACGGATCGAAACAAGCGATCGAGTTCGTTCTTTTGAGTCCGACTCACGTCTGTTTCTCTGTCAATTTTCCTTAGCGCCTGCCCGATTTTCTAACTTTCGTTGCTTGCCGTATGACGAACAAAAACACACTCGCGCACAATACGACACAGCCTGCGGATTACACCTCTTAAAGCCGTCTTTTCACGATTTGACATATTGATGGGCATTCCTACGACTGCAGAATAACCTTCAGGCCAGCTATACCAGCAACTACACAACATGCACTAGCGACGCTTGCAGGAGCAACTGTTGTAGAAGTAGTAGAAGACCAGTGTAGACTGTCATCCTCTTTCCATTGAGAGTCGGGCATCGAGGGTTTGAGCATTCACACGTCAAGCCGCTTATTGACAGCATGCGCCTCGCGCTATAGGGCCCGCCTCTTGCTTGTCGTGCATTTTGCACATAGTTCCATCTCTGCCATTATCAAGAGAAGCTGTAGCAACAATTAACATCATGATCACTGTTACCATCGGGATCGCCATCGGGTCTTTGCTCTTTTTCTGTATCACCCACTCCATCTTGTCAATATAGTGAGGAGAAGATCACACGTCAACGACGAAAGACGACCGAAGCATAGGTCTCCGGCGAAGACGAGCGTGGCCCGGAAAAGCGAGGAAAGGACCCAGCAAGGCGCGGTGGTAAACATCTTAACACTCATAGAACATTTGACAGACGTGTCAATATTACGTGTTCGCACAGCGCACAATCCCATTCCAATAGATCCAGCTGTTGTGGCAGTGAATCGAGTACGGCTGCAGTACGGCAAAGAGCATCTTGTAGGGGCATACGACTAATCTAATATGATTGTTGCTAAGCCGTATATACCTACTCACCTATCTATACTAGTATATGTGTTGGGCATTGCCTATGCCCACCGAATATTGTACGATACCTACTGCGACCTCGGAAATATTTGCCATTATATCTACACAGTAGCAGCAGCTGCCGCTGTAAAAATAATCCAGTGGTGTTTCGGTCTAATTGTAGTAACGGAAATGAGGAAATCTGTCTGATATTCGATAGTTGTTATCATTATTAAGCCTAATGTTATTACATCTGCCTCACAACTCATCAAAGAGTGACAAGGTATGTTTACTGAATCAGCGTAAGTGGTGGCAGTTACAATATCATTGCAGTACTCTTTCTGCGAATATACGGCCATATACGTAGAACCGATAAGGTCGACATATTAATAGACACGATCCGTTAGGATCCTTCAATCCGAAGGAGAGATCAACTGGAATGATAACAGATGATATCTCACACCTGAGTCCAGAACTGGAAATTTAAATTAATTTTTTTTTTTTTTAATAAAAATTAATTTTGCGCTATGTTGAAATGACTGATGAGTGCATCACATTTTAAATGTTTCCTTTTTTCACCTTCAGAGAGCCACAGTGCTACCACGTACGCTGGTTGGTTGAGGCCATTGCAAATAGATTTGACGTGGACCACTAGAAAATGTTATGGCGCATCGTGATTTTTGTGACAGACCTGTAAGGGAATACCATTCGTCTAGCTGAAATAACTGGCTAGTTTATCGATCAAAAACTAGCCAGATATTTTTGATTATCACTGATGAAAATTATTCTTTGAATGAAATACACTTGACAAATGTGTTTGTATAGTAACAAATAGTAAGATAAAGACAACTTGTAAATGTTATGACCATTAGCAATGTACTTGTTCAGTTTACTTACATGTTATATGTTATGGAAGGAAATCCGGAACATGAAGGTGGCAATTCAGTACTCAGTAACGCACATCAGTATTACGTACGTTTCCATGCATCAAGTCTGAACTGTCATCATATCTTGTACGTAATCGTTTGCACGTACCTTTCGAAGCACCCACCTGGTTTGATGCGTAACCACGTATTTCAGCTATTTTACAGTGTATATATATTATCGTTTTAATGAAAACGACCATTATCATCGACCAGCATTACCAACTACCATTTAAATCCAGGAAGTTGCTTCAGAGTAGTAAAAAAAGAACGTTAAGCTTATTTACACTGCTGGCTGCTGGCTATAATCAGCTATAATAGCCCTTCATTTTTAACAACTGAAAGTACGCACATTAGGTTCACACTGTATTTAATCAACCACACAGAGTTCCTCATAAAACAACGAATATCTGCATATGTAAACTGCATTATTAAAATTAGAAAAAAAATCTTTCGGTGGAAATCCACTTGATTTTTCCCTACTCGCGTTTACGTTTTAGAGCTCTAACGAACTGATCATATTGTACGAGCTAAGCCTATTCGGTCGATCATTAATCGAAGCTTATTCCCCCCACTGAACAGAGAGGTTCTGGATGGACCGCCTTAGCTCAGTCACAACTGACGTGGGGAGATAGTGTTTTTCCTGCTCTTTTTGATACCTCTATGTCCAAGAGGTCATAGGGGGTTTGTCTAAATGGTTCCTGCTACCGCTCTCTGTGTTTAGCTCTGGCCTCCGATACGCGGCGACATTTGTGAGTCTCACGAATCCGCCTGAACAATTTAACGGACAGGCTGCGGAAATTTAACGAGGCTATGTCAACCAATCGAATTCCCATAAACTCTATTGTAGTCGCTGCGCCACTCACATAAGGTTGGCAACGGGGTCGAACGGCCTAGCAACCTAGACTCTGCTGCACACTATCTCTTCTGCTCAACGATTTTTTGTATTGATATAATAGATTTCTAAGTCTATTCTATTTGTCGATACCGCCCCATTGCTAAAGCGCATTTAATTGAACAGTCAACACGGGCTTCGCACAGGTGGAATCAATCGGTCCGGTTATTTCCCTTCACAGAAAGTAGAATCAACTACTGGCTATAAATCAATTTTACACGTAGAGATTACTCGAAGGCTAGAGAAGTAAACGGTCCCTAGGGTTTTTTGTGTCTCGCATTTGGTTGTCTCGGAAACGATCCCATTACCATCTTGTTACCTTAGCCGTAATACGGCATATGGATTCGTCTACTACAATGAAATATTACTACTTTTTTTTTTGCCGGTACCCAATTATCTTCTCGTATGCTATAATGCTATCTGGTCCGTCTTATTTGCCCACTGGTTCGTGATCGGTGTCCGGCTCATTATTTTGTCGGCTTGTACTTCGTCCGTTGTTTGTATATGCAAACAAAAAGCTGCTTGTACAAGTGATCATCTGGGTCCTTATTCGGCCGTCCATAAAACGTCTCTCGTACCTTTATTCTATCTCGCAAAGCGTACATCGTTTTACCCTTACCCGCAGCTGGTCGTTGTTTTCTTACCCGTTCGTCTGCACTTTCGACCGCCAAGCGACAGAATACGAAAGGGACGAATGTAGTGACGAACGTCTGTTCCATGCATAAAGTTGCTTTTGGCCATACTCCTTCTAATCGTATTACCGTTGCAATTCGGCCAAAGCAGCTCGACGTAAAGGGAAACAAAACAAGAAAGAACGATTCGGTTGTCGGCCAACGCTATCGTTGTTATGCCCGTTATTTACTTTTGACCTGAGTACTCTTCTGCTGGACTATTTACCAATTTAAATATCAAAGCAGTGACAACAGATGACATTGAAAAAGTAAGGTACGTAAAGGACTTCGATTTCAAAGAGGTAAGAATAGAGCACGTGGAGGCTAGCTATGCTTGCCAGCAGAGGCTATCTTAGAACACAGAAAGAGCAATATACTCAAGTAAAACGTAATTCAATGTTTACTTTGAATTTCTCATGGTGCGAATAGTGCGTTCCCGCATACTCCTTCAAACCGTCAACATCTTGTTTCTCCGGTTCGCTCGGCGATCCTTTTCATGCATCCTTAAACAAAGGAGATCACCATCTCTCCCCATTTCCATTCCATCATATAGCCATGTTGTGCGATCTTACACGTGGTGCAACTCACGCCAGTGATGCCACTTGTATATCTGACCATTAAAAACATCATCCCTTTGATACGAAAGCCTCGCTTACACCCCCAAAACCACTGCCGTCGATCGCCTTCTCCCACGCATTCGCTGTACTCTTCAACACTATCGCCCAGTTTCTTACTGTCGAACTCGACCGGGCAGAACATCGTTGTGTAGCCTTTTGCCCCGCCAGAGATGCATCTCTATGGTGGTGGCGTGATGATAGGGGCAAAAAATATCTTTGGGATCATAGCTAGAGCATTGAAAACGCCAAAACAAGTGAGCGCAGGGAAGACCGAAGAAAATCGGTAGAACATTGTTAGTAAACCCTCATCTCTTACATTTACTTCGCCTCGTAGATCCCTCATCGGTCGGTTCTCAGGTGAAATTTACTCATTTTACTTACTTTTCATGATGGCGGCAGCGGCACTAGTAGCAGTCTTTTGTACTGTGCCTAAAAAAAGCATCTAGGAAAATACCTGCGACGAAGAGCAAGCAAACGATGAACGACGAGACAGGTAGCGGCCATAGGCGGCCGCTGGGACGTTCTCGCGTTCATCAATTCTTTAGTTGTGATCTTGTTGAACTGGCGGTGTGATCTTGTGAACAAGAAATTAGATTCGAATCATTTTTGTTGCCCTCCAGTGTATCTCTTCTGTGCTGTTTCCGCAGATATATTAAGGTGCTCTGCTTGACGTGCCACTCTTTGTGAGTGCATGGGGTCTCCGCTACTCCCTAGGGTTGAAGAATATCGTCGTTTGTGTCTGTGAACAACGGGCCGAATGAGTTCAAATCCATTGACCTGGCCAGACCCATGCAGACAATGATCAGGTAGAACTTCTGGGTAAACTGTAATTGATTTCAAGCATGACATTTAATATCTGCTTCGTTCCAGGAAACATGAAGAACAAAATTATCTTCAAGCATAGTAGCAGGCAATTTGTCCAGCTCCTACGGAGAAGAAAAGCCTTAAAAGAACTGTGTAATGTTCCTAGGAAGCCATTACTTATGTTTACTCAAATTCTTTCGTGCAGCTAATACGTGACAGCCAAGGAGAAATTAGCACGACTAGCTAAAGAGCCTATTCTTCTAGCTTGTTTAACAGAATATCCATTGATATTTGGCCTTAAGTAGGCATTATGTAAGAAAAAGGGATTTGGGAGGACCGCAATGTTGAGTCCCTCAAGGCCTGAAAAAGCCTTTCATAGTGAGACCAAGAGCAGAGATACAAGTGTTACTGTCGAAACCATAGCTAACGACCACCGCCGGCAA
Source organism: Varroa destructor (assembly GCF_002443255.2). Taxonomy (NCBI): domain Eukaryota; kingdom Metazoa; phylum Arthropoda; class Arachnida; order Mesostigmata; family Varroidae; genus Varroa; species Varroa destructor. The sequence continues at coordinate 13,572,427 of NW_019211456.1, forward strand.
GAAAGGAATAACAGAAAGCAAAGATGAAAGGTCTCATTGGCACTATATAGCCGGCATATAATCTAACCTATTATATTACACCACCTAAACCGCGACATGCGAAAATCGAAACAGACGAAATAGTCGTAGAGGAAACCTGTCATTAAGGTTCACCCACGCCTATGCCAATAAGCTACTTTCTGACATTGCTGACTATAGGAAGGAAAGACATCTCCTAAAAAAAAACGAAATATTGTTGCCATTTTCTCTATGGAATACCGTCAGGATACATCTATATAATGGTTGCCTTAATCCATACGGCTATAACATATTTAATCGTTGACGGTACACAGTCCGGTGTCTGGCCTAACTCAAGCGCTGTCCGGGGCCGATGACGATATTGCGACAGTAGGACGCCTAGAGATCAACAGCAAACCAGGTCCAATCACGAACTACTCACGTAGGCACTTTCAACCAGCCGTGGCATAATAGAGGAAAGATCGATATAGCGACAGACATTGTGATGGCAGGCAATGCTTTACAGGTCCAATCTTTTGAAAGCGTCATAAGAGCAGAAGGAGTGGCGCTTATGCGATCTGTAGCAGAGTGCTTGGTTAGTCAGGCCAAGGATACGAGACGTGGTAGCGAGTTGGACGTTTTGCTAAGCACAGGATGCTTCCCAAGGAGCGAAGCGTTCTTGTTAACTGAAAGTGGGTATATGGGTAGATATAAGGCGGCCAATAATGTGAGACGGCGAAGTGGCCTGAATAGAAGGGAGTTAGGATGTTGTCGCCGAAAAGCCGAGCAAAACAGGCCCGGTCACGTCCATCGGATATATCGCGACAATCAAAGCCTGACACGATGAGGACAAGGCAGGACAAGATAATATCATTGCGTAACTGAACGCGAATATGCGCAACCAGCATTAGACAACTCGAAAGTAGTTTCGTCGACAGCAATGACAACGACAGGCCGTTGCTGAGAGCGTATTTGGATCGTTTAAGAACTGCTCGTCGTGAACGAGCGGCAAAGTAAGGATAGCGCTAGAACTGGGGAATCAAAGGTGAGAGCTAAACCTGTCTGAGACTGGAGACGAACACTTATCGTATATGCTGAATGATATGTCAATGCAGTGAGTTCAAGATAACGTCATTAAAAAGCAATATATAATAAAGAATAGAGAGGAAGGCTACGGCACAGCGAGTGCAATTGTGACGCATAGTAGTGGTCCCTTTGTTGGATGATGACGCATTGAAACAGCTCTCGCTTCTTGTAATTAATGCGCCGAACCTACATAAAGAAAGCTTGGCAAACGATTTGCGATCTATCTTTTAGCGGCGCTAATTTATGATCTAGCTAGATCAGGCACGTGGCGCCCATATCGGTGGATATTACAGGAAACAGTTACCCGGTGGCGCACTTAATGCCGTATGTGTAGTTAATATATATTTGCCTTTAACTTCAGTTATCGAATTCCCAACAAACCCACAATCTGTCATGTGTCGTTAACCAGTCAGTCTTTCGGAAACCGTTTCATCTTCGTACTCTGTCTGCTCGGCACAATTTGCATAGGGTACTACCATGTTGATTTCTCAGGCTTTTATTCAATAGTTCAATTTCCGAATTTACCGGAGTTAGCGGTTTGAGCTAGACTAACTCACCTAACGTCACTGTCTATTTTTCAGAGAACCTTCAAAGCCATTTTTGGAGTAAGTGTAGTGGCGTCGTTGCGTAGTTCTGCTACAGAGTTCAGCCTCTAAAACAAGGTATTTGTATACAAGTAACCAACGCATGGGAAGCTTTGTTACTTCGTATGCGATCGTCTACCTGCTGACAGAACTAGTTATTCTGTGAGTAAAAGTCTACAAAACCACCCGTCCATCGTCGGACATCGTTACTGGTGTTTTTTTTTTATCCTGCTTTCTAGCAACAGTTCCAAACTTTTTCATGGTTAGAAATATCAAATTTGATTCTACCTTTGTATAAACCCCTTGTCCTTGCAGTGCCTAGAAGTAAACTTCCATTGCTAAGCCCATAATTTTGCTTCCACTGCAGGGAGTCCCTTAAGTCCAGGAAACGATCAAGCCAAACTATACTACCAACGTGCTCCTGGATGTGTTCCCGCCTGTTTTAACTAATCGTCTCACTTAGGTATATAGTCCATGAAACTTTAGCACGCTTACCTGAATGTAATAGAATCCTGCCGTAAATATTGTAAAGGCAGAAAACAACGATGTTGAAAAAGAAGGTCTATCGTGCGCTGGAGAAAGTCTTTCAAGGTAACCTTCCTCTCTCAGAGAAATAGACGATCCATACTCTAGTTGCCTCGTCTGTCATGTCTAACTCACGTAATCTGAATTTTTGCAAACGCTATCCATTTTGCCATACAAAATATATGCCTACAGAGAAATAATAACTATAATTAGCTTAGCTATTTTGATACACGCCAGGCATAGAATTTAAATGAGTACAGTCTACCCTAATGCTAGTGCTTTAGCACTACCATGCTAAAATACTTCGCTTACCATCCCATACAACTTCAGATTGGTAGGAAATTATTACTATGAATGTCCAAACATCAAAGATGTTCAGTACTAGCAGGTTTCAATGATGTAACGGCGGCAGCAATGTCAAGCAAGTCAATCACTTTAAATGTTCATAGTTCCTAGAAAGGCATTGCCAAGCTCAAAGTAGCTCTAACGTTAAGTTAAGCAATAATGTATTTTCTGAATAAATTGACTTTACACAAAAATACCCTACATCTTTCGAAGAGCTCCGACAGCTCCTAAACACGTCTATGACCTTCTTGCGTTCATTCATTTGCCACACAGGTCATACAGGCTTAATAGTCGAAAATAGGTCAAGGAATATTTGGCATGACTTTTTTTGCATTTATTTCTATTGCATGGATACACCGTATGCTTTTTGTTGAATCTTCTATTATGTATAGAATTTTACAAATGTCTGGTTATGTCATCTGGCATTTTGTTATACGCTAGGTATATTATGTTTGACCTACGTCAACCTTTAGGTTGACAAGCAAGACGTGTACATACGGCGCGGCGATTAATGACGGAACTGATAGCAGCGTAAGCGTTTCGCTATGACTCCGCTCGTTCAAATATTTTTTGTCTTCCAATTTCAGAGTTTACTTTGTTTATTCGAAGGACTCTAACTCGATGACGGGCATAGCCTCAATCTAAAACCATTACAATCGGCAGCAATGGCGTCATCATCATCGCTAATGTTTTTTAGCTGGCGGCCACAAAACGATTTGTCAATGCAGTTGAAGAGTTCTGCTACTTCTTATATGCACCATTCAATGGTGTACGAGCGTATCGCAGCAGCTGTGACGGTCATGAGCGAATTGTTCATTTGGCCTCGACTAGCTTCTAGAGGAGTGGTGTATCACTTCGTACCAAAAGTACGTGGCACGCACTCCTCCCTCTCTGGCCTGCTGCTACCGTTGTTGTCGTCGCCGTCGGCACTGCGGGCCTTTTGCTTTCGCATTCTCTCAGCTAAGCGATGATAGTAGTGTCGATGCGCACGGCGCAGTCTAAATGAGAGCGGTTGTACGAATCTGCGGTGGCCTGCGGCAGGCCGAGCTGAGCCATTGTTGCTTTTCTAGCTGGCATATCTGAGCCGGCTTCCTGCCGCGTTCGGCGCTCATGCGCGTATTTGCCGCCGCACGGGATACTCACATCCAACTTCCTCTGTGAGGCCCATCCTCTTCACCGTTTCTACCATTCCACTCTTTTCCTTACTGCTCTACACAGAGACAGGGCATGTTCGTGCGCTCTTGGCATTAACCTTTGCAAACTACATACGAGAACAACAGTAACGATGCCGACAACAACAACAACAACAACAACATCAATGGCAGCAGCAGCAGCAGCAGTTAGTGTACAGCAGGTAAGCGCAGTCTAAGGCCGTGTCTCGCCCCTTTTTGCTGGCGAAAGGAACGCGTCAGGTAGGCTAAACAGAGTCGAGAAGGACTGCCCTGGTGGACCTCGACCACCCTATCCTGCTCGAAAGAGCCAATGAGCTACAAACCCTCGAGTGTGGCCCTATACGAGCCGGCTGGGCTGTATGTGGCCGCTAAGAGCCAATCGATTGGTACGCAAGTTATATGGCCATAACACGGATGTTGCTTGGATAAGGCTTTGCCAGGGAATGGTACTAATGTACGGTAGAGGGACCTGGTTACTCTTCTTTGCTTATTTTTTCGCCGCAAGAGTCCTTGGTGATGGGTTACGGTAGGGGGCTCAGGAGTTAACAGAGGCCCCAAGGTTAGAGCGGAGCCCTTTAAGCTTTACAGAGAGTCGGAGGGAATAAAGCAAAGAGAGAGGCAGTACGAAGCACAACGGGTCTTGGGGATTGTTTTAGTATATAACGAGAGAGAGAAGAGTTCGGGTGTTCTTCGAAAGCAGGAATGAGATGGGGTGGGGTGGCAACGCGGCGAGACTACTAAAGGGCAGAAGGCTGGCTGAACACGTGCAATTGTTATTTAATAGCTACTTGGGTGGCTACCGATGCAGCTAAGGCTGCACGCGCTGCTCACTTAGGGAGCGAGACCAAGCGAATGAGAGGAGTTCAGAAACTCGAGGAAAATAACGATGGACAGCAGTGGGGGATGTTCAATGGGGAGAATATAGGGCTTATATAATCACAAGGCTGTTTGTGACCGCGCTTCAGGTGCACTCACGCCCCAGGTTTTCTCTTCTGGCCTTTAAATAATCTCGAATAACTTGCATTCTAAGGCGCATCCCCGATTCGTGGTTGCCACTGTTTCGGTGGGTAGAATTGTCGAACTTATTTCTGCTACGAGGAAAATGGAGAATTGATTACGTCAACTGGAGACCATAACGTAAAGGCTAAAGTTAGAAAACGCGCTTTTCCCTATTTTGTTGAGCTGAGTGACATCACTGGTGACCTAATGAAGGTCACCATGAACCATGAGTCTTAAATGACCACCAAACGCGAACAAAATAAAATGAGGATCCTAACAGAACCGCGGTCGGGAAAAAGCCCAGTTGGCTAACCTAAATGCTGTTTCTTAGTTCATGTGCTGGAGCCATTGATCAAGTCACGATTTACTTTCCACGGTGATGATGATTATAATGGCTATGTACTTTTGTGAGAATACGATTGGGATGTAGCTTTCTTCAAGCAAGCATACGAAGCATGTGTACATCGCGTAGCTACTTTACCAAACACGATGGTTGATTTTTAAACCCGAATAACCGCATAGATGTCATGCAGAAACAGGCACGTTGACACACACGGGTCATCAATGTACTATCTGTTGGGCCCAGTATATGTATTACGACTGAGCCCAGCAAACGGGTCGTTTGATCTGGCAAGTGCCTTTCCCTACGCAGACGCGGTATTTGGCCTGAGCGTTAGAGGGGGAAATGTGGAAAGAGTATGTATGTGGATTCGTAAAGAACCGAAGTGAAGTAGGTATTTATAGGGGTTTTCGTAGGGACCTCGTACAAGTCTGGGGATAGTTACAGGGTAACGATGTAGGCGGTCATTCCTACCGGTGTTGATACAACTGTGTGTCAGCCTCCCCCGAGGCGGTTTCGCGGATGAGCTATACAATTCTGCCAGGGGTGTTTCGGGAGAGAACCCGGCGACAATGCTTTGTCACACGCGCGTAGTGAGCCGAGCCTCCGCCCTGACTATCCCCTAGGACAACCGACTGCGGTTCAGATGAGCCAGGGCTGAATGGAAAGACGTGCAGGGTTGACGATTGGCTGAGCGTTGATTCAAGTGTTTAGATTGTTACATTATCGACCGTCACTCGCAAAGCTTCATGTAACCATTGGCCTAGAAGAGGCGCAGGTTGTATTGCTTATTCATAACGGTTAGATGAAGCATTAACGAGCCGTCGGTTATCTGCTCGCAAGGGGCTCGATCTCAGTTGAGGCTACTGACAAACGAGAAGGATTTTGATCCGCCACTGATGACAGTTGATGACAGCAAAACAATCAGCCCACACACGCAAGCATATCTTAAGGGAGTAGTGAATAGATTTACGCCGTATCCAAACCCAAATCAGTGAGTGTAATCCGCTTGCCGAACTCGTGCTTCGGAGATTGTTTATTTCTATTGATCACCTGTCTGCAGCAATGTCCCATTAGTGTTTGGTATTATAGGACAACAAAGGCAACTAACTGATAGGTCGCGATATATTCTATACAAGCATTTTGCGTTAAGTTTGTGTTGACCCATGGTAGACTAGCAAGTTTTTGAACTTCGTTTAAAGAATGTGCTTGTTAGAGAAAGAACCTATTTGCAACATTTCTTTCCCCATAGACTTTCTAGGATTTTATTGTTGTTCTGTCCTTACTTAAATGTTGCAAACGACGAACTGTTTGAACACTTTGCAGATCCTTTCTTCAAGGGCATAGCACAATTCTAACACTATTAAAATAACTAACTATATAAATATATTTTATATATTAGAATGTTTCAAATAAATTCAATATTATACTTGTTTTTATTTTACCTAGGTATCAGTTTTGAATATCGCGTTTTCTCTAGCCCGCAAGGTAGTCATAGGTATTTACTACCTGTAAATACGATTCAGAAATTGATAGAGTTACGATAGTAAAGGTTACCTTGTGGCTCCTTTTCCTTATCTGTTTATTGGTGCAAATTTGAGAGAATTGCAAACAAAGTAACCGTGTAACGGATAACATAGAGGCAAATTCGACTAGCGGTGCAACGTTGCAAGAAATAGGTTCGATATTCCATCTATTCTAGAAATTCATTCTAGCGTTTTTATTTCAAACAGCCATTGCCAAATTTAGATCGAACTAGCAGTTTGCTTGAAAGATACTGACCTAAATACGTTTGTCAGTTTGCTGTGACAAACACTGTTACCGTTTGGCTGATTCTTTCCTTGCCTGTGATGCTCCATGGTATTTTCCCCCGCGATACACTTAGACGTAATTTCAGTAACAAACTGTCTACTTCATAGAAGCCTCTGTAGTACATCATGTACTACGATGAACCAGACAAGTGATCCTTATACGAGTAAATTAACGTAAGGAAATGGCTTAACAATTTCATCTAATAGAACCAATGTTCCTTATCAGTAGTATAGCTTTTGATCGGGTAGCGTTGGTAGCGCATCCAAACATTACCAAGGTAAAGTCAACAGTTACTTAAGCTGCATTGAGAAATTTCCTCAAGTAGAAACTAGAGAAACCACGTCTTCAACGCCTACCCTCTCTATCTTTACATGGGTAATTTCTGAAGAAGCGTAAAGCATCTGCAGTACTGCGTCACGAATTCAGTATCCTACAGACAGGCTATAATACCTTATGGCTACTGGAGACGCTCATCGTTTTCTAACAAAATGAAGTTATTAGTTCGTCGTTAATTTTTGTACGCGCGAGCCACTCCATCTTACTCCAACGATGGGCTTTATCGTACTCTGTCCGTAACTCAAAATTCGAAGGGCCATCGAAAATCGCTTGACCAGCGTATCTAAGATCGGTCACAGTCTTTTTCAAAATCTACGTCTGAAATGGGTGCTCTTCACTCGAAAGCCAGGCCTCCCTGGGTCACCTAATCAACATCTCATCACTCAAACGTGGCCAACTTCAGGAGGTTAGCGGGTGGCGGTGATGAATTTTGTGATGCACACGCGACGACGGGGTAGTTAAGTAGAAAACCGTGATGACCGCGACTTCAGTAACTTCTACAGCGGCAATCATTCCCCGAGTCGATGGCATTGGCGAAAGGTTAAAAACACAAATCGCTTTTGTTTTGAACAAACAATTACAGAAGCTGCATGTCACAGTTCACCGAAAATTCGCGAGCTGATCGGTTACAAACATAATTGCTATAGTATGGCGGGGGGTTGAAACGCTAACAGGGATAAGGCGTTCAAAAACCACATCAGGCCTCTGTAACTACAATTAGTATACGAGTAGTCTAATATATATCCGGGGATAGATATCAAATACCGTATAAGGGATGTCAGAAATTCATAGAGAAATTTTAGATATTATTTTTTTACCGAAGAATAAATTTCGGTATACAAATTAGTCATTATTATTAAATTTCACATACAAAAATATATTTTACATCCTTTTATCAGAACGACTATAGAGAATATGCCCTTACGAGACATTGTATCCTATATTTTTCTATAGAAAAATTTTTTCCTTTATAGGAAGTTTTTCGCAGAGGATATTTCGCTTGTCTGTAATGCCCGGTGGTTGGAACATAACACAATATCAGTTTACTAGAAAAGAAAGCCTGGCTTTTATTAGAATTCCCTCAGCAAAGATTTTGATTATAATTGGAATTAACTTAATCAGATTTGTATATTTTGGTAATATTTAGTGGTTATTAGTTACGTCTATGTCCATTTATTTCGGATCGGGCAAAAACAGTCGAATCAGGGCAGCAAACGCATCGGTTTACAACCAATCAGTAACATGAAAAACCTAATATCGTAATTAGAAGCGGCCTGAACATACTAGGAGCAGGCCGCATTATATTGATTTTCGATTTGGTTTTTAAATAAAATATTCCGTTGTAACAGAATCTCTAAGTAGTAAGCGTTTAACAGTTTTCTCAAGAGCAATTGCGTTCAAACGTAAAATAGCACACCTACAATAACAGGTAGTGACATGCGTAGATCTGAATAACACCAAGGACTTCCGCGTTCGAAGACTCCGTATTGTGACCGTACTGTCTGTGCGTGAAGCAGTTCAATCCCTTCATTCGGCTGACGGTTCGGCGACCCGTTGTAATAGAGTAGAAAGCTGGCCGAGATCGTGACAGGAAAGCCAATCCGGACAAATATCTCTACTATGAAAAAAAGGGTCCCGTTCCGCCTACTTATAGCTAGATACAACGTGAGTGCACCTTGCTCCTCATTTTCGCATGTTCCTTTTTCTCGTATGCCTAACGTTACACATTTGGTACATAGACTCGGAGGGCCGAGCGGATCAGGAGGCTGATCTCTGCAGGGAGTTAAACGTACACAGTGACAAGAAGAAGAGTATCGTAAATCCGTAGAAAGCTATTTCGAGTGCCGTCTCCGATGAAGTCCTGAAGCCTAAGGATCACGCTGGCGGCATCGACATAATTCCCTACTGCTGCTAGCTCCCGCCTTCAACTGACATATCACAATGGCCAGACCGAAGGAATAATGCGTCGGATCCACGGGCGCTGCTGCTTCCAACCCTACTACGTACTACTAGCCCAATTAGACGAGGAGAGCAGAATTGTATGACTATGTACATCTATGTGTGAGCAACGCGCATACAAAAGCACAACACTCAGAAATTGATGAACACCTCGTCATCTTTGGCTCCTGTTACAACTGTGTACAGCTCCTCGATAGGAGGCCTGTTTCACGTACACAATGCACAGGTGTTTTCTTTTAGGCCTGTCTTCTGTCGCTTCTGTTCGTAAACAGAACCCCAATGTCATCGGCCTTTGCCAAATCGTCTGTACAATAGAGGCTATGAAATGTTCAGCTCAATGCAGGAATCTGTGGGCGTCGATAGTCGAGACGATACATTTGCTTTACCGTACTAATATGCGATGTTTATGCCGACTGAATCCTGCAGGTGAGTACGGGAGGGCTTGGAAAAATGTGGTAAAATGACGGCTGATGTCCTATTGGGAGTGGAATAATTTATATGCTCTGCCTCTTCAAATAAATTAGACAGCTCTATCTGACAATATCAACTGGTCTGAATTGTGCATATTGTTCTATTATACAGTAGCTGAGTTGAAGACTCAATTTTCGCATTACGAATAGGCTATGCGTACTACGTACGGAAACTTTGTGGCCTAGACTCTGGTTGCAATGTGCATATATGCCGCACAGCAACGAAAGGCGGCCTTTGGTTGCCCGCCCGTACAGCAGATGGTTGAAACGTGGTAAGCCTTTCTACGATGTAAGAACAAAGCGTATAGTCGTTCGATGCGTTTATTCTAACCTTCTGGCCTCTAATTTAAAAATGGCCTTTGATGTTAGTCGCATTAAACTTGCTCTATAATAACTGCGAATCTCTGTTCTATCTCAATAATTTCACTTATTATCATAATAAATCAGATGCAGTTGACCCACTGTACGTTAATGAAGTTCAATTTACTAGTAAATGGGTAATAACTAGGAAAACATCGAGGTGTATGTACTCCGGATTTACAATAGTCACTCGGATGGAACCGGAAAGCCATAAAATGGTAAACATACTGCATTTTTTTTAACCACAGCGTATCTCAGCTACCTGCTTATAAATCGTCGTTATCGATAATTTTTTATATTTCTTTTTATTACAAATGTAGAATATATTTTTTTTCGGTAGTGTCTCAAATGCGTGCTGAGGTTTCTCTTTGCTACTCTGAGGTCAAATCGATTCTACGTGACCACTGAAGTATGTGATTAGATAAGCCAATCAAGGATGTGTGTCTTCGTGCGCCTTTTCAATGAATGTGACGATGAAGATATTGATGATGGTGAGTCAAATGGTCGTCGTAGTTAGGAGAAGATGACTCAAGTGAAGACAATACTCAATGAGACTCTGCTTGGACTGAGCGATAGGCAAAGGCGAATTCGATCCTTTGCTATTGAACTTCCTAGACACTTTTAAGTCTTACGCGTTCTCTCTTGAACGAAGCCCATCCCCAAGCAAATGGAACTATTTCACTATGCCATAGGTGTTGATGCAACTGGACAAGGACGTGATACTAAAGAGGTATATTCCAGTGAGTAACTGTTCGATACTGGCCTATGGTGACATCTACCCGAGCAGTAAAGATCCCAGAAGAAAACTTCACTATTCGACATAAATCCACTGGCGAAAACAAGAGGATTGCAAATATCGTGTGTTTGAGAGATCTAGCCATTCCGTACGAGACCAGCCCCACGACGCCTGCCCCTCTAGCGCACTTTGCGTTGCGTACCTACATTCGCCTGCCACACAAGCCTATTCCGCGATGGAAGCAAACATATTGGGTTACAATATATCTTGCTTGAAGCCCCTTGCACTCCCTCTCCCTCACTTTAACCCATAACCATCATTCGCTAGGACTTCCAACGGCCCCTCCCGAGAGTCGACTCCACTCGATTTCTGGAGCACGTTTCGAACCAGCTTTATTGGCTATTGGAGACGTCATTTCTGTGAACTCTGACGGGCAACTATTGCCAAGAAGACTCGTCTCAGTTTACCGGCTACAGACGCATCGTCGAATGTTTCGTTGTGTCGTTTTTTTACTGTATTCAAATGGTCATAGCGTGAGTGCTTCGTTGATGGGCAGCTATTAACTGTCAATGAAGCGATAGGTTCATATATGTGGCATAGCAAGGTATAGGAAATTTGTCGGCTACTTTCGAAGTGTTCTTCAATACACATATGAGATAATTCATGTGTTGAAAAAAAATGCATTTGAAGCTTCAAATTCTTCAATAGCAATTAATCTTTTCCTTCACTATATATTTCGTTGAATATAAACGCGTTAATAACATGGATCACTTATTTAGGAATATACACTAATGAAACTGTTAGTTAGGCTAATATTTGAGCTTAATATAAAAGTGGGCAATGGGCAACTCAATTCAAGATTATTCATTTGTTTTTTGATTAAATGTAAGCTCACTTTGCCCCCTAACTGTTATTAAAACAGAATCTATGAAAGTTCTATTGTAGCCTTGACGAACCGAACCGGTATGTGGCTACTAATAGTAGGGAGGCATAATAATTTTACAAATAGGTACATGGCAAAAATACGGTAGCTTAATCGTGATCACTCTTTAAGCCAGAGCCTTCACGCAGTCTCATTCGATTGGAACAAGTGCCTGAAGAGTATTGGCCAGAAGGTTACCTAATCGTAATACCTTTGTACTGTACCAAAAGAAATACCTGGAAGGCTCTTTCCTCTGTTCATCCGTTTCGTAGCAATGCTTGATCCTCGATTATTACTATTTGTTCGTCAGCTGCCTAGCACTTGCCTAGCAGAAAAGCAGAAAATCCGTAGCAGAAAAAAGTACAAAAAACGACATTGTGCAATGCGCGATGTGAGGAAAACGGCCACAAGGTGGATGAAATACGCGGACACCCATAAATTGAGCAGCACAGTTGACTGGCCTCTATGTTTAATAAACGAGGAACGGTTACATTAGGATTCTGTTGATGATACTTTAAATCTAAGGATTTATTATATATTTAAACTCAGAACGGCAGACTCATTTCCTCAATAAAAGTGGATTTCTGTCAACTGATAGAGAGCCAATACAGCGCTAACTTTTGAAGGCATAAACTTGCTACTCGTTTAAACATCGAAATGGATTCGTAGATTTCGTAACGTAATCTATTTAAGTTCAAACAGTTACTTAACATTTACCAACCTCCATTGTCTAGGTAATATTTGCATAAGTCAAGGAAGTGAACCTTTTTATGACGCTAGTACATTAGCTTTTCAGCATAAGTAGGCAATTTTGTAGGATACTGCCAAAACGTTATTAGAAAAAAAGACGCTTTAGTTCAAACCTAACCTAAATTGAAGCAAATATTTTCTATATTTAGAAATAATTCTAATATAACGAAACTAATCGATGACCTTATGAGAACATTATAATACCATTGTTGAAAGATTTGTTGAACGAAAAATCCTCCGTTACAACTATATATACAATGGAGTTTTACAGAGACTGAAACAGTCTGATCTGGAAAGATCCATGCTATACAACGGATGCGTTAGAGCTTTCCCGACAGTCGCCCGGTAGCTAACAACATATGGAATCAGGTATTGTTATGGGAGAAAACCTCGCCTACTCTGCCTACTTGTTCCGGTTGATTTTTTTCAATATCATGTTATAATTGTGTTAACTGTTAGCAGTGGAAATTCGAATCGATCGTTAGTGAACATTAGCAACGCCATTTTTGCCCTTAGTTTGGGCTTTGCCACAGTTTATGGAGCAATTTTTTAATTATGCGATATCATAATGTCTAAATCAACCGTAGGAGATAGTCCGATTTTGTTACACGTAGCAGAAAGAAGTACGGTCGAGTAAATGTACCAGCTCGTGCGGCACCCAGAACATCGAATTTTCTTTGTAGCTAAGTTTCCTAAAATTTTCGACTTTTAGGTGATAGATGTCTAGCTTTTTCAGCTATGTCATTATAATTCATGCGTTGGTCTTGTTCAACTTCCGTAGTAATTCCATCAACATTTTTTTTTGCAATTTCTCGTAAGTAATTGCGAGGAGCATCTTCAGCGCTCGAGTTTCCATAACGAAAGCGACGGCACTGTCTTTGGGTTATTGCTTTCGGTAACCTATTTGGACTATTAAGAGCACAAGTTCTTTCACCTTCATCGCAATAAAGCTGTAAAATATGGCGAATTCTTGGAGAAGTTCCACTCATCCTGGGTCTGAATAAGGGCGTTCCAACAATGTTAGCCCATTTGCTACTGTCAGACTTTTGTTTTCAAGTGCCAAGCGTATCGCCCCGTGCTAAGATTGAAAAACAGGTAATCTTATTTCTACAGCCTGACATGCACGATACACTTTCAACAAACAGCTAAGACAAATGTCAATAAATACGTTTTATTAGAAATTAGCGGGCGTATTTGTAAACCTGGCATATATTGATTCAGGCTGACCTGTTTTCATCGTGTCCATGTTGCTTGAAAAACGAATGTGTGGATGCGTTACAATTTGTTTTGTTTTTTTCTTGCGTCCCTACCAAATTCTAACGAAATGCAGGCCTTCAAATGTCCGACGTTCAGATTCTATGACTGATAGTGCTTACTATAGTTTACATGTGATACTAACATTTTAGGCAGCAAAGAAGTACAAAAGAAGTCAAAAAATTAACAGAAGTCTCATGAATGTTATGACATACCCCTTGAGCTTGCTTACATTTATTCTACTAATATTATCAGTGTATTGTATGTTATGCAAACGACCGAAACGTCAGCTGCTGATGAAAAAGTATTCATAATTTAGTTAAACTACGTAGATGTCCACATTCGAACGTTGACCACCGCGTGCTTCTTAAGCAGCAGGCAAACAGATTACCCCTGAACCATCAGGGGAACTACCTTCACCCCCTATACCACACGCTAAGTGATTGAATATTCTACGAAAACCTTTAAAAAAATCTTTAGAAACATTTCCATCGTATCTTTTTAGACCACTAGTTTGACTCGAAAGACGATGATCGCTATGAGGAGCGAGTAACTGTTAGAGATCCATGGGTCACAGCTTATCCGCATTTATCTATCTCCTGCACACATATAATTATAACGTACACTTTAATGATCGCTAATCCTTATTACCATCGGTTGTGGTAATATTAATTATCATAACAAGGAGCATTTATTATCCTATTCAATCCCGTTCAATACTTATTCACGGAAGGTAATGTTCGATGCACAGTACTTGCTAGTTAAATGGGCAGACAGTTACGAATATCGAGGACGAACACCTACATACCGATTTATATGGGCTGCTCAAAATTGTTAGCTTTTTTTCCTTGCATAAGTGTCTCCGTTAGTTCCCATGTGTACCTGCTCATTTAGACGTGCGCTGGATAAAGGTTATCCATTAAACAATGTACGCTTCTCGTTTTGTTGTGTAGATCATCATCACGCTATTCATATAAAGGGAACTTGCTTTTTGTTAAAGCAGGCGGGCGATTGTGTGACGTTCCCGTACTTTCGACGGTGGTGCCAGGAGCCAGGAAAGAAATCAGTAAGTGCAGGCTGCACGAGCTTTTTGGAACGATTAGAGTCTTTCTTTGTTGCAGCGTCTTAACTCCAACTTGCTCTACAGCTGCTGCTGTCGCCGCTGCTGGGTCGAGCCCAGTTGAGCAGAATGTTATGCTAATTTCCTTCGACAACTTTTCTCATCTAGCGGCAAAACTGACGGATTCAGCCCCCAACCGCTCAGCGAATACTGGTTCTCTCTCATATTTAGTCGTCTCAGTCAGCGGTCTTGGCTGGGCTGGGCCGGGCCGAGCCGGGCCGGGCCGACTCGACTTGGGCCATTCTCAACCGCTCAGCTAAACCAGTTCGAGAAAACTTGTTATAGGAAAGAAAGCTCCCACAGCCCGACTAGCACCTGCCTCCCAGGTCCATGAAATAGAGCAAGAGGTACGGCCGAGACCCTGAGACGGGTAATCTCGATTTTAGTTGGGCCCTTACCCACATTTATTCCTGCCATTCTTTCACTCAGGTCCCTAAGAAATAGTGTGGGCGCTGTATCTTCCTAATTGAATATTCCATCGTTCCGCCTCCACAGGCTTCACTTCATACCTCACCGACGGTACTACGAATATAATTTTTAAGCTGCTACGACAACGACCTCGCACTTCACAGGTCCAACCTTCTTTACAATAGAAGACGTCTAGAGAAGGGAGCAGGAGTCGTGAGGAAGCGAGCAGGCGGAACGGCAATGGTATGAATCTCAGTTCACTTTTATCACTGGGGGCGCCGTCGGCGCGCTTTGTAGATAGACACAAAAGCAGTGGTAGTGCTATCTTATTCGCCCGTGGCGGGGCTGCAACTAAACTCTGTTAATCGTGAGCAACTCCGGATCGGCAGAATGATGTGATGCATCTCCAGCAAAAGGGGTCTTTTGCCTCGGTTTCTTTCGGAGCCTTCCTGCAATTTCCCGTAAAACCCGGCCCAATCGCAGCCGCATCGCACTTGCAAAGCCTCTCTTTAAGTCTATCCGCCATCTTCTCTCTCGCTAAAGCAATGTTGGTCTGGCGGTAAGACATCAGCGCCGTTGAGTAGAGAGTTCCGACAGATGGCTGAGACCACGTAACGGTTCGGATTGCTGTAAGCTTCGTGAATCGAAATCGCGAGAATGCGGAATACTCAAAATGCGCGATTTAGCTGGTATTAACGATGATGTTCTCGTTGTTACGGTTGCGGTTTCCAGGAGCTGGGCAGGAAAGCATAGATAGGTTTTAAAATAATTCCATTCAACCTCACCGCTTCCGTATGATGTGAGCCCTGAAAAAGGGCCCGATTACCTCATTTGGTCACAACGGGCACCTCCACCTACAACATGTTTAAGGAAAGCTCCAGGTCAAAGATGCAATCCTTGGCGAAGCATAGATAACTTTGTGCGCATTTGATGTTGGCTAGTTCAAAGGTTTCAGGGGATATTTGACCATGGACCTTTTTCTCCGGTAGAAATTTGCAGGACATTTTTCGACTTGCGTACAGTAGATTACCAATTACAAGGCGGTCATGATTGTATTCCTTGTTTGCGGGTAAAATACGCATTTAATAAATAATCATTTTTTGATACTTCAAATCGAGCTAATTCGAAAGTAGACTTTGATACAGAGGCATATATGCTTTAGTACGTGGTTTCTATCATTTACTGAGGTCATTCATTTGTCTCGGTTTCTCTCCTTCTGGACCTATAACACATGTTCCTATATTTCAAAGGCCAAAGTTGTTCCAAGTATATTCTTTCGATACGAGGCTACCATCGATACGCATGTATATATAGAGCGAGAAAGAAAGAGATACCTCCTGCGAGAGTCTTTACCCAATTTAGCTGTAAGCCTTACATCCTACTATTAAACTGCGATAAGCTCGTACGTAATGGCGACTATTGCTCTCTTAAAGTTTTAGAAAAGGTAAATCTTTTAGCCGTCCTTTGTCCGTTGCGTACCGTGAGCGGCACCGGTGAGAAGGCAGAGTTTGCACTAGCCGCCTTCACCAGCTATAGCGAGTGCAGTTAACTCTGCTCCACAGTAAGATGGTCGAAAGCTGCTCTGGAAGATATCTACCAGAGATATGCACACCTGTTTCAATCTATCCGCTGCTTCCGTCACAGTTGTTGTGTCCGTTATCTGCCTATGGCTAGGCGCATGTGTTCCAAATGATCAGACAATGAAACAACAAAACGCGCCGGCCGACCGACCAACCAACATCGAATGAACCGATCTGTCAGCGGCGTGAAGAAAAGAAGAACGTTAAAGCGAGTATCCAACATTTGCTAGGACAATTTGTTGATGCTAGTGTACTGCAGCTGTCGCGTACGTATCCACCCATTTTATCCCGTCGTGCGAGTGGAGTAAACAAAAGAGTATGTCAAGCCACTGCACGCTTCGAAAAGCAAGAATGTAAACCAGTTTGTCGTAACTCGTGAAGGACGTCTTGAAATTGTCGCCGTTAGCGTAATTGAACCTGAGACTGTACAAATGTCTGCTGTTACGGCTAATGTTGCTATCCGTTACTGCTGCCGTTGCCAGAGCGACGGGTGCATACTGTTCGACCCAGCTTTTCTTCTATTTTACACCGTTAGTTGTCTCTGCCAGGGAAAACAGAACGCGGGTCAAAGCGGGTCGCGGGACTCTAAGTGTCGAGCCTCTTCTAGGGACAGGAGCGTGACACAATATCGCGTGTAAGGCGCAATACATGGTGCGCTTCCACTATACCTGCACCAAAAATTGTCTGTTGTTTCCTGTCGACAACGTTACAATCCGTCAAGCAATATCAGCTGTTGTCAAGCCGAAACTTCGGAAAATTTCTGAAAGAAGAGGACGAGCTAGCGGGAGAGGTAAACCGGTACGGGTGTGTGTTAATATTGTTAGTTCCTGCTTCATTCACCCTATCCTTTTCGATTACTAGCGAGTCGTACAAAACCATTGCCAACAACCGTTGATGTTAAGCCACAGGGCGCTAGCAAGGAGACTAGCGTCGCTTCTGTCATTCGTAATTAAACGTCGTAAGCGTCTGCGGTAGCCTGTGAGACAGATAAAAAAGGAAAAGTGTAACTGAGGCTTTGCAAGGGGCTTTTGCCGCGGGTGGACGACGCTTGGGTCGCGAGTCTTAGGCCGCAGCGTTTTCCTGTTGGAGGGGTCGAACACAGGACAAGCAGAGCCGACCTGCGCTGCTACCACTGGTAGACTGTTAGACAGACAAACTGTCGTATGGAGCACCTCGACAGGGGGAGTGCGGAGGCTATCAACATGAACCGAAAAGCGAACGCATTACGACCATTTCAGCTACTCCAAGCCCGATGGGAACACGGCAGAGCCGCGGGGCCATTCTACACACACGAACCACGTGAAGGAACTCAATCGCTCTTCGACTACGGCCAGCTTCAGTTCACCGTACGCCCTACCGTCAGCGTCCATTGAGCCCTGCTCTTCTGAACGCAAGTGGAACCAGACCGACAGGGCACGGCACCGACAACGATTATGTTAATATTTCATTTTAATGAACGACTACGCCTTCAGTCGCTGCCCCACAAATGCCCTTCTCTGTCCGTTATGGTGGCAAGAACGGAGTTAAGGATCCCCGCTTGCTACTCATCCGCATCTCTGAGTCGCAAGCCGGCAAGGGCTCGCTGACCGTTTTTCGACCGGTCGCTTTCTGAAAGCCCAAGACGAAGGGTGGTTTCTACGGATCGCACTTCTGGAATAGCATAATGCCATAGACTCACACGTAGACTCACACATAGACACACGCACACACGAAACATAAAGACGAAAAAGTATACATTCACAGGTTTAACAACCGAGTATACGAAAAAATCAACTGAGGGGTGATGGCTTGGTAGGAACTGTGATGAAAATATCGACGTTTGCCATGTGTGTGATCTATGATAAGAACGATTGTCTGTTGCTGTGAGCAGCAAGCGGTTCAACCAAAACATAGGGAGAAGCGAACGATCACAAACAGTCTGCGCGAAAGAAGATTTGAGTTGGGAAAGAATTGGCCAATCAGTGAAGCACTCTTTTCTATTTTGCGATATATTTGAAGCTTCATGGAAAAAAAAAACAGGTGGAATTACAATAGTTGTTAGTTCACTCTGTCAGTTTCATCATAAGCCTGCAGGCTTTAGCAGAAACAAATGTCAGTCCCAACATTACGCGAAAAAGCGTATTACACCGTTAATGCACTGAAAACTCATATAAAGAAGCTGGCATCAGGCATAGCGATAATAAGTTAAAATCGTCCGCTTTGTTTAAGAGGAATCGTGTAGGAGAATGTTTAAAAGGAAATCGCTGTTAAGTAACCAGTTTGAACGAAAGTACTTTCGCCTAAAAAGAGCCACACTTCAAACTTCAAACGTTGATCTTTTTAAGAAATATTTTATTTAATTTGCAAAATTGCAAAGTTTGTTTTGCAGGAAGTGCCGTAGGCAATTAAGCGGTATAGGCGCACTCCAGAATTATTAAACAAGTTAATTTACTTTTGACACATTATGTAAACTTGTACATATAATTATTAGAGGCAAAATAAGCGAGCACCGGATCCTATGTTTTCCAACCCTTACTAAGGGCGCGCCGATACAGCTCTAAAACGTAGATACCCTATTTAAAAGTAACTAGCAACGCTATTATCTAATAAGAGCATAGGTTTTTGTAGCGTTTCAGGCCACCAGAGAAGTTCTGAAGCCTTATGATTTCGCTATAAAGAAACGTGTATATATTCTATCTTCCTGTAGTTCATATTGTACTTATTGCAAAGAGATTTTGTAATCAATTTTGCTTTCTCTCTGTCTAGATTCAATCGAAATAAAGCGACGCTTGTAAATAGCTAGAGGGAACTTTATTGCGTAGAGGAGGTTTAATTTGATCTGTAAACGGAAAAACTTCAAAGTTCAGTTATTGATTATTGGCGTACACAAACGTACGACTATGTCTTTATTCATAATCAGCTCCTACTTATTTTGTTTGATGCCAATCAATCCAAAACTTATATATACTCATGCGCATCCGGCCTTTTTCTCTGAGCCATAGAGGTCTCAATGTAATTCACTCATATTTCTTTTTACATTGCAGTTCGTTTGCTATGGCCACCTGTTTTAAACGGCCCTCAACAAAAGCAGCAGCAGCAGCAGCAGCAACAAATATTTTCATTTGTCCTTTTGTTGCATTTTTAGCTATGTTCTCTGGCGCGCAGGACGGGATCGTCCTTCTTCATTGTCGCCTCCGACGCTGTTGCTCCTTGATGGCGGTCAGTCGACCCGTGCCAGGAACCTGTGGCAACTTTTCCCTATTTGCCGACGTTCACAGAACTGGTGCAACACTAGAAGAAGCGTTACCCTAGGCTGCGAAGGGATTGGCTTGACTCAACTCCTAGTTCGGCTCTGCTTCCCTTTCCCCTGCTCTATGGCTAACTCCTGCTGCTTACTGGCGACTGGCTCCTAGTGAGTCGCCGCTGGCAATGGCGGCGGCGGAACCGGCGCCAGGACCGTCAACTAACCCTGTGCTTAACAGACAACTGAGCGCATCACTTTTGTCGTTATCATGTGGGCGGCCGGCTGAATGCTGCCTGCCCGCCCGCGTGTCCTGTCTTGTACTCGCCTGCCCCCATTGTTTCTTCCCTCGCCAGTATTAGTACCATCGGTGAGTTGTTCCGGGAGGGGGGCATGGAGCCAGGACGATGGGGGTCAGGCGCGATGTCGTCGATCGCTCGCTCAGTCTGTCGGTCGAATCGGCAACCGGTGAAAGTGCTTAGGCGGCCCCGCAGTGGCGACCTCTGCTTTCGGCGCCTTTGCCTCCATTGTGACCGACTCGCCTCTTTCCCGCGGAGTCAGACCGCCACCGACTGCAGATTCGACCGACCGATTGAGCGAGTGAGCGAGCTCAGCACCCCTCTGACCGACCAACTTACCCACCCACCATCCAGCCACCCTCACCCAGCTCTGGCTAGCCGCCCTTCCAGTCACCTTTCCCGGCTGACAACCCCTGCCGATTCGCGGGTTCGTCCGCCACCGGCGGTAGCTTCGTTCGCTGTTAGTGAGCCACCGCGTGACCCATAGACAACATTTGCATTCCGTTAGGCCTTCTATTTTCTTGGCCGAGGCTGTGGGGGCCAGACCCCAACCATCGGGGCTGGATCATGGTCGTCGTGACTGCTGGTGGATAAACTATTGAGGCGAGCAGGGGAGAACGACTTGCACTGGGATGCCGGTTGGGGGTGATGCTGGGAAGATCGTCGTTGTCACCATTGCTATAGGGGGAAGAGCAGGAGAACGAGCCTCTGGCGTTAAGGGGCAACGGGAAGATTGGGAGGAAAAGCCGGTGGAATAGTGGACCAGCCGACCAATAAGAGGCGGCGACTCCTAGGGGGCGGTGCCCCGACCACGTGACCTCGCGGCGAACCGCCGCTTGGCTCTTGTCTGTTCGCTCCCTCGAGTGAATTCCCCACCCCATGCAGCTAGTAGCTAGCGAACAGCGAGAATCGAGTTGCGTCGGGTCGAGTTGGAGTCTCTAGCTGCTGGGAGTCGCAAGGCAGAACACAGGAGTGAGTTAGAATGAGAGGAGTCTAGCCCAACTTGAATCATCCTCGAGTGAGCGGCTCTAGGCAGCTGAGCAACAGCAAACCTGCGCGCAGTCGATAGGGAACGCAGCCTTGTCGAACGATACCGGCGGTAACACTCAACTCCTCTTCGGGTCTTTTGGGTGATCCCAGTTAGCCCCAATGAGCCAGAAGCCCATCTAGTTGCAACCACATAACTGCTAATCGTGCTGTTTAGATAAGCAGCGTAGATGTATGTGATGTACTGGCTACGAATGATATGATCAGGATTTGACAAAAGTACTTTTATATCTGCTATATTCATCCTATGTTACATTGTAAACAACTCGACGTTTTGCGTCCAGTGTGTGCAGAAGATAACGGGTTTGCTCAGACAGAAACCTAAATTTTTTAGACGTACAAATAGACCGACATCTAGGCAAGTATCAACAAATGATCTTTGTTCGACTCGGCTAAAAAGGTAGTTTATTTTTGGCCGTTACCGTTCGTGTTATGTGGTATCGTACATCGAAACTGCCAGCCATAGTGCGTCCACGGTACGCGCGCTTGCTTTATCAAGAAGCCTACTAATTAGTTTCATGGAACAATGGAAACTTTATGCCAATTGCAACTCGAGCAGAACGATACAGTCCGTGACAACTCCAGTTAGGGCCTATGGTCATACCATCAGCGTAAATCATAACACACGCCGTCAATAGCAACCCTCAAGGTGTCATCCGCATTTGCCAAAAGTGACAAAAAAAACTAAAAAAAAATTTCCGTTACGATACATTTTCTAACATTCAGAAAATGTGGACTAATTGTGTGATACAGTGCTGGAACAACAAACATTTTAAGCGTGCCTAGTTTACACAATTGTGTAATTCGTGACTCGAACCGGCCCGAAAGGTTTCTATGGAGATCGAAGCTAAGTTATCAGCGTCTAATGAAGTAAGTAGAATATCCAGTTCCTTTTCCGAGCTCATTTTATTGTTTTGATTAGAATCACCTACTGAAGAAGTAAGCACCTTCTTGCTATCACGAAGAACTCTCGAATACGGCCTGCTTCCTCTGGTCAAAATGTTCGTGTGAAAATCAATGTGACTCAATGACATGCGGCCTGACCGTCATAAGAGGAATTTCAATGTACGTAAGTATATGAAGAATGATTGTGGTACGAAAAAATGGGGTGCAGACATATTCTTTCAATCGAGCAATAGCTAAATGCACCAACAAGTGCATCCTTTAAGGTCTGATCATACTAGCAGATCAAGCTCAGCATGTACAAAGACCGTGACTCAGTTCTGGGACTCCGATACACAGTATTTAACAAGGCCTCCTATCTTACAGCACGTCAAGCTTCGTTACTTAGTCTAAGCAAATGTGTCTGCAGCGGTGACGTCGATCCTGCACTCTAACGTTCTATGTTTGAACAGGTCTTGAGTATTGTTTACCATCCACTTGTCAGGCCTACGTAGTCGCCCATTCAGCCAAAACTTGGCAGCCGCTCAGCTGTATGGGTATCCTTTTACTGAGTTTACTAAGAACTACATATTGTATACGTAGCCATGTAACGTTCTTATACTTTGTGCTTCGAGTTTCACGTCCTACTTTTTCACTAATACCATAATACTGCTACGTCCGACATTTTAGCTATTGTTATACTATAGTTGACGAAATCGCAATCCCGTAAAGAACCTTTTAACTCTGTAGAAGTTACTTCCGTGATAGTAGTCGTCACCGTTGCCTACTTATTTTGTACTTAAAACACGCCAACACTGACCGTCAGGGAAGTTCCTAGGAGATCTTACTCCTTACAGCGGCAGAAGCGATCGTATAAACCAAGTTACTCCTAAAAGAAGTGGTTACATTAGAAAACAACTAACGATGTCCCAGCGATATTATTGCTACACTGTTAAATGCAAAAGGTCGAGCGGACAGACCGGACTACGTGAATGAGACCCGTTGTCACCACTTTACTATATGCATATTGTTGTAACATGCACGTACAGCAAGATGCACGAGGAAGAGGACGATAGTGCCCACCGTCAGCCTAACATGGGACGTAGACATATGCGACTCCGTTCAAGTTAATAAGTCTGAGTGCGGCCTATGGGTGTTTTGGCATCGATTGCCGCCGCCGCCGCAATCCACCCGGCGCGCGTTGCAATCAGGGCATCAAAATTATCTACCCCCTCCCTTCCGACCATTCGCTCTCTCTCTCTCTCTCTCTCTCTCTCCCCTTCCGACATGTGTGGCATAGAGTTAGTGCTGGAGCGAAGGTCAAATGGATGAAACCTGAAGATGGAACAGCGCGATACATTTAGTTTAAGATGCAAGTAGCATATCGACAATTAGCAGACGAATCTGTCCGTCACCTTAACCTAAGAAACTGATCTCCGTCCACGACAGAATCGTTATTGGTTATCAGAAGCGCTACGCCAGAGATAGGCGAATATTGTGACCTATGACTTAGTGCAATATGAAAGGACGCTATTTAGCCAGCGGCTCTAACCGGTGGTCTCGTACACGCGTCAGCAAGAGATTGTCTTCGAAAACAGTTGCCTCTGTAATAGATGTGATCTTCAGGTAACCTACGAGCGAACGGGGGTAATATGACCGGGAAACTCGTTATAGCTTGAAAGCAGTGTAAATATGGCTGCAGCAAGAATTAGATTTGCAACGCTCGACGGTTATTGTACAACGTCTCCAGCTAAAGTTTTACTGTCATAGTAACGGTCATGATGTTATATGTATTACATGGGAAAAATATCATTATTGCCTGTAAAAAAAGACGCGTTTCCAGAAACTTCCAGAAAACTTCTGACTGGTAACCATCAAAGCACGATTGAGCTGTCGAATAAAGCAACAAGTAGATAAACATATAGCTAGTAAATAAATGAGATAGACATTGAACTCAAGCGTCTTGCTGTGTCTATGGCAACATGTCTTCGCGAGATTCTCTGTGATGTGTACATCTGTAATCAGTGTTAGGTTAGTGAGCGATCTTGCCCTTATCCGTCTACCATGGCAGCTCTATGAAGTAGTCCGGTGAACCGTTCGACTTCTATGACTAAATGAACAATTTCAATCAACGTTTACAGCCATCTATTCGTATTAAGCAACGCTACTTAGGCGGATCATGCTCCCAGTCACATGACAAATATCCCCTATTGGACAATAAGAGAGCTGGCGATGATAGCAATAAGAATAAAACCATGCAAATTCAGTGCCATATGTTCATCCGCTGCAGGTTTGGAGCCAGCCAGCTAATCCTACCGTACGGACCATCATATCTACTCATTTCATGAGCAGTTGAAAGGCGAAATGCTACATGTAGACGCACAAATAGATGTTGAGATATAATCTCGGACATCGATAGACGTATACACATATTAATGCCTACGTGTGCTAAAGGCGCCAGAGGGCTTCACGGTCTCGACTGCAATCTTCGATTTTGCGCGTCTGCCCCATGTGGTGGGGAATGGCGTTGAAGCCAGTCCTCCAGTCCGTGGCTCCGCAGGCCGCGAAGTACATAGGTTGCCATTTAGATTAATCCGTCTCAGTTCGACTTCTCACCCTTCCGTGGTTTCGTTTGGACCAACAAGAGATGCGCGGCCACTCACTTCATGGTCACTTGAGTTGAACACAAGCTAAAGCACTAGATTCAGGTCTATAAGGCGCCTTTATAGGGGAGGGAACGGCGTCTGCAGAATATTCAGGTACAATTAGAAGCATCCAGACGATTGCACGCGACTACAATGTAAACCTGATGAATCTGACTTCCAAGCGACGGGTGGTGACGCCGATTAAAATTGGAACGAATTGTTCTTAGCGGTCGACGGATAATCTTCTATCAGACCGCTCTGTTTGGCCTGACAGATTATCGGTTGTAACCTACGCCCGACATTAGCTCGACCTCAGAACAGGTATCTATTGCTCTTTAAGGAATTCAGATACAATAATATCGATTCGACTAAACTATCAACGTACGACATCCCGAAGCTTTTTGGAGCCATTTATCAGTCATTTTCTGAATTTTCAATTAGTGGCGTCACGGATAAAAAAGTTACCTTCTTCTACATACGATCGGGTCCGCTTACGAGCGGTGTGAAGTTTCTATATTATTTTTACTCTGTTGAAAACAATGGGTCGACCAGGCTTACTCTAAACAGATAAGTCCTTCTAGGCTGATGTTACTTGTTTTACACATCTTGCCCTTAACGCTGTATCGTTAGCCTGCTGTAACATCATTCAATCTCTCGCTATATATAAAGAAAATAATTTCTCTATTATAAAAGCGCAATTTTCGTTACTGGTTCTAACGAAAGCTAGCTTTTGAGTCTGTTTCCTTTTTTAGCAATGGAAAACAATAGTCCCAACACTGCTTAGTTACTTAGTGCTGATCCAAGAATCGGGTAGGGTCACTGTTGAAAAATCGAACAAAACTTCCGTCTTAGAACTCTAGTGCTTTCTGCATCGATATGTAGATACGTCCCGCTGAAGAATTTACGTTTATTTATGTACCAGACGCGACTGACGTTTTATTATAATGAAGAAACTGCGTTGAAGTACAAATCTAATTGCTGCCATCCATTTAACTTCTGCTTAGAAAAAGCTTTTCTTTTTCAAAAAAAAAAATCACCACTAATCAATTCGACTGAAAAAAGCTGAAGTAAACAAATGACGAAGTACATACCTGGAGATGGGCGGAGAGACAGTTCCAGTCATGTTCGCTGTCCAGTCATGTGTTCCTGTTACGACTTTTGACAGAAAAGGAACAGCAGTAAAGCGGTGTAATCGATTTAGAAATATAACTGGATAGTTACATTAATTTATAAGTACGGTGTATAAAAAAGACAACCTAAATATACATGTATTTTATTTTTGTTTGCAGACATTTCGGTGGCCATGGGTGAAGAACGCAAACGGTCAGACCCTTCTGGCTAAATGTGATTCGACCATAGAAAAACGTAAGTATCCTGCAATGGGGCTGACCTAAAATCGATCATTCTACGCATATATGGTACGCTGTTAGTACATGACGGCCACAATAACAAGCATTAAAATTATGTTTTTTTTTCCCACTTGCTAGCAGCCAAAAAGCCGATAGGCCAAATTTTCCGCTCATCAGCTTGTAGTGGCTCACAGGTGTGCGGTATATACTACGCTAAATTTTGACGTTAGCTTAAATTGTGGCCATACTGGACGCTATGGCACGATAAATAACGCTTAAGTATTATATGCGATGTGGCAGTAGGCAGAACGAAAAGCTCTCTTTGTCAGAAAATCTACCCATCAGTCTTAAAAAAATATCAGTCGTACCATGACATACCGTACTAGCCATAGCATGAACTATTTCGTAGACAGTGTCACAATGCACATTACTCATTGTTGCTTTGCCACATGCAATTACTGAGCAAAAACAAGCACTTACTCATTGCCGCCACAAAAGGCCTAATGTAATTTTGTCAGTCCTTAACCGATCGCTTCGACACAACTAGTGCTTTTGTCTCTAATTAAAACTATACTTATGGCGTAAAATGATTTTTTGCATTTATTTACAATTCGTTCGAAGGCCAGCAGTATTTTGCCGTCCGGTGCAAAGCTTGTTCGAAGCTTTAGAACGTGTGCACGGTCGTTCTCTGACCTCGGGACTTCAGCAAGAGTCGAATACCTACATTCGCCGGCATTGCTATCCGCCCTCTCTTGCTCTGCGTCTGCTGGCTTACTTAGTTCGTTTTGTGCTGTACGCATATTGGCGTGCGCACTCCTGCAGTGTATTAGTGTCTGAGCGCGCGTCTCTCGGTGTGTGCATGTGTGGGGTGCGCCTTGTTGGCTGCTTAGTGCCGATTGGTCGTTCCCTCTCTTCATGGCCCTCCTCCTTTATCGCTTTATGGAGTGAGGGGGGCCCAAGTCGTCGGTCGGTGGGATGGCTAACTTGCTGGCTTGCCCCTCTCTCGAGACCTCATTATGAACCAAAGCTGCGAGCAGAAATAGGCTCTAGTGGACTCCGTAGATTCAGTTGTCACTAGCGGTTTCCTGTAGGTGGCACCGCTTCGTAAACTTGGTGGAGAGCATTCAAACTGGGTGCTTCTCCCTGGGTTTACGAAAGCCATTGGTTTACGGCCATCTTGCGAAGTTATCCTCAATGGCACTTTTTTATTCTGGCCTCGAATAGAGGCGCGCGCTTCGTTCACCTTCAAACCGAACAGCTAGTAGCGAACTGTGATTCGTTTCGGTAACTGTTATTCATGGTGTTATTAGCTACTGCTGCTGCTGCTGCTTCTTCTATCGACGCACGCTTACCGAATGCATCGATGGGCTTGATAATAATGCTCACAGCCTTAGACACCACACCACGGTGGTGGGAAGAGATCCGTCCTATGCATCTATTGTGATCCTCTGATGGTTGAGCCCCACCGTCCTTTAGGAAAGACGAAAAAGAAGAAGACGACGACTCGCTGCATTTCATCCGCAGCCAGCCCACCACAGACCTCTCCCCCTCAGTGAACTCCTATTCTTTCGTTCATTCTTTTCGCCTTCGAGGTAAAACTTGTTCAGCTTGGTCCCCCTCTCACCCCAGTAGCTCTTCCCGCCCATTCATTGACACTCACTCGTTCGCCTACTGTGCAGCTTCGGTCAGGTCTTACCGCGTATGACGATCTCAGCTGCAATCAAACAGCCAAAATCAAGAGCGGGCTGTTGACTGGCGTTTCGCTCCTCGAATAGATCGGACGGCCTGCTCTGCCGCGCTTAATACCGCTACTAGTAGCAGCAGCAGCGGCGGCCGCGGCGGCGGTAGCAGTAGCCGTATTAGTCGCACAGCTACACTCACGCACATCTAATGCGATGGCACACAACAGCACATCGGCTGCGGAGTGAGAGACAGGGGAGAAGGAAATTCGAGTTTAATAATCGCCGCGAACACGACAGCGGCGTTGGCGCGACGATCTGAACGGAGAGCTGGAAAAGGAGGAGGAGCAGTCGTCGTCCGTGCTATGCTTAGCCATTCGAAAGTCCAAATCTGCTAGGACTCAAGTCAGGACGAGCTCGATCGCCAGTCGAATCAAGCGCGGAGGGTCGACACGGGGTGCTCACCCCCTACTGCAGACGTCAACGACTGTGATCGTCACAGATACCACTACTACACTGGCTGTATGATTGTACTGAACGAAGAAGAAATACGGACACCCCCCAGTGGACGCTGAGAGACACCTGATCGAGGGTTTTTGTTACGCCGCAGTAACGTTTCTGTTCCTTAGCTGGAGTGAGAGTTCGACGAACTCATTGAATCACTTAGATCAGCCCCTGCAAATTAAGAATTGTGTGCAATTAGTGATCGTCGCCGACGCAGTCTGATCCTGCGTTCTCGCCTGACTGCTAACAGCCCATGCAAAAAGTGGCCGCTTCAGAAAAACCCTAGGAACATGCAGACTGTCGAGCGTAACTGGAGCACAGAATCAGGACCACTGAACGACTAAAGTGTATCTGAACCCCTAGCAACGGAAAGCGCATCCCTGCGATTTCTAAGGAAAACTTCACTTACATGTTAGAATATTGACCAAGTGCCGATGTCAATAAATAGTCTCTGCCCTTCAAATGCTTGAGGGCGGACGGCGTGCAGGTTACTCCAGTTTGCCTGAATGCCGCTTGAAAGAAGGGCAGCTGATCTCTACGTTAAGCGTGTTCCCGTTGGAATTGGCAGCAACTATCGACAGGGACTGAATCGTGACGGAAGATAACAACGCGAAGATAATAAGTGCGCGTAACCCTTCCTGACAGGAAGGGACAGATACACTTGAAAGCAGTGAGGCTATTGGAGATTTTGCAGACGGCAACAACAGCAACACAGGGAAAAATGATTTTCGCAACGAACGGGGAATCAGTCTCCATACACGAATATGATCCAAATAGCATGGATTCATCTTGTAAGTCATACTCCATGTCTAGTTATTTTATTATCAATGCTTACTAATGCTACAAGTTTGGGAAGATCATAGCTTATTCTATCGCAGATGTTTTTCGTTGGAAACATAACCACGTAGGGTTTCTAACACTTTTGAAGACCTTTAGCTAAGTTTGTACACAGGATGTGTTGCCATGCTATTTGAAATCAACGACGATGATCATCTCATTTAGATGAGCTGTCAATAGTAGTGAGTAATACGTTGTTTGGCTAGCGTATGCCTTGACCCTTGTTTAAGAGGTCAAATATATTAGGAAATTTACACGCGCCCTTGCAAGAGGTCTATGTCGGATATATATAGTTTTTTTGCTCATTATTTATAATAAGGTTTTTATAGTTAAACTCTCATTAGATCATCGTAAAACTAATCGTGTGTAAAATACAGGGTGTTAACAAAATCGTCTAGGTCAAAGGCCGCCCAGTGGCCGTATAAACAGCAGCAGACTTATATTCTTTGGAACTCGTAGTGAAAACGGCTATCGATACCCTTTATATAAACACCTGTAGAGCTATATTTGAAAAAAATTGTAATCTTCCCTTAACAATGAGGCATCCGACAGGCGGCGTTCGTTACAGTTTGATGACTGAAAAAGGCAGCGGCCGGCCTCATAATAGGCCAAACTCCGTGAATATATTTCTGTTATTATATCGAGACACGTGTAGTCTCGAGTAGTTCTGGAAACGATGCCAATGTCGAAATACGTTGTTCTTACGCCTTAGCGGCAGCTAACTCATGAAAACGGCGTTCGTATTTTTTGGCTTGACAGTTTTCAGCGGGAGATTTTGCCCGCTCATAAAATACAGGTGAAAGTTCGTTCTATTTTTTTTTTTTTGTAGACGAGTTGTCTATGGGTAGCTTCTGTGTTCCTGCTTCTACATCAACCTGATGATACGTTTACGGCATATGCAAACACAAATGCTCAGTTGTACGTGCAACTTAATTCAGTCGCAGCATAAATCGAACGCGATGGGTCGTAAATGCGTTTTTTTGTGTTATCGCTCTGTACCAAAAGAATGAACTTTATCACCTCTAGCCTTATTCTGCGGCGATGCATATGCTCTGAGCACGTTGAAATCTTGCGATGGTCACTATGGTAGCTTTAACTATATTGCGCTCCTTTTTTTTCTTCACGAAAACAGGCAAGATCGATTAGCGTGAATTACCTATGTAAACCCTAGCAATGCTAGCTAGGGTTTACATAGGTAATTCAAAGAAAAAATGTCCACGCGATAAGCAGTCAAACACATCGAGATAATTTCTGATCGGCTATTAACTCAAAACGATATGCTACTCTATCTCTAGTGCCCTAGAATCTAATTTAAGCTCAAAATTCAATCTATCATTAATCTGCTTCAGCCTTTCAGGCACGTATGGGCGAGCTACAAGGAACGATTTTCCGCCGTAGCCTCGCACTCGTTTAGCAACAGCAGCAGCAACAACAACAACAATAACAAAAACGACTGTTGAGCTGACCCGATGAAACATCGGCACCAACGTCAGTTGTTAAAAGATGCACGAGAAAGTTTTGGGGTATCCTTCTGCTGCTGCATTATGAGCTCTCCTTCAAATTTCGAACGACTTCACTTCCTGTCGTATTCGTTGTTTTCCTGGCTGTGTGCATCTTTGCTATGGCCTGGCCTTTTCCTGAAATGATTGAACAAAGCTAGGTAGACTACACGAGGAATTCATTAATCGCTACTTCATCGGCGGTCTCGCATAGCGGTCACCAAGCTGGATTGAGCTGAGCAACAAGCTAAGACACGGCAGGCGCCGTCGCTGCTGACACTGCTACTGCCTTGGTACTTTTCGCCCCTTGAACGAGCAGGCGGGCGAAGGCTCGGCCGAGCCGATCTATTGTTCAAAGTCGAATTCGATTACACTTAACATCTGACCCCGTCGTTTGACGTCGTCGAACCCGTAGGCAATCAGCCGACGACAGACACGAAGGGTGGGTCGAAATCAACGGTCGAACCGCAGCTTCACCTGGCAACTATCCGATCAACAACAGCGGCTATCGTGGCGTCAGCAGCGAAGCATGTGCCGTGTGCGCTTGCTGACGGTCATCACTAGCTACTTGAGTACTATTAATAAAATCTACAAATCTGACTTCGATATGTCGGCCGTCGCCTCATCGAGTGCTTGCTTTCATGCCCTTTAGGCGAATGTACATACATAGTTCGCTTGTTAGATTTTTGTTCGCACCTTAGCTAGCTAGTAGCTCGCGCATGAAAACGGTAACGGTGCTGAGAGTCGGCCGCCGTCACTGACTACAAAAGTCGAAGACGAAGACTCGAGAATCCTTATGCAGCAGCGCCAACAGCCGTGAACTGAAGTGAAAAGAAGCGTCCGCCTTACCCAGGAGGGCCGCGATCAACCTCACACGTCAACTGCGCTCGTTGTAGGCACGAATTTTATTAGTCGAGCCGACAACTTTCACTATAGAACAACTGTCAAAAACGATAGCAGAAAAGCGCCGTCACCTCCCTCTAACGCTACCGCTGCCGCCAGTCTAATCAGAAGGGTACATGCGTGCTCGCGTGTGTATGCACGCGGCCATCGTGTTCAGCGGCCGTCGGAAGTGACGCGCACTACAATGTAGCTACCTATATTCATTGGGAAGTAACAGACGTAGTAGAGGAGCCAAAGGGAGTGACGCTGACAGAGCAGCTATGAAGCAAAGTGGGCTAGTGAAGACCGACAGCTCGATAAGTTACACTTCGTGGGTCGCTTAACTTCGTCACCTACGAAGCTATATGCATATTATCAGCCTGTCGAACATGTATTGACCGTGTTTCCAGTTACATGACTCTGAAAGCATACCTCCTAGATGGCATCACTCACGTTGGGTGTTGTTTGAAAGCTGAGATTTCGCAGGTTTTCAAACTTCAACTAGAACGGCATGAACGCATGTGGAATTTCTGCAAAAATTTCTTATACTCTACAATTTAATTAGTATAACGATGGCAATGCTTTCTAAGCTCAAAGAAAAAGTTTGTCGGTCGAGATGCGTCATTGAAAAAAATCGCTTAAATATAGTTCTGTCGTATCCGTTCTCGATTTCAACTATTTCTATTTAAATAATTCTAAGAGAGATTTCTATCGAAAGGTTAAATGTCTGGCTTTGACGCCATTTGTGACGCTCGACAAAAGTGTAACAAAATTAAGACACTTCTAAAGCTGCTCATCAAAAGCGAATAATAATATGCTACGTATATATATATATATATATATATATATATATACATATATATATATATATATATAT
Source organism: Varroa destructor (assembly GCF_002443255.2). Classification (NCBI taxonomy): domain Eukaryota; kingdom Metazoa; phylum Arthropoda; class Arachnida; order Mesostigmata; family Varroidae; genus Varroa; species Varroa destructor. The sequence goes on from NW_019211456.1 coordinate 13,604,902, forward strand.
ATATATATATATATTCAGACGATGATTGAATGAAAGTAGAAGAAACGACTCTTAGATTGAGTTCATAGATGATAATTTTCATAATGAAAACCGCATTTTGCGAGGGAACAGACTCCACGAATATTACGGTATTTAGACATAATTTTTCCATATGGTAAAATGTTTGCATAGACTCGGAGTCGTGATTAGAGTAAGTTCGATAAATATAGAAAGAAAACATCAGTGTGTTTAATGGGACGATCTGAATTTTCTAAGTTAGTCGGCCATTTTTATCCTAGCGGTCACAACACGTGCCTGGATGCCGACACCCAAGATCTATACCCCGGGTCGAAGACATGAATTTTGACTATTTTTTTTTTGTCAATTTTGTCACTCTGTCTGCATACGGATCTTCGTTTTTGCAGAAGAGTCTCACTCTGCCGACAAGAAGAAGTTTACGTAAAGTGAATATAAAAAAAAAAACTGCAGGTAGAGAACAACTAGCCTTTATGTTCCAATTCAGCGAGCCCAAATGGCTTTTTTCTGTCTCGTGCTACGACCAGATGGGCCACAGATCGACCTGGGTCAATAATCAGGCTGATCATAGTCAGGCTATGGTACGTTGTAGAGAAGCGAATATCCACAACAGATTTCCTCATCGCCGTTCATAGTTCACTATCGCCTCCACCCTCTAGCACAATATATCTAACTGAATTGTGCTTTATTTTTTTGACATTGCGTACAACTTCTCGGTTAACGGGGTTATGAACTGCAAAATCTTGCAATAAATTACTGTACAAATTACATACGTGACTCTAAAATCCCGAAACGAAACCCATCACATCCCGTATAAATTTTGTTTGTTTGTTTGTTTGTTTGCTTGTCTGGACGAAATCCTGTATCGCCCAAGCATCCCGTTGCGTGTACAATTACATTGTCTAATTGTAGTTTGTTTTCTTTTTTTGCTTGACGTCTTTACGCACGACACTTCATAAAGATATAATCGTTCATACCTCAAAGGGAAATATACGAAACGATCCGGGATTTCAATTCATTCACCACACCTCTTTACTGTTGTTGCTCTTGCGACAAAAATAGTAGCATTGTATCCGTTAGTACTATCATAGTCATATCATCGCTCTTTGATCAGCGTCACGGGCTTTCTGGTAACGGTTCGCGTCTTCACGGCCCGTTGTTCTCCTCATCCCCACACACACACACTCTGAGCACCTACACAGAAATGGGCGCTCACTAACTAAAAGAAAAGGGAGCGACTTTCCGCCCCACATCTTGCCGATCTGCTGGGTGTTGATCGGGATGACCTTGCACCCACAGTAAACGTTGACAACAACGGGGAAGGAATAGACTAGGCCGCCGCTGCCGCGACGGAATCACGGATGGCTGATGGGTCGATGTTGGGTCGTTAGATAGACTGGGATGCTATGCGCGGTAGACTGATGCGTAACCCTGTGAAGTATTGGCCAAGCACCACGCGCACACGGTAATAGCATCCCACAGTCGCAGCAATAAAGTCACGCCAGAACAATCTAACCGTATCTGTGTATTGGCGACCGTCGGAACGAGAAACGGTCCCAATTTCAGATCCTGGGAGTTTCAACAGATTTCCCAGTCGCCAGAGCAAAAGTGATTACAGTCGAGGGAAAGCAAACGACTTGTGAACGGTTGACGCTTCGCTTGTGCGGGACCGTGATCAAGATACTCTCTACTTATTGTACTACTTGTCGCGTTACCTTAACTGATCCGATTCGGACGATTGGCTTCGCTCAGACGAGGAAGCGACCCGTATGTTTCAGTTAGCCCTAGCAACTACCATGCATGTTGTGCTTATTGCGATAGCCTGTAGAACGGTTTAGGTGTATGTAACAGACTCAGTCCGAAATCGAGACTCGACAATAGCAGCGGCACTTACAACAAGAAAACCTACAACATTGGTAGATACTGCTTATCACAATCAGTCATTGAGAAGTCGACACTCTGAACGGAAATCGTCGGCTCGAGAACCATCACTTGTCCGCAGCTAAATCCACTTTGTTGTTGTTGATCTTGTCGGAGTAATGGTAATAGTTACAAATCGTGATAAAAAATATTTCCCATTTGGCCAATTGGGCCACGGCTAACATAACTTTACCCATAAAAAGAAGCTACTCAGATCTTTTGTCTAATTTTCTTTGTTTTGTTATTACCCCACCTAATCCTTACCTACAAAATATATCTGGTCGTATAAATTATCGACTTTCTCTTGGGACAGGCACAGTTCTTTGGACATGCAAATCTATTCACTTTTTTGCTATTGGCCTGGTACCTCAAATGCAGTGAAGAGATAAATTTGCCTTCACGTAGTGTTCTTTAGCAAACACCTAATACTTCGCAGATGAATACCATTGCTTGCTAATGGTAATTTTCTTTAAATAAGGGCCACCTGGGCGAAATCCAGAGCTGTGTACACCAAGCTACATATATACGCCTATCTGGAGAAGTTCCTCACTACGAGAAACGGGTTGTGTCGAGAAGTTGAACGGTTTCGCTGTCCGAGAAAAATTACCTCGTCGGGCACATCGAAACATCTTCAGCTTTTTCCGCGCCGCTGACTCCGTTGTCAATACACAAGAGTCCAGAATAAGAAACGCTAGATCGGTCGGAATGAATAGAATCGGATGATCGTACGATGAGCAACAATATCTTATTCGAGCAGTAGCAACTGCAGGACATCGCTGCTGCTGGTCTTGCGCGGATCATCACTACGCACAGATCGAACGACCAGCTTAGCGTCTCGCGTGCTTTTCGTGCCACCGTCCGGTCCCTATCAAGCTCGCCGTATCTGTCTGACAGCCATCCATCGATCCCGACCACTCTCAGTGTGTGTACGAGTAAGGATGGGTGCGTTAGCTCGGGCGGAACACGGGCGGTTCCACAGGAGACGCTCCCTGAGAAAACTCCTGACGGCTCCCTGATTTACCAGCTAGCGGGCAGTACCTCCGAAGCGAGAGAGTTTCTTTTAATCTGGCAACTACCGACACCATCGATACGGCGGCTAGCAGTATCAGTAGTAATGTTCCTCGCGAGTGGTCTCAGCGCGAACTAAGGCCTACAAGGTACGCAGAACAGACGCTAGTAGGCACAGGACGCGTACCAGATGGCATGCGGACCAGGATAGCGCAGTTGAAAAGCGTTCTCAGCAGTGGCCGCGCTGGTGAGAAAACTGAAATACACTTCAATATATATATACATATGTGCATGTATATATAGATTGAGAACACCGCTTGTTTTGCCAGTGACGAACCACGCCAACAACGACAATATCAACAATAACGACAACAACGGCTTAAATTAATATCAGTGGACGTTCTCTCTGACTCACCCGGTAAGAAACGATTATCACATATAATAACATTCATGTAAAGAAATTACCAAACACAAAACGTTTCTGTGTTCAATATTTTTGCGCATCTTTGAGCGCACAAGCGTGCTACGCTCTGCGACTTTCGACTGTCACGGAGTTGATATGGCGTCAACTAGGCTATCGTTCGGGCCAGAAGGGGCAAATATTCGCTACACGTTAGCCTGTGAAGTGATCTTCTTCACGTAGCTCTCTCAATCCTAGAGCACTTAAAGATCTAACGGATGAATTACTAATCGACGTAACTTGCGCCGTATATTCTACTCTTGGCAAAATAACACCACGTTGCCTCTTTCCCTGCCCTGTGCATACAACAGTTTGCTTAATTTCGAAATTGACGATGACCGCTAATCAGAGTAATCTTACTACAATTAAATGATGTCTAACGGCGCAGCTGGTATTCAATGAGGTTCTACGTCACTGGATAGAAGAGATAGTGGCAAACTCGACGTATGGTACATCAGGTGAGGGAGAGGTGCTGAACGTGCCGAGGCGCTCTAACCAGCGGTGAATATTACGATTTGTAGTGACGTGGCATGGAGCTATTGTGCCATGCACGATGCGCTGAGATAAAGTGTCACAGGCATATGTTTGTATTAATGCAAAGATTGATGTGACGGGATGGGAAAAATTTGGGTACTATCCATTCCGACAGCTTTGTGTTGGCCGTGAGGCTCTAGCAAGTATATGTGCAGAAGAAAACCAATATTCTACTGTAAAATCGCGCGTATAACGATAAGCGATTTACATTGTTAGAGTGTCGCTGCTAGTGGGTTTTTTTTTCTTATTTGATATAACCCATTGAACGCACTAGCTGACTTGTCAACTCATACATGTTACTTTCTCTATATGTATATTATTATAATATAGCGAAATTAGGTTGACTAATGGGCTTCAACTTTTTAGACATGACAAATAACCTATTTATATAGTTACACAATGGTCGTAGATAGTGGTTATTATATAACCGGAAGAGATCGTTTTAGGATTGATGCGGTGATCGATTGATCGGCTGCTTAACGTATTCTATGAATAGTTATTGATTTGATGTACGTTATTTAACAAGCTTGTTGTACAAATGATCGTTGAATTGAATAGGATTATCTTAATAGGTGGTACCGATTAGGGTAATGTGCAGGTACGATGTGATGAATCGTTGATAAACTTTTTCAACGTATGTTTATACATGTGTACAAAACGGCAGAAAAAAGAGATCCGGAACGTTTAACTGCCATCGACACAGCCGTCCGAAACGATACAGCAGCAATGACAACGATGTCGAGAATAGTGAGATCTATCTGGGGCTTTTCTCCTCCTGTAAAGCATACGGTCCCCCACTAGTGCAGGCCACGGACTGGGCTTCGTCGTCTGAAACGTCGACAAATCGCTACTCTCAGCCAAAAAGCAGCTTCGCTTGCTTTGGTCAACAAGGAACGGCGAAAACTACGCTGGCTGTTAGCACTTACGCTGCAGAGAGAGGGAATCTGCCGCAAATCCTCGAGCAGGACGAGGGCGTGCAGCGGGATTGAAATGCCCTCGAATGGGCTGTTGGCTGGGTCACGGATCAAAATCCTGACGCTTTCGTAACAACGACGAATTCAGCGAAGCTGCAATCTCAATTCTGCATTTTTTAAAGATTTCAAACGTGCCGTTCATGCACTAGGTGTAAACCAATAGTGGTTTCTGGACGTTTTACTTCAAGGAATAGGCCATACGGTTCAATTAAGATCCACTCGATCAGGGCTAAACTGCATTTTCAGGGTCGAAAATGCCCGAAAATGCACTGTCGCTGAAGAGCATAGAAATTTTTTATTAAATTATGTCCGGCAGATGCCACAATAACGATCGAACTGCGAACAGCTTTAGCGATTTGCTGATACTGACATTATCGCGATAGCTTTCTCTGTATGTACAGCAGCCGGTTCAGCAGAAGCCTAACCAACCTCACAGTGTTTGTCCTATTTCTAGAATAAACCTTGTCATTTGACGTAAGCAAGCCGATTTATAATGAATAGAATAATAGGAAATGCGTATTCCACTATAAGAGACACGCTTGCTGTGCCTTTGTTCGAAGCAACACACGGGAATTCTATCCTATTTGTCTCGTCAATTCGAATGTTCATCCTATAGCAGCTAAAGTAGCCCGACAATTTATTTTTATTTCTCAGTTTAAACAGTTCTTGAAGGCGTTCATCTATTTTGTAGCCATTCCATGCATCTTAAGCTTGTGCGCATCGTGCCAAACAAACAGCAAATGCTATTTTCGGTCAGCACGCTCGTGCATTTCCACAACAGTGGATCGAAAGAAAAACCCAAAATATCTCCTTATGACGCGACTCAGCTGTTGTGCAGATGCCAACAGAAGGTAGCACAGAAACGCTTGCAACAGACCAATCGGCCCGGCAACAATGAAATCTACTTCACAGTATCGTTTGTGTTACCCCGAAGCATCAAACCTCATCGCTAATTTCCAGTTGTATAATTCTGTCAAGTGAATTCTCAGTGTGAATGATGACATCGTGCATTTCAACATGCATATCAGCGTTCAGTAGTACTGCCAAACGCTGAGCTCTTTCTAATCTATACACATTATGCCAGTGCTGCTTTGTTTTCTCTGTGAGTGTACTCAGCAGCGACCTCGAATGAAGGCCAATGGTTTTTCTTTAGTCTATCAGACGTCCCAAAAAAAAAGACTTCCCGCTGTGCAGAACCATTGAAATGGCCTGAATCACAAGGCTAGTCACATATCTACAACTTTAAATGTCTAACTAACTAATGTCGTGTTCTGTGACGCCACCATTGCGAAAGCACTAGCAACAACAATGCCGGCGTCAACAACAAACGTTGTCGTACTAGCCAAATGAGCAATTTGTAGTTCGTGAACTATTCGTGTATTGCGCTGGATCTCGCCAAGTGCGGACGCGGTAGTATCCATGAAAGCGACCGCGTTTGCTGTGTCGTTTTCGAACTACGAATAATTCCGGTCGTCACAGTCGCTTTAGCTCAGATCACGAACGCACACCTGCTGAATGATTGCCCCGCCTGATTTCTTGCGCATCCAACACTTACCATAGGACCAAATCTTTCCACCTATCCTCTTGGTAGCCTATTGGTACGGTTAACGGATGTCGCCCTGGCCTAAGGCCTGTATGCTAGACGATGCCTGTTTGTGTGTCTGAATGGTTGTTTTTCGTTTTCACTCCCGTTCTCCATTTTTTCTTCTGCCAGCAGCCGTCGCTTAGCGCTACTGTATCGTTTGTATTGCCACTAGAACTCACGCTGGGTTTTGTTCTACCTCCGACCCAGCAAGGCGTTACTGTTCATTTCGCTGCATTGTGTGCCGATAGTTTTGACAGTGGAGATGCGACACCGATGTTGTTCATCCGATCTTCGACGCTTACGCTCATCCGTCGGCCTGTCATATTTTAGGCTAAACACACTTCGACAATGTGCTAATATACGACGCGAAAAGGAACCGCTACACAACCACTCGTAGAGGCCGAAGCGGCCGCTGCGACGGACATCGTAATGGACAATGAAAGCAAATAGTAGTTCTCTTCATCCAGTAGGCCGAACTTTACTAACAGAGCAGCAGAAGTACAAAGGTGGTAGAAATAACAATGTGGCGAAACAGAGTGTCGTGTTTCTATCCCCATCGTGGCCGTCGTGGCCTTCGAGAGGCGGAGGGCGGCAATCAGACGACCGCCCAACGAATCTCTTCGCAGAGAATCAAATCGAAAATATGTTGCGGTTTTCAGTTTTCAGCGAAACAGGAACCACTGTTAGGGTGTCCAATTGCAGCATCAACTCGTATTGATTTGTCCACAAAGTCTTTAACAGGACAAAAGAAGGCCTTTACAGTAACGAGTGATACACAGCATTGTATGCGCAACAGTCGAATTTACATAGGACCTCCGCGCAACTAAAGCGGGCCAGCCGTTCGTGATACGTTGTTTGGCTGTTATGGCAGCCGTTGTTAGATCCTGTTACAAATAGACGATCCGAATTGGATAGGATGGTAAAAGAACTCGTTACTTTTCAAGGCGGCATGCTGCACGCAGCGTTCTTTCGGTGAGGCGGCCGGCCACTTTGTTATTTCTTATTCCTTGCATAATACAACTATATGTCTGTGTTTACAATCGTTGCACTGCACCATATGAAAGGCCTCACAGGACATGAACATAACAAGGACTAAGGAAACATAATGGGAACAGCAGCCCTATAGTTTGTCCTTGTAGGCACACAAGAGTGCGTTTAGTAATTAATCTAGGTAAAAGCCAAGTTGTCTATGGCGCCGGTATCGTTGGTGGCCATTCGTTATTACTGTTGTCTTTACCCGCGAATAAATGTGACAGGTAAACAAAGAAAAACCGGTGACATCCGGTGACGTGCTGACTATCTATCTCCGTCGTAGTTCTGATATCCGGGCTATTAAGGCCGATTTGTTGGCACTGTCTTTGGCAACGCTGCACGCGATCTTATCATACATACATAATTCTTCATACATCACAATTATCATACATATATAAATCAGTCATTCTGTGCTGATCGAATCTTGGCCTTAAAACATTCTTAGCAGCTACTTCATAATCCTCTTAAGCGCCTTTAATCTCAACAAAGCAGCAGCAAAAAACCGAACTGCAAAAGACTGAAATAGGACGAAATAGCTCCACCAAGCGTTTTTGTTGTGGTGATCTCGAGTCCTTGCAAATCTTTGCAGGAGAAGCAGCTACGCAAAACAATGAAATAGGCGAGTTCAATAGAAGAATCGTTGCGATGTGTTTATTTTCCGCCCGTGGAGGGTTACGAGTGGATGGCGAGGTGGGGCTGCCAGACGGCTTGATCGGGCACCCGCTGAGAGGGCGGCTCCAAAGAGATTTTATGTCTCGAACATGCCTTCTTTTGGTGCACCAATTTGGTCGTGCTCTTTTTCGTAGGCAGCAATTCATCTGTGTAGTCAACAGCATCTCATCATCACTGCTATCGCCATCTATTGCTGTCTGACCTGAAAATATTCTTTGTCTATCTACACCAGACTTCTACAAGTTATCTGTCGGCTGTGTTGGCTCAATAGGACATTAGTATCTTATCCAGCAAGGATCCACGGGTCTGATTGAAGGGGCCTTATCGAAAGCAAGCGACGAAATGAGTTAAGCTGTCCTATATGGGCAGCGAAAAGCTTAGAAGTCAACGGCTCAAACATACCGCAGACGGTTTCTGCGATGTTAGCTATTATACGAAGATGACTTGCAGCACTCCAATTAGAAACAGAGCACGCTACCACAGATAGATTTGGACACATCGGTGTCGTATCGGGTCTTCGAAATTATCCCATTTCCGGTTCCACTATCATACTCATAAACACATAACCCCACTTACTGTTAACAATTTAACCGTACACATTAGGGCCCTCTCACTCTGTCGACGTTGAATGCACATGACAAAAAAGCGCCCATTTGTCTCGTCTGAGAATTCGCCTTTACGACCCTGGATGCAAATGTTAGTGTGTGAATTTATGAAATTTACTTGGGGGTAAACGAAGTGTTTCTATATGGCGGCCCCCTTATACAGCACTCGATGAAAGTGCTTGCTGTAGTAGTGAGAATTCCAAGAACATGATGACTATGACGCACCGAGAGGGCTAGCGCGCTAGAGCCCTTCAAGAGACAGAAGGGCCTTATGCTAGGGAGTTCATTTTGGAGGGTGGGGGAACGCGTGGCCAAGAATGGCGGGTCAGTCGCCCGCCGCCAACGACTTTGAATACCTAATCAATATGTGGTAGTCCCTACCCTAATACATGCATGGACAACGGGACTTATACGGGCGGCGAGGCAGCTCGAGGGGTTGGGACCAAGTAGCGGCGGTGGTCTGCGCTGCTAGTGAACGTATGAAAGCGGACAGATCTGTAATAGCCGATTGGCTGGGAATACCGCCAGCTGTTTATTCGCCCGTTCCAAGGAAGCGCTCGAGGCAGGGCGACGAGGGCAAGCCAGCTCCGGGATTGAGGGGAGAATGGGAACAACGCCGAGTGTGGGCAAAAGTGGGATAGCAAGTGAACCCGGCAAGGCGGCTAAAGCTGGGGTCAAACAATGGAGTTTGAAGGTAGCGAAAGAATATTTCTCTGAATCGACGAGTGGTACAAAACCCTCTCGGTGTTTTGACCATCGCCCCGGGAATTTCTTGCACGGTCCGACTGGAGGCCAACTCCCTTGTCTAGTCGCTTCAATCTTCTGCACCACTCGCGAGGGCGTGCGAATGCGTGATGCCTGCCTGTTCCCCAGCAAAATTTCCCCTTTACTGGAGATGATCTATACTGATGATTTATATCGATGCTCCACTGTATTGACGAAGAACTGTACGGATGTAGAGATAGTGGCTTCAAAGCGATTTCGCTGATGTTGTTAACTTCTAAGTGAGTATATAGATGAATGACGAAAATAAATTAATGGGCAAAATAATGGAACTTGATAGGATTTAATAAAGTAATTGCCGACAAATAATAGACGCTTGAACAGCTCAAACCCAGTCGTCTCAAACAGAAAATAAGAAGACGAAACTTTTTTTAATGTTAAAAGCACACTTAAAGGTACATTGTATACTTCATTCTTCAAAGTGGTCAAGTGATCTGGACTCAGTTCGATGAAATTCAAAACAAAAGCCTTCGAGTGGATGGCAAATTGACCACGACTGATGTATTGCTCGATCTTTAAGTTCAACAAATGTCTAAATCTGGGGGTATTTGTCTATCGGACCAACGGATGTTCAAATCGTATGTAGCGTACCCCGAACTATAAAACGAAACCCAAACGATACTGGGTTTGGCTTATTTGCCAGCAACAAAACATATCTATTTTTGACATTTTCCGAATAATTTCTTTTTGTTCACAGCGCGACCTATCGGAGGCGACCGACTTCTTGATATACCATGCGGGGTTTGTGGGGACCGAAGCAGTGGAAAGCACTACGGTATCTATAGCTGTGACGGTAAGTCTTTATTATTTGCAGCTTTCTCACGTATCGACAAGAAGAAATGTCACTTCTAGGACACGCCAAGTATTCTCTTGGACGCTCTGGAAGTGGAGGTTTTTTATTTTTTTTTTTCAAAACAATCATGGAAAACAGCGGTGACAAACTTTACTCCTATAACCGTAGGGCTGAAAAATGAAAGGATTTAAATCGAATAAACTTAACGATTTTCGCGCTGGAATCATCTAGCGCTTCGTTGACTACCGGTCTGCGGAGGCTGTCGACGCGTACTATCCTCGGCTAACTTTGTGCGTCGTAATGGAAATGTGTCAGGGCACTACATAAAAGAACGATCGTTACTTACCGTCACTGCCTACCTGTGATTAGTTGCTGAAGCACATAAGCAAAGAAGTCGTAGCGACTAGTCAATAGCCGTGTTACCACGAGGCAAGTCTTCAACATGCGCATGCAACACAATTTCAGTTTGTTCGTGACAGCACGCCTCCAGGTTACTCGCTCGTAGCGTCCGCCTGGAGTCGTTGGAGCATTTGTTGCAGGGGTTTTGAACACGAGCGTCACCGCAGTACTGTTATCGTATTCTAATACTATGGATCAAGTGCACGATCCATTAAAGGTGTAAGAGTGTATTATGACTCTCTCTTCGCTTGTTGGATGAGTTAATAAAAAATATCCAAAAATGTGGGCGATTAAGCGTCAAAAGGTCCTTGGGTCTCCTCATCCTGTTTTTAATACGTCGATCCTTGGTCATGGTAGCAGGCAAAGTGACTGGGCATAATCATGATTGGTGGTTAGACAGCAGTTCCGGGTGCGCGTTAATTGCTGTTGCACTGTTGACCATTGAGAAACGTTTCTCTGAAATGCAGAATTATATGTTCGCCGCATCGATTTGTTTCGCATTTCAAGATACAATATACATGCGGGAAGCTGTATATTGTAGAATTTCGATAAATTGATTTTATGAAATTACAACTATTATGAGAGTATGGCTGAACATAGATGAGCTAAGGGCAGCAGAATGTTAGAATATATGAGAAGCAATTTATGTTAGTAATGAGAACTTCGGATGCATTGTTTGGCTAAGATTAAAACGTATTTCTCTCCTGTTCAGGATGTTCGGGTTTTTTCAAAAGGAGCATACACCGAAATCGGGTATATACATGCAAAGCGCAAGGCGACTTCAAGGGCAAATGTCCTATCGACAAAACCCACCGGAATCAGTGCCGTGCTTGCCGCCTTAAGAAGTGTTTCGAAGCCAGCATGAATAAAGACGGTTAGTAAAAGGAAGAAGTAAACTTCGGCAGTACAAAAAAATCAGTAGTTACAAGTTCTCTAAATAAGCCTTTAATTTTGATAGAACGCAGCATCGTACTAGTAGGACTCTTAAGACGTTCAGCCATCTCAGCTGCTAGTAACTTCAGCGTTTGTTAGCTTGAATTGCACAATCTCATCGAAGAGCAATTTGATCCACTGGATTGACGTCTAACCTTCTTCTACTTCATCGTTTTTTTCAGCTGTCCAGCACGAACGCGGACCTCGCAAACCGAAGTTCAAGGATGTCTCAGAAATGGGCAAACTGCCAAAAGCATCATTTTTCCCTCATAGTCGACCGAGGTATGTAGCGGCCGTTTTCCGTCTACCCTTCATCTGTTCCTATTCTCTCACTTGTTTTGATACATTCACTGGTCTAGCGCCGCTCAATTACCAGTCATGTCTTCTAGTTCCATTATCCCTCTCTGTCACAACTTTCGTCGCTTCTAAGACGGTTGCTGCTGTCTGCAGCTACGTAGGCCCATGTGTGTATGTGCCCTTTATGGCAATATCTGCTATCTACTGCTTTCCTCTGGTCGTTTTCGGGCCCCTGTCATCATATCTTGTTCGCTGTCCTTTTTGAGTTTTAGAGCCGCTGGTCTTACCAGGATCGGTTTTGCCAGTCGTCCAGGGCAAGAGCCATCCATCGTCTTGAGCGTTGACGTGTGGACAACTTGACCCCCCTTTCTGCCTTGCCGCTAGTCCACGGGGCAATGTCGACAACGCCCCTCCCGCCCTTTTTCAGCCCGTCGCGCTGCAGCCATGCTCTTTTTTTTCTCTTCTTATACCGGGGCAAGATGCCCTCACTTGTTATCCTCGCACTGGAAGGCAGCGCGCGTTCTACGAGGGCTTGGCCGCTCGTAATGGACGACGATGGCGATGCTTCTAGCCGGGTGGAGACAGCAGCATCAGGCGGGCGAGCTCTTGAACCCACATAAAGTGGTCCGCTCCGTCGGCGTAGCGGTTGGTTGTCTCCCAAGCTCCTTAGGCAGCCCCGTTTCAGAGCTACCTATTTCCTCCTCTCCCTCCTTTTCTCCTGCCTGCATTCCCTCCGTTGGGTCAATGCGGATCAGTCTATACCCGCACAGGTTAGTCTCCTGACAGAACGGGGAAACGGCTTTCTCCAACTCTCGACTCCTGTTCCTTCATTCCGTACGGAAAATCGATGGCTCCTGCAAGCGGCGCTCGCGAACAAGGAGAATGGATAACATAGACTAGGAGCCTCTTGCAGGAAGATGGGAGACAGAAACAAGACGAATGTCGCAGGGAGGGGAGCGGAGGAAGACTGATAGAAAGAACCATCGCCCGAAGTGTTATCTCTCTTTTCTTGATCTGCGCCTTCCTATTTTCCTGTTTTCTGATCTCCTGATCCCAACGAATACTAATCTTATTGTCACCATCAACGCCACCAGCCCGAGAATCATCAGCACAATCAACATCGCAATTCCCTGGTCACCATTTAGATGTCGTTTGCGTTCCTTGGCTGTTTCTGATTCAATGGTTCGTTGTCTGTTCCGTTCATTCGCTGCTCCGTTGGTTCTTGGTTTTACCGTTTGCTTCGTTCGCTCCGTTTTGTTTACAGAGACAGCAGCGGCGGACCCCTGGGACGTGCAGGCAACGGTGGTCCTCTGGCTCCCCCGTCGGGATCTCCTTTTCTGCCTGGGACATCTCTGGGCTTTTCGCCGCCCCCGCCCTTCGCAGCCCCCTCACCTCAGCTCGGCGCCCTTTCGCATCCACCCGCCCATTCGCACTCACACTCGATGGGGCCTCTTCCCCGCGCTCCGCCTCCAGGATTGCTGGCCGCTGCTGCTGCTGGGGGCTCCTCTCCGTTACCGCTGCCACCAGCGTTGATGCTCAACTCATCGGCGGGGCTTCTGCAGATGCTGCTCAACCCCGCGGCCTCCGCGTCGGGCCTACCGCCACCGCCCCCGCCTCCACAGCATCTATCGGCGTCCACAGCCGGCAGCAACGGCCTTGGTCAACCTCAGGCAACTGCAACAGCAGAGTGGACTTCACCCGCGTCACCACCACCGTCCCAGGGACTCATGGGTCAGTAGAGAAGATCTTACGTATGAATAATCACTGTGATCAGCAGTATTACTACATAGTTCACTTACAGTTATTGCTGAGGCGACTTTTACTACCTCTACCATTCTCGTTATATATATATATATATATATATATATATATATATATATGTAAAGCGTGGATGGAGACAGCAGCAGCATGAATACAGGCGGTAAAGTGCATTTTTGTGATCACTCTGCGTATTTGAACCGCTTGTACTATTGCTAATTAATTCAGCTGTCCTTGTTAAGTTCGACGGGTCGATGCTATGGAAACTTTTATAGAGACAAATTATTAACTTTTTTAAACGCATACTGTACATGTAATATTTGGCGCAATTCTTCCTCCTAGTATGTACGAAACCGTGCGAAACCGAAGAAGTTAATAAGAGCAAAAGCGTTTATGTCCCTTTGTCGTGTTAGGTAGCAAAAGTATAGTACGACGAACTAGCACATCCAAGCGCAAGCGTCCAGAATCAGTCACAACGGTCTCGTCCAACATTAACGTGTTATAAACGAAGAAAAACGTGTGTTCTGTAATGTAATAACACAAGCTTATGGCTATTAAAATTCTTCAAGTGATGTTTAACGTAAAGGAGCTGAACGCAATGTGTACTCTCATCAGTGATGCACGCGCATCTACTTATGTGGTCATGACCGTTCTAGTGCCGTTGGTGTAATGATCTTCTTTTTACTATAGCACAACAGTTACATAGTAGAATGCACAGAGAATTTATGCTGTGTTTTCTACTCTGTAGTAACTAAACAAACATGTTGTTGTCGTTAGGATTGACAGGTTTCCAGCGGCCTCGTTCACCATCTACGGAGGACCCGTCCGAGCGGCCACCGTCAAGCTGCACTTCCCCTTTGCTCACGGTATCGTCATCTGCCTCGGAAAGTGGATCGACATCGACCGAAGTGAGACCCCGAAACATGCCACATGCGTTGGTAGGGGGTGTTTCCGGTGGCGGTACAACCCAAGAAGTGACGGCGCGCTTGCTATTCATGGTCATTCGCTGGGTCAAGTGTCTGCCCACATTCCAGACACTCTCTCGCAGCGACCAAGTGTGCTTGCTAGAGGAATCGTGGAAGGACCTCTTCTTATTCTACATGTCTCAATGGTCGGCCGGCGTCGATCTTATTTCTGCCCTGCCTGGTAAAGTGTCGCGTTCATCGACGCCGAAATCGCCACCTGGGTCCCCCGAGCGCAGCGCCGTCAGTCCAGTCAATGCGCCGGACGTTGTCGACCTGAACCCCGTCGAAATTCATTACGTGCAAGACGTAATGCGAAGACTGCGACAACTATCACCCGACGAGACTGAGTGTAGCTGTCTGAAAGCTATCGTGTTGTTCAAGCCTGGTAAAATTTCCTAAATAAATATGTTGTCTGCCTTTTAGTTTTGCACATAAACTAATGACAAAAAGCCCATTAACACGCCTGTTTATAGCATTTAAGCATTATAAATCATATCCCGTAAATGCGTTCATGGTGAACGCCTGTACCCGAGGCAAGCATCTTATGGCGAAACTTTGTCCACTATGCATGTCAAAATTGAACTAAACTAATATATTTGTGCGTATTATTTTGGTGTTTGTTTCATTGATGTTTATCGCCTAAACAGAAACGATGGGGTTATGCGACACACATCCTGTCGAAATGTTGCAGGATCAAGCGCAGTGCGTCCTTGGCGACTATGTACGTCACCGTTATCCACGTCAACCAACAAGGTTCGGCCGATTGCTACTGCTGCTACCTATGCTGAGGGCAATTTCGAATGCGTTCATTGAGAAATTATTCTTTAAAGATACAATAGGCAACATCCCGATTGAACGGATTCTGGGGGACATGTACACGATGGAAAAGGTTGAAGCATCAGTGTAACGAAGAAAAAAGGAAATAATCGAATCTATCCCCATAAAAATATCAATTCCCGACGATGTTACATGAAGTTAAGGGACGAACTTCTCTATTTCTAAAGCGCGTCGTGGTAAGATCTAAGTTCTATCTAAAATCTAAGACTTCGGTAGACAAGCCCACTGACAGTATATCATATAAATACGTGATCGTGGATCTAAGTACAAGGTGTAAAGTGGCACCTCGCAGACGAGGAGTCGCGTGGTCATGAGCTATAGGTTGCGGCAAAGGAATCGATGATCCTCGATCACGCTGAATGACGGCTACTCGACCGATGATTCCACGTCGAGTATCCATTGGCTGCATGGAGGTCTATATATTAGATCAGTGGGCTTGTTCCATAAATGATATGTTCTAGTATTCTAGTGATCTATAAAGACGAACACCAGCGAAAAAAAGTATAATAGGCGAAAGATGTTATAATAAACAGTGAGGAAGAGTGGGTCGCGAAGACAGATAGCCGAAACAAAGGTTAATCCGATTGAAGAAACTTAACAATAACAGGGAAACAAGTTACGGCTGTTAGCCGATATCCAGGATCCGCTACGAAATGGAAAAAAAACGGAACTTCAGAGCCCGACTAGCTAACAGCTATTCAACGAATTTCATTACCAACAAACGAACAATTATATCGTCATTTGTCAATAACAATGGCACTTATCATTAATACTCTTACAATGAAGTGATGCTGCAAGCTGAGCCAGACAAACAATGCCATAGGAAGATATTAACAGGGATCTGGTTGAATAATTTTACACAAAAAGTAACACAAGAAGAGACGCATGTGTATACAAAGCATAGGTAACAGACAGTTATCAGCATCCTTGTAGAAAGTCGTCGTCTTCGACAGTCAACGCAGGTGTATTTCGTAAAGGACGAATACTACAGATCGAGAATAGAGATTGAGCTCCGCAGAACAGAAGAAGGATTGAATGTATCCAGGGGAATCAACTCTATGTAGGTGGTAGAAGAACAGAAAAAGCACAGAGGTCGTAATCACGATCATTCATTATCTCACGTTCACAGACACACACATAGTCAGTAGGAGAAATAATGTTTCAAAATAGTAAAGCACACATGTCCATTAGACATAACGCGCTCTAATCTCACGCATATTGACACAACGTAAATACACGAAAACAGACACGCGTAAATAGCAAAAAAGCAGACTTGCCACAGATAATTAGGTAATAAGATAATACGACTTAAGTATAAACTAACATTGTAACGAAGTGCAGCGTGCAAAAAAAGGTTTGCCAAAGTTTCCGCTGTGATCTCCTCACTGATTATGATGTCGGCTATTATTATAATTATACTCTTATCCTCCTCGATTTAAATAATAGCCCAATTACTATAAAATATTACGCTGTACAGAAATAGATGAACTACTAGAGATTCGTCACTTTTAAACCATATATGCATACCCATAAATAAATTATGTATGTTAACTGTGAGTATATTGCCTTGATTCATACATATATATGTGATTAGCAGTAATAACACGGTTTTTAGTAGTTCTCAATTGGAGAGTAAATGTCCGCCTACAGGCCTTTTTGTCCAAATAACACTGGAAGAATCGCTTTCAACTAGGCTACTATAGAAATTCTCTACGGTAGTAGGTAGTCTTGTCAAGATGTTTTATGTAGGCATATCGGACAGGTGTTTAAACAAAAACGAGTTAATATTGACACATGTATCAATCTTTATGTCGTAGAGCTTCCTAGTATTTCGAGATTGCCACAGTCTAGTGTGCACATGGTCATGTAGGAAGCTCGGCGGCCGTCTATACTCGACCAGTTTATAATCGAATATGACTACATAATAGCACATGCCGAGTTTCTTCCTTTATTCGAGTGTTTCTGGCAGTTGGTGATACCAACGAGGTACGGAGCAATGGTAACCACGTATCGTCAAGCCAGAACTCGATAAGCTACACCTGGAGAGTCCAGCGCAAATTGTGGAAAAGCAGTCTAGTACATAAAAACACCCATCCTGAGATCATTTTATGTATGCTAATAAAAGTCAGTACCTGAAAATTCTAAATCTTCAGATGCTAGAAGCTCCCTGTCATTTAGATGCGTTTGTGCCCCACTGGTGCTTAACGCTTCTTGCGTACGCGGGTAGTGCGGTAATTAAATCATATATAAATCAAGCCTCGCCCTCGATATATGGCATGACTAAGCCATTAAAATACAAGTAATCGACAACGTTTTGTGCAGAATATTACGTCAAACGTACCGATAGCTTATCGAAATAGAAGTAATACAATGAAACTAATTTTATATGATGTAAAACCGCTATCTGCAGTGTGACTGTCGATTAGCCAGTATCGCAGTATAATAAGCGGCGTGCCTACATTTATTTAATACCCCTCAGTGCCTTGTCTAGTTCGGCGTGCGTTCTCTAATCCGACGGCGTGAAATCGTCCTGTGAAAGTCGTTTCTTTTTAATGCGACCGGAACGTCGGCCCGTTGCGGTGATTTAAAGCACCTGTGCAATATTGTGCCTTCAATATACCTATTTTGCTATTCCTGCCTGCCGCTAACCGATACAATATTCTGTTTGCCATTTCGTCCTCTTTAACGCCTAAACACATCGATTCATGTTCCGCAATGTGACAGTAATTATACGCGTCCATACAGGCCTTAGCGAAGGACGGATAATAGTCGATAGCCACTTTTGGGCCGGGACTCGGCTTTTGATTCTGACTTTTTCTTTATACGCTTACTTGCCGTCATGAAAAGATAAGAGAAAGGCCTTAGCTAAGAACACAGATCTGAAGTTTAAGGTGATTTAAACTTGCACGAAACGTGAGGACGGTTAGCTTCGGGAATAGGGTCAAGACGCTGCCTAACCGCAATATTGCCATAGGTGTCTTCGACGTGCAAAAAGGCAGATCATCGTTCGTACGTCTGATAACAGTGCCTCAGTCGCTGTGAATGAGCCCACTTTCAACTGCTACTGTTGTTACTGCTGCAACCTGAGTCTATTTTCGTAGTTGTTCAAAACATGGATTCCAAGCGATTCACCATTCAGTTGTCTGATTTCTCTAAACAGTATAACGTTCTTTATTATTAATAAGCATTGTTTATGTTTGTTACTTACACAGAAAAGTAACTTGTTTAGCGTAACTTGTCGTATGTGAATGACTTCATCCCCTTCCGAATACTGGAGGCGCCTATAACGATTTTGGCGCTTATAGAAAGAGAAAAGAAAGTTCATTGTCGGTGATAGCCCGTTGATTCGACAGAACAAAACTTATTTCGTTATTGGGCGATTGCATGGCGGCTGGCTGTACTGCCATAGGTCTACTGGATTCGCATGGACCTATCTTTCTATAAGCTAGAAAATTGTTATGGGCGCCTCTAATATAGGGCAGGAAGTGAAGTCTGTCACCTATGGTACGTTATGCTAAACAAGTTAGTTCTCTGTGTAAGTGACGTGCATAAAATCACATAACACGCTTTTCACTTGAAATGCAGATTTTAGCGTGTTAAAATGAGGCGGATTTTTTCGAGGCTTTGGAATGGTTTGTACGGCAAGATACAGCTGATGTGCGACACCTTTCCCCCCGCTGATTAATAAGACGTACTTCATAATACTCGAAATGAGAGAAATCTAGAAAGAAGGGTCGCTTACCCCACCACAGTACTTAACACCAATCTGAATTATTGTATATTAAAAAAGTAGCTCATACATGACTATACCTCGATTGCCGTTATTGGAATTCTGGCATATAGCTAAAATGAAAATACCCGCTTCTACGTCAGTATAAAAGTATTCACTAATACCCTCGTTGCTTCTGTTATGAGATTCACCTTTACGGCCGTTTGTCCTACAAAAACTAATATTGTATTACTATAAACAGTATTATTTACAATGTCGTAATATTTTCAATTGCTCTTTAGTCCGTATAAGCGCACCGTTATTTGACGGATATTCACTCCGCGTTTACTGGTTTCGTAACGACCGTTCCTTTGTTTGGTTGCTCCCCCATCACTGCGTTTCCCATAGGCTCTGCTAAACGTATGGTAACAGCAATTGAAGTCTGTACGGCACTGCGAAACGTATGACATTGCTATTTTGTTACAAAGTCGACGAGGACTCTAGGACGCATAATACAGCCTGCGAATCCCCCTCCCGACCTGACGAAGTACCTCGTGTCGATATTAGTCATTGTATTTTGATTCAGTTATCTATTCTAACGCCTTCGCGATTTCTCAAATAATATCAACCAATTCACGATGTACACATTGAAAACCTAACCGGTATGCGTTCCAGACAACAATTTCAGGTCCAAGATCGGATTCTGTGCAAATGGGTCCAGTTCCCCTTTGCGCATATACTTAGGTCCTTTTTCGCGAAAACTGCCTTTGCTCATGTTTTAGAATGCCTACTTCGGCGGAAAGAGAAGTCCGCTGAAACGATTCGGCAGATTGTAAACCTAAAAAGACAAAGCTTGACTTTGAGCTTTTTTACAATTAGGATAAAAATCACATTGTTATCCTTTTCGTCTCACATAGTAAAAGGCAGGCCTATCTGGTTTACTTTTTTTTTATGCAAACAAAAATAAGCTTAACAGTGGTGGATATAAAAGTGCGATTTCGTCTTGCACGTATTACTATAGCACATACGCTGGAGGAATTTCCCAGGTGCATTTCTCATAATGAAAATGTTGACTTTCTCAATTACAGTTATAATGGGTCACGGTTCTTCTGCATCGAAGCCATTTATATAGAGATTGGGTGGGTCGCTAAAGTCTTGGGCTCAAATTTGCACAGTATCTTATTGTATGTATTGAACCCGGATGATTCTAAAACAAATCCCTTGTCAATAGCAAAAGCGTTAACTCTTTATAGATGCAAAAGCCTTCGGATCGAAGCTCGCTACAGATCACAACTAACTAAAAGTAAATTTCATGTACAGAGAACGTATTGAGCGACACCCACCAGCCCTAGACGTATAAATGTAGATCAGCCTATAGCTGTTATCGAAGTTTTGTTTGTGTACACAGTAAAGGAGGCCAAATTTGTTTCTCAAAACAACTTATCCTATTATTGTGAAGGCTCGTCGTAGTAAGGTTCGTTTATGTAGACTAGATATATTGCAACAACGATTTTGCTAGGAGTATAAGGCAACAATGGCTACTGTCGTAAATCACTACCCATTCGCATTAACGGTTACGTATTCTGTTAAAACTATATAAAGTATACGAGCCTTTTCATACACCCTCAATCCGTTTCAGGCCCACCTGGATCTGTTAACCTTTCAATAACTAGCACCTTTTTTGATCCATTAATACTATGTAAGCTATGACAGAATGAACAATTGTAATGGTAGCATGATTGATTGTGATCCACACTAAGATGGCGTATAAGTTCAGCGCTTAACTTCTACTCAATCGTTAAGCATTATTAGCACAGACAAGCCGCAACAAAGGCGATATGGTATTGACACGGGCTACGTTCATTATAAATCATAAGTCGGATCGTTCGTTTAACAACAGCCAACAAGCTCGTACCCAGAAAGTTTACATTGAAAATATTCTCCTAGAGGCTACTAGCAGACCGGTCAAATAGACCTGAACAAACAGCATGATATAGTAACATGCGTCGCGGTTTGTCTTTACTTTTTTAAACCACCTCACTCCATACTCCGTGCATTCGTTATTTTTAATTTTTTAACTGAAAAGAGGTTTCTAAAGCAGGAAATATGCCAGTTTTTATCGGGCAGCAATACAATGATCGTTAGTCGCGTACAATGCCTGCCTGTTACACGGCTGCGTAGTAATACTTATGATTATAAGTGCAACTTTAGTGGACTTATGATTATAAGTCCGCTAAAGTTGCACCCGATTGCTGGTTATACAATGGTCGCAACTTTTCTCTTTGCGAATATGGGTTCCGGCTTACTAGAAACGTCCTCGTTAGAGAATTATCTATGCATCGGAAGCAAGGCGGCTGTTCCAAGCCCGAAAAAGATCAGCGCGATGGAGCGTACCTCCCTTTGATTCTTGTAAACGCCGAAAACTAGGCAGTGCCCCATAAAATAGACGACAGTAATCCACCTTCTCTCACTAAATTTACCACGGGAAAAGAACACTCGAAGAACAGAAAAGTGACATACTTAAGCCTATGAAGCAGGCATGGAAGGCCAGCTTGTAAAGTAGTGCCATTAAAACTAGAACAAGTGACTAGTACTGGCTTGTCACCGATAAACCCGGCTGGGCCTACTAGACATGCGCTGTACCTGCCGTCATGAAAAGTTGATAACTCCATGCCGCCTGGTTAGAAGTAGCTAGAAGTAGAAACCGAGATCGAATTATTTTTTCCCCTAATAGAGTACCTTTAATATTAATCATACTATTTGTGCTCCGCTTGATACTGGCGGTGAAAATCATTCCATGGCTGTTCGTAGAAATAGTACGTGCGATATGGTAATATCTGCCATTAAGTACTACGTTTTCCTATTGTGCGTTGTTTTCACTATGACTATAGTGTTTGCTATGTGGCCTATGTTCCACTAAGTGTTCTTAGCCTATATCATTCGTTGCCACGTGCGTGTATACAGTGTCTTTTTTTGTCTTGTTAGTGACTGTTGGGTAGGGAAAGGAAAAACGTTTACCAGTTCTTGCTATATTACGGAAAAATAAAACGTATTTGTTATACTAATTGCGTGCATGTAACGTCCAAAGTATCACTCAGTTGAAAAAGTATTGATTTACTCTCATATATATTATATTTTTAATGTCAATAAAGAACAAAGCCTAATTAAACAATTCCTAATTTGTAAATCCATTTATAATTTCGTAGTCGCAAGGTGCTACCGATGTCAATGTTTTAGTAATATACCCCTCTTACTTCTAAATATAGGCATACAGATCAGTATTTTTGTGTATTTCTGAAGTAAAGCATTAACTATATATTTGTTCTTTCAACACAACGGAAGTTTGCGGGGCAAGTGAAAACGTTAGCCCACGTCGAGACTCCGAACCCATTGATTGTTTACGGCACAAAGGCTAGTTGTTTTTCTCCGCGTAAATGTGTTTGAATATTTAATAGAAATAGCAAATAGACATCTAGGAAGAAGAGACTGATAAAAATCAATGTCCGATAAAAACCGGATTGTCCACCGCCAACGCGCGACAATGGTGAACACAAAGTGCTGGACTGCTACGGCCTGCGTATTACAACAAAATACTAACCCAGCTTTTTAACCAATTTGATTGTACAACTGACGAGAGTTCATTGTAGTTATGAGACATATAAGACATATAAACGTATTGTGTCATACAACAACAGACAAAACAACGCATGAAATAATTTTAGTATGTTGTGTAACATGTGTTTTTTGTTGCCAAATGTGTGCCTTCGCTCCATCCATTCTCCAGAATCCAAGTAGCATTTATGATATACAATAGTGTACTGCCTGTTTTGAGAAATCTTTCTTTTTTGCCAATAAAAGGCGACTCAGTAGTACGACGGTTTTACGGCGGCAGCAGCAGCAGCAGCAGTCCCGCTCAGTCTCTTGTTGACATGAGAAATGCATTCATTCGCAGATTCCACTACAGTGGACGACACACTCGAACAACGAGCAGATTTCGGGTAGTCGGGGTAGTTCGGATCTGTATCTGCTAAAATCTGCATAACATTCATAAGAAATCCGACTTTTAAGCCCTTCGACGGCGTCTCGAATCGTTCGATATGTGATGCACTATGTTAGCGCAATTCATTCATCCAATACCCTTGCCTTAGCGAGCTAGTACTTTGAAAGAGTTGTAATGTTAGAAAGACAACTTTAATATTAAATACTCTAATTTAACCTGTTATAGAAACATTGTCTTATATCGTAGCGATCTTTACAAGTTCGTCTTACTGATCTACAAGTTGCGCAGACTCTTAATTATAGTACCGTTTACAACTAAGCTGCGATTCCGGGGAATTGTGTGCCGCCACCAATTTATATAAGGAAAGTGAACCAATCAGTCCAGTGTCCTTCGGGACACATAAGATAAATGCGCATTCGACGAGTGCACAAAAAAAGAAGGATGAAGAAGTCGGGCGCAGCAGCAGCAGCAGCAGCAGCAGCAACAACAACAACAAAAGCAACAATAAAACTACACATACGCGCCTCACAACTGCACGACGTGCAATGGTTGTCGGAGCGCGTTTGTGAAATTAAAAAGGCTAGGAGGATCTAGCTATGGCTCCATCAAAGGGTCCAAATTTTATCTAATAATACTTCTTTGAAGTGTTATTTACTTGCCCTTTGATTCTTAGTTCACCAGGACTGAGGAATTACTAGATACAGATCTTCCTTGCTTCATACAACTTTATTTCCTTGGCTTTTTTCCGCTCCACTGAATCAAATATATGTGAACTATGGACCCACTTCTTGCTTGTTTTTTTTTTAGGTCCTACGTGCACATACGTCCACTGATAAGTCAATTCATAGGATTTACTCATATTTAGAGGTAGACGTTCAACAAGAGCCTTTGTATATAAATACTGTAATTATGAAATATACAGAAGATCGGTGATGACTATTCATTCATAACCTTAAGATGCACAAGTGACGAACCTGTAAAATTAATCAGTAGGCCCTAATGGGTGTGCTAGAAGACCGCTGACCGGTGCATGGTATCTAGTGCAACCCCACCAAAATTTCCTGCGAATTATTACTCGTTTAAATACGCTTCTCTGCATACACTTGATTTTTACACGCGTACGTTTCTTTACATCGGAAATGTATACTTTACGTGATCGATACCATGTCTAGACGAAACGAAGGGAGAGTCGACTGGGGATGTAGGGCTCCTACCTAACTCCGGCCCAGCTCTCTATTTAGTCACTTCTGTTTGTTTTATGTCGAGTTCGTCAAATGCGGATTATCTAGGTTGCTATGTCGCCACTTACCGTTTTTTTTTTACATATTTTTCAGCCTTAGGATTTTCAAAAGCAGTTGAAGCAACAAGTACGTCCTGGGTTCCGCATGATCAAATTAACATAAGTTCAGCACACGCCAAGTTAAACTATGATCTGCGTAAGACGTATCAGCTTTTGTACAAATATCAAGCGAGGAAGCACTACTTGTTATTAGAATGGATCAATTGTAAATGCCATTATGTATTTGCAGACGAAGCTATTGAGTTTCGGGATCAAATCCAGTGGACCAACCTCTTCCAGAAGCACTGAAAACCTTAATTAATACAATCCCCAAAATATAAAGACGCAGATAATTTTTTGCAGTTCTTATCTAATAAACACGGATATCATAACTGAATAGAGTTTTCTTCCAAATCAGAACTCGTATTTGGTGTAGTTTATGACATTCATGAGATTTATTACCTATAATATTGAAGAATGAAATTACCGCACCGCCATTTTTGGCGTTTTGAGAGCATCCAGGCAAGATCGTCTATTGGAATTAGATCTTAGAGATTCCATCATAACGTTTGTGTGATACTATGCTGTAGTGCTCACTGTAATATTTTCTCCATATGAAAAAAGTGTACGATCACAGAACTCAAGGCTGATGGCTTAGGTTTATTGTTCTGTTTGTTAAGCGCAATCAAAGGGTCTTTATTTTTGCCTTTGGCTGAAGTTTCTCTTATACAATAGGCCAGCCGATTTACGCATGGAAGTACAAAGACAATACGAAAAATTGCGCTCTAGTAATTACGGCACGAAGCAAATAAGATACACATATGAGACATAACTAGCTTTATTAGTGTCTATTAGTGTCTTTCACTAAACGTACTAACGACTTAATATAACTTATTGATGACCTTGTGATATCAAAGGAACCGTTAAAGTTTTTGTTGGTGTTCCAGTTCATTTTTCTGCTAGACTCATGTCCATTTAGACTTGCATGGGTTTATGCTTCAACCCACGACGGCAACGTAAGGCGCCTGTGTTACGCTTTGTAGATAGTGATTTCCTTTTAAAGATTTTTAAACTGAACTATCGAAACACCGTTTGACAAGGTTCGTAATGGCGACTAGCGATAGGTGAAGGCAGGATCATCTAGGAAAAGTTGCGGTCTATTGTGGCTTCAACAGACAGCAGTCTCGTCTCATATAGATGGCACAAATAAATATCAAGCAGATCACTATTAGAAGCGGGTTCCTGCTTCATCGACAAGGCCCAAAACTGTATTAGATTGAAATAGCGAACGATAGGTTAATTTCGACACGGTAGAAACGGTTTACGTGAATAAAAATTGGCGAGGCCACCGATTTATAAATTTGACTGCCCATTTATATTGTGCATACGTAAGACCTATAAACTTGATTAAAAAGGCACTTCCAAGACGTTGGCCGCATGTCGATTAAACCTTACCTTCTCCACTCTTTTCTCCAATGGCTTTTTCAACCTCTTTCTGCACGAAGCGCGGCAAAACGAATGAAGCCTCATGTACCTGATTTGTGTAATACCTGCAAATCGATAACGACCAAGAAAAAATACGCACTAAATATCGAGCACAGAAAAAATTCTTTGCATCGTCAAATACTCAAATGGGAACTCCTTCATAAAGTAAGGCACAATGTCTTCCTTACAATGCGTTGTGCGAACAAACCTTAGCTTCAGGCGTTCGCAGTCTTCATCGGTAAAAACTGTTCTTGCTTTGACGAAGTCTACGTTCGCTGAGTTGCTTGCAAGCAGAAATCCGATCTGACCACCGGGATAGGTGGGAATATAAATGGAGCTGTAGGCTACGCTAGGAAAAATGGCTCGGCATCGACGAAGGACGTCACCAATAAACTTCAGGTCGAACCTGCAATGTCCAAGCCGAGTCGATGTAAACGCTAACCTCGTATACTTGGTGTCATCCATTTTTTAATGCTCTGTCTCTCATTATCTTTAACTAAGAAATAATAATTTCTAACAATAGTTAGTTAACCATTGCTAGTATTTTCTGCGAAGTCGTTTACTAACCACATTGATTCTCCCTGACAGCAAATGATACCGCCAGGTTTAAGGATGTTGTTTAGTGCTTGGTAGTAGTCGTCCTTATAAAGGACTTCTGCAGGGCCAATTGGGTCCGACGAGTCTGTGATAACAATGTCAAATCGTAAAGTGGTGTTTTTTACGAAATCGATGCCGTCGCCGACCTTCAAATCCAGCTTGGGTGAGTGAAATCCTTCAGCCATGAATGGAAGATGTTCTTTAGAGAGCTTAATAACGTCCTCATCAATCTCACATTGGATGATCCTCTTCACCCCTGGATGTTTGCTCACCTCACGAGCAACGCCTCCATCACCTCCGCCGATGATCAACACGTTCTAAATGTCCGATTTTTGATATTCGCATAGGTAAATTACGCTTCAGTGCAATAAAATAAACTAATATACGATTCAGCAAAAACATTAGCTTACATTATTCGAAGTTCGATTTGTACTAACGTGGACATGAGTACTACGATAAGGTTTTATGATTATTTGAATACTGATACTTGTTTGAAAATCTATGCGCAGGAAGGAAGCATGTTAAGCCATGGGGATACTCGCAAAATGAGGTGACCATCACCGTAGTTGACTATGACTTAAAAGTTGTTACCTGGGGATCGGGGTGTACGTTGAGAGGAAGAAATGAAATCATTTCCTGATAGGCGAATTCATCAAACTCGGTGCACTGAATAGCATTGTCGAGACAGAGAACTCGACCAAACATCTTCGAGGTAAACATCACGATGTTCTGATACTTGCTTTGACCTTCGTAGAGAACCTCATCGACTTTCATAGTTAAACTCGGATCTGAGTTCATTGTGCCTGTTTCCGTGAAGTAACCTAGCAACAAATTCATTACACGATAATATTGAACAAGTTGCAAAATGGAAGATTGTTATTGTAAAGAGGAGCGATTCTATCCAGCTTTCACATCGTAAGCATAGAAAAGTATTAAGCAAATTATCAGGCGCTGGCCCATTACTGAAAAAACCTCCGAAACTTGGAAGTGACTAGCTGACACGAACAGCTGCTAGGGTATTATGATCAACAGCAGTTCGTGATTGAATCAGTCACTTAAGCTGGCCTTGGTCTGAGTTTATTTTGAACTTTAATCGCAGAAAACTGCCTTTGTATGTAAAAAGATTTACGGGTTTTTCGTTGAAAAAAAAGTTAAGCAAAACGTAATATTCGTGTTGAAGGTCACTTCTGTATTAATATTCCCGATAAAGCTACCTGCTGGCTTGACTGCTTCGCACAGCTATCCTTGAACTGAGTCAGACCCTTTCGGTATATAGAAACAGAAAAAAATTTACGTCGATTCGAAGTTTCGCTGTCGGCATCTAAAAGTAAAGATGCGCCACCAGGTTTCAACAATACAAGAACTTTACTCAGCAACGAAGAAAAACAGACTACCGTAAACGGCTGCACTAAAATGTATTTTAAACCGGAACAGTGCACGCGATCTTCTACTTATTACGCACCCCGCAAACGTCATATGGCACTAATTTACTTAAAACTGAAAAAAAATATGTACACATAATGATGCATTTTTTCGTATGTCGCGAGTGTGTATTTGATATGCGATAAACGGAAGTGACCCGTTCGGTCCATTGCTGCAATCAATAATTGTCACCACACGTTCAAACGAGATCCACCCCAACTTTGGAGAGTACGTCGTTCTATTATGTCATCAGATTTTGCTCTCGCCCCATGTAACCTTCGTCGACGTATAATAGCTCGAAGGTTAAAGATCCCTATCTAAGATCTATGCTTAGAACATTCGAAGGCGTTGCTCGTTGTCCGTGTAAAGCCTGAGTCAATCTAGCAAGACGACTAACAAGTACTAGTTATGATAGCTGATTGTCGGCAGTGAAAGGATTATGTAAATCCTCCTTGACCATATCTAGCAGTACGAGAAAAGCGCACACCCCATACGTTTTATGCATTTAATAGCTCTACTGGCCAGCCCAGGCACAGAGCGTCGGACACGATTTAATCAAACACTGTGCAGTGTACAATCGAAACGCAGTGGCAGTACCTGTAAGGCTTGTGTCATACAAGTATTTCTAATCAGTTGCTAACATATAGTGATGTTAGCAAAGCACGCGGTTTGTCTACATCGATGACCCAAATGTTAATAATCACTTGATCGCTTCTTTTTCGCTTGATACTGCCAATTCTACTAGAAGCATCTACTTTGTTCGTTATTTTTAGGTGTTTTTGACTTGCTATGAATGTCAAGAGTTTCTGTAATTTAGTCTTGACCTTGTCGAAATTGCTTCAAAAGAACACTGACTAACGGTCGTGCTGAAATGTCACGATAAGCTCATGAACTGACAAAGCTGTCTAGCGAAGATAAATCTCCAAACAAAATCACGTCTTAGCTTACTGACAAATGTATAGTAGGACTGTTCAAATCGAACCATAACCGCAAACCGATATGAGGCGACGCAAAGTTTCTTGGTGGGTCGTAATAAAGATAAGATTATAGTATCTAAAACGAGCTGCATTGGTAGAAGTCTGTGTCTTAATGAGCATTTACTGTTGTTCATAGCACTGATTAAAATAATTGAATACCGGGCGCGTGTTGATATTCCATTGTGGTCGTGATGGCCAATTCTCGATTGGCCGGCGGCCCAACATGCCCATGAAACACAATATTGTGATGGATGCTGAAGATTGGCAGACCTCCCTTGTACTTCACAGTTTGTGTTATCACGAAACATGCTTTGAATTTGCGAATAGTATATAACAGATAACAAAAAAAAATATACGTAGGAAGTGAGAAAATGTTACGGGCCAAGGCATGCCCCATATCCGATACATAACAGTATGACCAAACGAATAAAAGCGATTGTGTGTGCAATGTATGCTGTTGTATCGCGTTGATTCATCGTCGAAGACAGTCCATAAATTGATCTTTTTACAGTGAAACACTTGTCTACTAGTGCTTATAGCATCTTGCACGAACATGCCATGCACACGAGAGACGAGTCATAATGCAACATTCGTACAAATGCTTAAAAACAGCGTTTCGATTGCTGTACACTTACTTAAATTAAATACAATTACTTAAATTTTTGCCGCTGTTAGACTCTGAATAGTATTCAAGAATTTACGTTTCTTAGAGTGACATATCTATCGAAAGTTTAACGGTTTTGCTAAGGCAAACGTTCGGATATCATTGACATGTCCTTCTCCAGCTCAGACATAAGGCGCTAGATTGGACCATAAGTATGGTCTGGATTTTGGCCTTTATTAAACAACATCTCCACAATTTTAACGGAACGCGAATGCTTAATTTTACGAGGTGTCTACGTGTCTTTTCTGCTATCTGATATATCAGCTGTATGAACCCGCGAGCACTTCGTTTTATTGTGTTGATCGAACGGTGCATTGTATCTCGCGTAAAACTACTATATTATAAGTGAATGAAAGCTTTGCCTACTACAATTGCCATGTTACAGTTGAATCTTGATCCGATGCCTACTAAACTACAACGTATTCTACTCACCCCTCCTAAAATAGTGTAGTCCTCGAGTTGACCCTCCGGCAGCCATTGTGTGTTCTCTTACTTTGATTCAGCAATACAGTACGAATTATTATGCGATTCAACTCTCGATTACTCTTCTCACAAGATTAGCAGATTTCGGCGTTGGCACCAGAATCACCTTCGGGTTCACTGACGTCCTGAGGAATTTTAGCCGTTGGCCGCCGTTCTATCTTCCGCGGTGGCCCCAATTGATACAATTATCTGGTGCTTCTACTATCAAATTGCCTGCCACTTGCGCTGGACAAACGCTGTTGGGCTTGTGCGGCCGCCAGCTTACTTGGTCGAGTCGGTAAACGCCGGGTCGTGCTATCTCCCAACTGTTCTGCCGCCAGCCGCCGGATTTCGTGTTCGACACACGGAAGAACAACGCACAGCACACATAAACCTCCCTCTCAACTTAACTGCAAACAGATTACATTGACACACACTCTCTCCGTAATGATGCCACCAGAAACCAACGAGCAAGAAATCATTTTCTAACGATACAGAGTTACGCGACTTCCTATAGCTTTCTTCCACAAAGCGCATAAATACGCTAACGAACTTCGGTGGTGCAGTATGTGAGAGTAAGAGACGATAGGCCAAATAGGAGAGCCACTTCAATTAAAATAACAAGGCTCGGAGGCGAGAGAGACAGAAAGAGATAAAAATAAGCTTAATCAATGTGGACTGACTTACAACAAACAAGTTTTCGTGAAAGAATCGTAGAGATATCCATAGATCTTGTCACGTACAGTCGGCCACCTCGCTACACAGGTAATAAGTTAAAGATTAGGTATCCACTGATATTTTATATAGCTTGCCGACACGAAACACTGAAAAACAACAGCCACTGGATTTCGTAACTTTATGTCGGGTAGCAACAATGTATAAATATTTGAAAAGTCTTGGCGTCGGTTGTTCGCAACGGCTTATCATGCGTTCATCCACAATCCCTTGTACTAAATTAAAGCTTTGTTCTGACTGAAAACACTAACTCATCATGACAACAGGAAATTTATTAGTGTAATGTAAACTGAGATGCTCTGTTGTCCATTGTCCTCAAGCTGGAACAGTTTCGCAAAAGAATATGAAGAGAGGTATAAGCTTTTTTAACAACTGCGAAGTCGACATCTAACCATGTTGTGACTAAAGATGAGCTGAAAAACTCAAATTTTCTCTTTGCACAACGGAACGCAAGATTCGAAATGCGACAAAAAAAAATCTGTGCAATTTCACAGCTAATAAAAACAATGCAGAGATGCTTTTTTCACGAATTTGCTGTCCCGTTTAGCTTCTCGAGGAACTGAAGTGATGCGAGCTTCAATAACAGAGCTTCATCGTGGCGAGGATTTCAAATACAGATGCTATACCAACAGAGACTTTCATTTTGACATAGCTTCTAAATAAATGGTATCAGTTGCGTTCCAGTGTAGGGCTACCACCCTGCACATAGTTTCGCACGCATGTATGCATACTGATTTGTTGTCTATCAAATACGACACCAAGAGGTGTTTACTTATTTTAGGATTATGAAACTATTAACTATATTTTCCACCATGCTATTTATTGCTGGTTTCTTGCGTGCCTACATTTTCGCTGTACCTTCCACTCTTTAGCCGAAGTTGGCTGGTCAATAGAGTTCGAACGTCGAACTGCAGATTTAGTGCAATATACTTAACATTTCAAGGATCTTAGGACCAACGTCGTATCACGACGTCTGCCCCGTACAATTTGGAACGGCGATTTGCCATTTCATATAATGATATATGACAAAAAATATAGTTTGCGTTACAATTATATCAACTCAAATAACTGAAAATATGGACATAGAGAATATGTCCATTGTCTAAATGAACCAACCGTTTAGAAATTTTGATTCTCTATGGCTGTTTCGGTCTCACGACGCGTATACATTCGCTTACAAGCATTACCTAAATTTTGAGTTGGAATAATCAATAGACAAACACATTGAAGCATCTCCCAAGCAACTTGGGAGTGGCACATTTAGTCTACCGTAACATAATTGATCATCCTGATAAAAATTACATCGCAGATTTATGCCTAAGATTTAGATAATCGAAAATTCAATTATCTAATTGATGGTCCTCGTCTAACGCGGCCATCAAAGCTCCGTAGAATTTCGACATACCTGCATCATCGTTTGTCACATACATGCTGTACAGGCAGCAATATGTACAAAATTGTGTTTCTTATCTTGTAAACATTTCCTTAATTAAAACTGCTGTCGGTGTCGTTTAGCATAGCCAACAACGGAATCGATCAGTGCTCCGAAAGCTCCGAGTGGACTTGTCGATTTTCGCAAAATTTTGAATACTTCCGATACTGCCCATTAGCGGCACGTTTGACAAACCTCGGCATTGTGAAATGACACTGGGGCGGTTGTGCTAAATTACCACATATATCTTGTGCTTTAAAACTTCAGAGAAGACGGTGGACACCATCTACCCAATTAAAGGGGCGCGGAATTAAAGCAGCACAACTACTCTGACGACTAGTACTAGCCCTCGTCGTCACCAATGCCACAAACAACGAAATACACCTCATCCACCTGTTCCATCTCTCTGAGTTTTATGCTCAGTATCGCCATTAAGCATTTCATCAGACAGCCAGCTGGCTCCCAGCATAAAACGAAGCGTATGCCTATGTTCGGATTCTAACCTAGACTACAACGCGTCCCTAAGTTTTCATCTGTTTATCTAGTACGGTTTCGGCGTAAACTTGTCTAGCCTCGAGCCTAAAAATCCCTCTTTAACTAGCGCTTGCTCTGGCTATACAATATATATTCTTAGATACATTCGCGCTTAGCAAGTAAAGCTGTAACGGTGTTTTACGGCTAAACCGTCCGAACACGTCAAAACATAGAGCGACTATAACTGACATCTGAAATAACATCGAATATTTCAGGTAGCGAGATTATTCCGAGCCGGCTTGGACGCGCAGTTGCACCACATCTGTACAGGCACTTGTCGCATTTTTTTGCCTTTGTAAGATGAATCGAAGTGATAAAAAAAATAGCCGAATGATAACTACGTGTCATCTGAACACACAACAAATAACAATATTATAGTAGACTCGTTCCATGCATCCGCTATATGTACAAACTATAGATGAATTGATAAGCAATGGTCCAAACTTAGCATCCAGTATTCTGTTTTATCGTACCTAACGGCTACAGGCATTAGGTACGATACGAAAAGTACGATACTCAGAATCGTAGCTTGCTTGTAACATACTAGCAGATTTATATAAATATAGTACACTGCGAAAATATTACAATTTGTTGAAAGTTCGAAGCATAAATATTATCGCTTTTAAAATATTGCTATTATTTTTGTATAGCTAGACCATCTTTGAAAGGTTATCTTGAAAAGTTTCATGGGTCCATAGAAAATGAACCTTTTTTTGACATAGTGATGATGAGTTAATGCAGTTATTTTGCTACATTTCCATATAATCGACGTAAAACCGTTCATACTTTTCAGAGGTAAAAAGCTCTTTTGAGCAAGCAACTTAGGAAGTATCCTCCGACAAGAGCAATTTTGCCCTATAAAATTGAACTTCGACTTAAAGTCAAAGCAGATAGATATATGACCATATGTTAATGGTTTGCATAGGTCATGTCCTTTGTACGGGACATATACCTATTAGACACTGCTAATAAAAACAATTTAGATTTAAAAATAGCTCAGACACTAGTGTGAACCACATTCTGTGGTGCTACAAGAAATAAGGAAAAGCTCATACCTACTTTGAGAGTCGCATGTATTGTTAACCAGCATTTACCTCAAACTATAGAGCCTCAGAGAGGACGAAGCTTCAGCCCACATAATGTGTACTAAATGTGTGATAACTTCTAACGATTTTATTTCTTTAAATGTTTGTTATTTTAATTTCAAACCAGTTGCGATAAGTAAGGAAAAAAGAATCGAGAACTTTGTTATTTTTTAGAGGACAATTCTTAACCACTGTACAGGCCACTTAGAATTGACTCGACTATTGCGCAAAGCTGAAAAGCGTGATGTCATGCACCCTACTTGCCATACTGATATGCCTTTATGTAGCTGAAGTTTCATGTGCGTGGTTGTATCGTTGTCTACACTCCATTGAAATAAATCTCTTCCTGTATATACAATATTAAGAGTAATATACTCTTTAAAAAAAAATGATTGAACCATATGCCGATCATTAGGCTCGTTTAGATTATATTTTTGACTTTGACCGTATATTAGTTTCGGCTCGAACCTAGTCCTAACCTAAGCGACCATGTAATAATAATACGATAATCCGTACAAAAGACGCGACACAGAAATAACTACGTTTATTTCTATTTGAGTAATGAATCGGATAACTATAAATCAAACAAAAAACGTTTATTCGCTGTATTCAAACAATCTGCAAAAAAAAACATAGCCACACAGCATCGCTGTCATCATCGCCATCACTAGTCACCTTTTTGCCAAACGTATTTTTTATGAGTAATCCAAAACTGCCATAACATTACACAGCCGATAGAGCGCGCAGCGCTTTACCAAGGACTTCCTTATTCGCTCTGTGTTTGAACAGGAACTTGCCATTTAAATGGAACACTGGTATATCGTACCTGTAAGCAAGCAGTAGGTTTTCAGTGGCGACAGATGGCTGTGACTTTGTATGTTTATCTATCATGAACGGAAGAAAAGGCATGAAAATGATTACTTGTCACGTGTTGGATTCTGGGAAACAAGCTAATGTGGACCCAGATATACAATGCAGATACTCAAAATGGAGCTTCTATTTTGTTATGAAGTACATATTTCGAGAGCTATCAAGAAAGCCTAAACCGTATCATCGCTGATATCGATTTGACCGAGAGCACTGCACCACCTTCAACATCTACGCCCTACCGTTCCATCGCAAACAGAAACGTTTTTTGAACCAAAAAAAAAAGCTATAAACTAAGAAATGTGAAAAGTATCAGCAATGTAAAATGAATAATTTTTCGAGTCGATAAAACAAAGAAGACAAACTAATTTGCATCATTTCTGAAATTAGGTACTTCGAAATAGTGCAGTGGCAGTTGCAATGACAGAAACCAATAGAAAATAAAGCATACAGCGAAAAATAACACTGCTAGTCATGGCAGAAAACGCACTTGTATTTACTATAGAGTTCCGGATCCTTTTCTATATCCACTATTTGAAACTCCACATGGGGTAAAAAATCCGCAATTTCAAGTTTCGCCTTCTCACAAAGAGGACAGACGTCCTTTGTAAACAACGTCAACACGGGCTTCTTGGGGGCACCATGGTCACTTTTGTGAGAGTTGCTACTTCTGAAATTAAATCAATGTGTTTAATCCTTTGTAAGTACTCAACTTTTACGCACAAATTTTTCATGCACAGTAGCTAGTTATGCCTCTTATATCGGCATCGTTATGTCTGTCAGAACACTAACTACAATGAAAAACATAGCTGATCCAGTGCCACATGTTCGAAAGCTTTTCAATAAAACCTCTACAGAAAACTAAAAACACCAAACATACTATGCTTTGCAACAAGCGAGAAATACTAAAACTTAAACCTAAACTAATTTCCTCTATTGGTATAAGCTAACTTATCTTTGAGAAGGTAGCATTTTTTGAAGCAACCAGCAATCTAACAGTACGCAGACAAGTTACATCATTTTGAGCTTATTTCTGTTCGCTAATTTAGTTGCAAGCTTACTTACAAGCATCTTTGCCACCACAAATAAAATCTCGAGGACGCTCTTTTAGCAATTACTTGCATTCTACCTTAAAAACGTGCTTACTTAACTTATTAATTATTAATATTAAGAAAATATGTCTAAGCGCAGTCTTTTCGACAGCGCTCATGGCAGCGGCAGGAAATCAGCTGATTGTAGTTTACACATTACAGCGAAGCGCAAGCGGCGTCGTATTTGCGCGACAAGGCACCACTATAAACATCGATAAGGTCGCACTACTTGTACGAGAAAAAATAGTTTTTCTTGTAATTACAATAATAGTGATCTGATTATTTTCATTATAGTGCTGTCGATCTTCAAACACGAATTATGACATATTAAGCATTTTGACTAAGGAATTTTTATTGGAATTTACCAAAAACTGTTATTAGAACCAAACGAATATCTTCTCATTACGTAAAGAGGTATTAAACAGCGATCACCATAGGTCAAATTTAGCTAGTTCTTCGCTCACGCATTTAGCCTTAACATACTATTTTGTCATACTATTTTGAAATACACAGAAGAAAAACGCAAAAATTATCTAAGGCAATATATACTTTATCTAAGCTAAGTGATGTATCGTATTTATAAAATTTAATAGATTAGACACTTTTCGGAGAAAACCCTCTGCATACGTACTAAATACAACAGTAAATATACCAACACATTTATTTTCATTTATTCACATTTATATGTTATTTTCAGCTGTTCAAATGTCATTCTAAATTTGTAACGAATCGGTATGTAATAGGTTTTAACAAATATGCTAAGTTCTCGGTAGAAAAAAAGATACCTAGGCCACTATATATATATATATAACAGAAAACCTCTACATTGAGATTGAAAACGCGGATATTTTTTAATTGGTTGTCTTAGCCTTTCATCTTGTATCACTCAAAGATATTTCCTTCATCATAACCATTCAACTTTTCTATCTAATATCGACCTTTAAACGGCATCACTTCTATTAGGATGCATCTAGAACATACAAAAATTTCCATCGCCGAAGACTCGAAGCTTAATGATACGCGTACCACTATCTTAGCGGAGCGTCAGCCAAATGTAGCCAAAAATGATTTGCGTAATATCTTTGAACATATTGTGTCTAGCCAATTACGAAAAGTAACTGGCTACATCGACAGTCCGATTGCCGAGATCGACGTGCACATTTGCCCGAGACCTTACCTCGAAATCATTTCGCCTATTTTTAAACCAATCGTAAGCTTGTTCTGATAATAATGCAATAAAGGTGCGCAAGAAAGACAGCGCACATGATAGTTCTACAGAGCAAATCGCATGCATGTCTAAATTTTTTTCTTGTTTTAACATAAGGTCTGTGCCTTATCGTGTATATATATATTCAAACAACAGGAAAAATCGCGCACTAGTCCAAATTTATTTATAAAAGGCTGCTAAATATTCGCATTTACAGTATATTAAAACCAAGTACAAGGTAAAATAATCTACTGAACCTATTTTTCTATACAGTAGTCGTCTTGGCCGACACCAAATTACATTGTGTTTATTTGAGACTTTTCTTAGCTTCAACCTCCTAGTAAGTTCTGCACGCGTTACAGAACCTAGGTCTGCGACAAGCCCTGCGTCTCCAGTAGCTTTCTTCTTCGGTTTCTTTTGTGCTGCTCCTCAACCGTTCTTCGGTGTTGTTCTACTTCATTCCAGACAACAGCCTGGTCTTCGATAGATATTTGCGAGCGATAATCCTTCATCAAGTCATATTTCTCCCAAGGTTTGGAAATTTCCACACCTCTTTTAGCGCGCTTTTCAGGTATGTCGAATGGTATAATTATGCCTTAAAATATTGTTGGAAAACCAGTTCCAAAATCAAGAGAAATTTTATGCAATGAATGGTATTTTGTAGGGTGTTAATTAAATAACTGAAATAGCTGCTAAATTCACTTTTGGTGCTTAAACAGTTATATATTATTTCGGACGGTTGCCTTTTACGAATATGAAAGGAAGTTTGCCTACGTTTTACCACTTTACGAGTCCATTAGTTTAGGTGACAAACACGTTACTACTACACTATCACAAATACACGGATATCCATTATCTACTCTATGTATAGTCGGGTCTACTTACGATGTTTGTCTGCTTGCGGACGATGTAACATGCTATTGTCCCATTTCGCGTATTATATATTATATTGTTTCTCTGCCATTCTGTTATTTATTTTTAATATCATATTTAGATAGATTACGCACTTGACTGAAAAACATTTAAACGTCGGATGGGAATAGACAGATGATTAGCTTTGTACCTTTAAGCTCTTTGCGCTCCCATTTTTGCGTCCAGGGCAAAGGCTTCATAATGACCTTCGTTTCATCGATCGGTACAGGCCTTCCTTCCGAATGCTGTTCGGGCTCCATGTCCCATGGCACCATCGAGTACTCTGGGAGTGCATCTCTGATAATCGACAACAATAACAATAGTATGAAAGCGAATACCGTTAATCAAACAATAATAATTCATTATGATAAAGAGAACACTTGATAGGATAAAAATGCCGCTAAAGAACAAAGTAACAACAGTCTTACTCATCTAGTGCATACTGAGGTATGCATAAATGGTTTGCTCCCTTTAGAGTTTTGCATTCAATTTTTGCGCGTTTACTTCGAGATGTACATTATCTCAAGTGCGCTTAAAGAAACTAAGTACAGTGAGAAGTACCTAGCTACGTTCATCGGCAGAACTTATTATCACACACTATAGCGGACGAATTATGTTTGAATAATGCATAGCACCCTTTCATTACGTAAAGTGTTACATGGTCAACTGGACTTTACCATTCATGGGAGTAAGCCTTACTCTATAGCCTACTGATATTATACGTTTTTCTTCACTACTTACCTAAGATATAAAAGATTTTTGTCAAGTCGCTTCTGCAGCCGAAGCACCTGTATTTCAAGTATTATTGGCGAATAGAGATCGTACATGAGCTCGACTCCCTCATTTTCAACGATGTTTCGTAACGTCACACGGTGACGCAATCCGTGGCCTTCTCTGCAGAAAATTTAATATATTTGTTACGCATTTACTGTAAAGAAGCTCTATACGAAAATATGTTGGTAAGTTAATTAAAGTAAAGCTTTTTCTCTGTCTAAAAGTTTTTGTTTTATAGAACTTTGATTGAATGACTTGAAAGATACCGACGAGCTGACCTGACGAACACTAATTTTCGAGAAGTTATTAAAAACTTTGAAAATACCAAAAAGTATGCGAGACGGATATTTAAAAACGATAATAGACTACCTTTTAATACAGATTCCAACAAACTTGTTCTTTTTTCCAGGCGCATTTTTGTCGGTGACCATAATAGACATAAATGTGCCTACATAAAACTCGGGAATATCCAGCACGCTACGCCTGTAATACATCAGATAACCAGTTAGAATTTGCCTAAATTTTTACGCTCGATCTTTAGTATAGAAAAAGTATATGAAAACACGATTGCGAATAGAATGTATTGAAATTGAGCAACAAGTGAAAATTCATTTAAAGAAGGAATGAATTAGACGACTCAAAAAAAAAACTCTTACTGAAAATGTTTTCAAGTTATAGAAAACTATTTTATATTAAATGTGAGGTATTATCCAATGCTTCGGCTAACAGACATCGCGGCGTTTAAAAAAACATAGCAAAAAGATAGCAACATGGCTTTATAAATATGCTTCTAATTTAATGTTAAGTCCTTGGACAGACTATGATGACTTTACATAAGTACATAAATATATATTGCTGTATGGAAGGTTAACATATATACCCATCCATTCGTGTTATTTTTCAAGTTAAGCCAGTAAAACGTGTTGCATCGAGCTTAGTGCACTACCATACGTTAAGCTTATTCAACTCGTTCAATAAGAAAAGATTTGGCCTATGAACCTTTTCAGCATATCCTTACGTTCCAGGCTTTCGGCTAAAGAATGTCGGTGCTCGATATTAGGGTCTGGTAGCAGATCAGGGTACATTTCACCATAGTCAAGCAACTTTTGCAAGTGGGGCGGAAGTGATCGAGCGCCTCCCGCCAGCGAACGAGCTGATGTGGAGGTACGTAATGCGCGCACCCCTGAATTTAGCGCATGTCTTAAGACCGAGGCCATGCTAACCGGCCGTGCGAAAACAATTTGTGTTTTATTTTGATTACTACCAATAGCAGACGACTCTGGGAGATTGAAGTTGTTGTTGTTGTTGAATGAAAATCAGCAGCGTTGCAGACAAAACTCATGTTGAAAATAGAACAATCAAGATTTTTATAGTCGTTAATCTCAATCTGCTTTTTGGAAAGTTTAGAAGATACTATAGCAGCGACGACAAATCTTCGCGAAGTATGTTTGTATCCCCTCTTTTTTTGCCATGAGTTACATGTTTTGCAGTGTGTTATGAATCGATCGCTTATCTATGAGTGAATTTGCGCTATGAGATTCTAGAACAAACTTAGCTGAGTTAACAAGATATTAGCTATTACGTTTTATGTCGAAAGCTAACCTTACACAAATTACCTAATGGGTTTGGCTAGAAGTTGGATCTAAAGGCAGCTCTCCTCAGTAATAGAAAGCTGCATTTCTGCAAAACTGTCTGTTTTTCCGGTTTGGATTTTCAATTTTGCATTGCTACTCCGTTTTTTTTTTATTAGAAAATCAAAAAACTGAATAATAATATAAAATATGAAAGTATTTTTCGGCTATAGCTTTACCCCTTACGATTCGTGGCAGCCCGAAACTCACAGTTGTGTAGTAATTTAGTATTCTTGTAACTAGGTAAAATGCACAACATTATGCGTCTTTATATATTAGTGCTATCTAATTCAAACACATTATTTGAGAAGATTCAGATTTGCTTTATATAGGACATAACTAACTATAATATCTGCTGCAGTAAAACTGCTATTCCAGTTCATTTACCAGCTCGTTTATTGTGCCCATTATTCAAGTAATTTGAGGACATCCTGCAGTGAAAGAGTGAAAATGGCACAGTATAAAGGTGCGGCCAGTGAGGCTGGTCGAGCGATGCAAATCCTTAAACGTCGTGAACGGCAAAAGGAAGAAGTTGAGCTGAAACGACAGAAAATCGAGCAAGAAATGCGTGTTTCAATGGGTGACAAATTTTCATCGCACTTTGATGCCGTCGAGGCGCAAATTAAAAGCGCAACCGTCGGTTTGGTCACACTTAATGAAATGAAGGTTTGTTGCAAATTTTTTTTTCGATAAACAAAAGTGTCGTTCTTGTTCTCGTGCACTATTTTCTATGTAGTAAAAGTTCTTTTACTCCAAGGCATTTTTCGCTGGCAAAATTCTGCATACGGGTTAGTACACATCTAACCAGAGCTGTTACATGTATTCGCGTATCTGCTCTGCAGGCAAAGCAACAGGACGCAGTGAAGGAGCGCGAGAAACGTTTAGCACAAAAGGAAAAGGAGAAGCTGGAAGAAAAACAGCGTGCCGAAGACCAAAAGAAGGCACAAAAGGAGAAGCAAAAAAAAGCAGTATGTATTGTGTTAATAACTTTGTTGCGTTTATTTAAAATCCCGCAAGGTTAAGTATCAATTAGATGTTTTCTCCTCAACGACTATTTATTATTTTTATAGATCACTTTGCCTTTACCTCTATAATAACATTTTTGTAGTCCTTCCATGGAAGTGCGGATGTCGTCCCTGCATGAATTGATTCGCGCGGACTTATACGAGTGCTAAATGACGGAGATTTGTCTTAATCGGCGACAGGTTTGAGTAGATGTCGGTGACTGAGATCTTGTTACCTTTGCTGGGACCACTTAGTAGATATACAAAGCGTTTGGCTATAGCTAAAACCAATGGCATTTTTTCATATTTGGTTGTACTATGCTTTCACATCTGTCCGACAGATTCAAGCGCTGTCATTCAATCTCGACGAAGACGACGAAGTAGAGGAGGAGAACGGCGAAGTTTATGACAAATGCAAATCAGATGGCGCTAGTAAATGTTTCCCAGGCGCTAGCCGCAGTCCAGAGAACTCAAGTTCTTCAGCTGCCGGTATCTCGGTAACCAATGTCAACGGGAGTAACCAGAGTAGTGGTGATGATAGTCATGATAATGATGCTGGCCTTAAAGATTCAAGACTAAACAAAGAATCAAAGGTTTTAATTACAGAGATTAAAGTGAAGAAAAACCCAGACGTCGATACTTCTTTTTTGCCTGATCGCGAACGCGAGGAAAAGGAGCGAATGATTCGCGAAGAGCTACGCCAGGAATGGAAAGACAGACAGCGAGCTCTTAAAGAAGAGAACATCCAGATCACGTTCAGTTACTGGGATGGCTCGGGGCATCGTCGTGTGGTCGACATGAAAAAGGGCAATTCAATTTACCAGTTCTTACAACGATGTCT
Source organism: Varroa destructor (assembly GCF_002443255.2). Classification (NCBI taxonomy): domain Eukaryota; kingdom Metazoa; phylum Arthropoda; class Arachnida; order Mesostigmata; family Varroidae; genus Varroa; species Varroa destructor. Next base: position 13,647,180 of record NW_019211456.1, read on the forward strand.
CGACTCACTCCGTAAGGAATTTTACGAACTGCGAGTTGTTTCCGCAGACCAACTTATGTACATTAAGGAGGATTTAATCATACCGCACCACTACACATTTTATGACTTCATCGTGACCAAAGTAAGTAAATCGCACAGAAGGATTTTTTAGGGCGCATTTTATAGTAGTTAAAATTTTTGTCTGATGAAAATTGCAAGGCTGAAAACAAGGTTATTTCAGCTGCATGTTCGTAGTTAAATTTAAAATAGAAACAAGGTATCTGTGTACCATTACAACTAACTAGTTTTTTCTCTTTATTTAGGCTCGAGGAAAGTCGGGTCCTTTATTTGCGTTCGATGCTAATGAAGATATTCGTATGACATCGGATGCATCGAAAGAAAAAGAAGAAAGTCACGCGGGAAAAGTTTTGTTACGAAGTTGGTATGAACGGAATAAGCACATATTTCCTGCCTCGCGATGGGAGCCTTACGACCCAACAAAGTGCTATGACAAATACACGATCAAGGACAAGAAAAAGAACAAAGACGGCAATGAAAAGGATTAAAAAATGCCGGTGTCTTAAGACCTATAAACTTTTTCAGATATCTACAGATGGTACCACAGGCTAGAAAATCTGAAGTAACCAGTTGATTAACCTAGCTTCAGTTGGCCGACTGCAAGAGAGTAACAAGCTTATAATACCTCGTTTAAATAGATTCTACAGCTGTATCGATTACAGAAAGCGATAACGAATAGATGCACAAAATATTCTCAGGACAAATAGATATTCGAGAATGTCTCCGAGGGCTGATTCGTAGAAGAAAGGACAAAACAAATACCTTGGGTGGCATCAATCATTGTTTCATCTAATAGGATATATTTAGAGGCGAACATGTCGATGAGTAAAGAAAGGTATTATATATTTTACGCCGAGTTGAGAAAACAGAGGTAATCTGCTCAAAATTACTAAACGTAATAATTTAAGTTCCTGAGTTTCTGACCTAAAAATGTGTATATAAGAAAAAATATAAATGGGTTCAATTGACATTGATTTCGCTTAACATATTGGTTTTTTTGATAGGTTTCAAAACGTTTCGCTTTTTTTTAAGACTGGTAGCTTGAAGACTGTTGTGATACACTAATTTGTTTGAGAGGAAGCATACTATATATATAGAATATATATATATATAACAAAAAGCCTACTACTATATTGTACCGACACACATATATATATGTGTGTCGGTACAATATAGTAGTAGGCTTTTCGTTGAGCATATTCTGGAGAGATACTATAGTGACATATAATAGTAAATTATATTTCGCGTATCGGCACCCGATAACAATGATTTAGTTAGACTCTAGTGATTATCTCATTTAATAAGGCACATACCTGTTGTACACTTGTACATTAGAAATATTTGTAACTTAGGCAAATGCCGACGAAGGTTATGAAAATCTGTTGTACGTTTATTAACATACCTCGATCACTGGTTATTATATTATATAAGATATATTAGTATATTATAAGAAAACAGGTAATAAGTTAAGATAGATACTTGAATTAATGTCAACTTTTCGAATTAATTGGACATTGATTTATCGGAACTATAAAAATAACCCTTTATAGTATGGTTTATGAAAAATATCTAGGATAAAGGTATCAGCGTAACTATGTGAATATTCTCGTGTATATGTAAAATAACTCGCACAATTAAATAACAACTCTTTCAGGCACAGATATATAAAACGGCCTGTACTGATTGCCTGTCAGTAAAAGTGCGATTGTGTAAATTGTAAATAAATATGATATATCAGTAAATCTGCAACGGTCGAAAATATTAGCGGTTTTTCAACAATAATTTGTATTCTTTGTAGTTATAATAGTTTTTTTGTGGTAGTGATTTATTATTGCTGTTATAATTTTTTAATATATATGAAGTCAAGTGGAATCAACAACTTAAAGGTAGACAACAACGACGATATGACAGAGAATTTGAATAATTTTCGTCCTCGGCATTACGCTGCGTTAATCGTCCAATATCCACTTAAGTGTCTTCAACAAGACTATCGTATTTCATCTTCAGTTGCTGTCCCACATGGCCATTAGTGGTCGTCACTGTATCGTATGATTTCCTGTTGTTGCCCAGACAATTCGACAGAAAATCGGCAAAAAGAGACAAGACCAATGCCATATATATCAGCGTCGCATTTCGCTGAGCACTTTGTTCATTCGAAGTACGAACAAGCTATCAACGGATCTACATTGTACTTTTGGGGAAGTTCTTTTTTGTAAATCATTAGCCGTGAAAAAAATTGGGACGGCTAAAAAAAAGTACAAGTGTAGTAGGCACGGTGAAGAGGAAATCCTTCTCAGTCTCATTTACATCAACGCATAGTCTTTATATCCAGTTGACATAAGGAAAACGTGTAAAAGCGTTTGCAATGGCAACGATGGTTTGTACATAATGATTAGATTGGACGATTAGATATGATGCCGTTGTAGGTGACCAATCGCGTTCTATGTGATGATGGAAAAGGCATCAAAGGCAAGGACCAGAGGTGCAGAATGGTAACCAGAACGACTTCGATATTGTAATAAAGCTTCTGCATGTTTATGTAGTCACGGTTCTATTCGGGTAGCATATTCGAATATAGGGCACCTCCTTGCTAACCGTATGATCGACCACGGAGTTGGGCATTCAGTGGATTAAACTTGTGAAGAGAACAGTATACTATGGACAAGTGCTGTTAACACAGAACGAAAATCGTAGGAGACGACAGTCAACGTATACAGATTACGTTCTAGTTAGAGCCGTTGTGGGGTGCACACTTACTCGTTTGCTCGTGATTTATGGCGATGACGAAGTGGAACGTAGAGTAGTGTATATTCTGTATGTTAGTGTCCTTTTCTCAAAATAATTAAAACATTTTTTGTTGCCGTATGAAGCCACTCTTTCATCTAAAAAACGCTTATTGATGCATGCTTTGGTAGATATAATATATTATAGTTCTTTTTGGTATAATAAATAGCATAGCGTAACGTTAGCAGAAATAGTTATAGAAATAGAAATAGAGTGAGCCCAAGCCTACCGGAAACATCTAGCCCTCTCAGTTTTCAAGTTCCGTTATATGGGCAATGCCAGATACATTGCTGGCTCTCGTGACGGGCTGTGCCGCAGCGCGGGCGATTGCCATTGACGACAGCCATCCGTTAAACTATACTGAATCGCAGGATGCGGGCGTACCCGACTGCTGGAATAGAATGCCAACATGCTTCGGAAATGTGTCCCGGTATGTGAAACGGTGTTTATTGATTGATCAATATTTTAATTTAATAGTGCCTATGTTCTGCTTTGGATCTTCGTAGACATATGAATTTTTCTCTTTTAAAACAATCTTCTTTCGTTTTCAGTAAACGGATAAAAAAATTATTAGCGCATTATATAGTAAGCCAGGCAACGTTTTTACAACAGTATATATATACAAAATCATTAGTCAACCTGGGAATGACAACAAGGTGACATCTTCAAAGAAATACATTTATTTACCCCAATTTGATTTTATTTTTTTGGTTAGCTTATTTTTTGGTGTCCCTTACGTAGAATAATGAAGTGGTCTTAGTAGAAAATGTTGTAATTGAAAAGGGAGATGAGTCATGCTCCATACACCAGTAATGTATGTTAGGCAACTGATGTAAGCGTTCCACTAGATGTACTACCAGTAGTTTCGCACCAGTTGGGCAGTCTTGTTTACTTTAGGATTTTTAGGTTTTAGCTCGTGAAAAGGAAGATTAAATTAGCCGTCCTCATTTCAATAACCTGGTCATTCGGTCATAAAAGACAGGTTATTCATATAAACAATATTAATAGCGATCTTCTATTTTAGCTTAAAGCGAACTCACGACAACATGAACTTAGATCAGATTCAAGCTTATATAATTAAATAACGGATCTTTCAATTCATTTTTTAATAAAAAAAAAGCTAGTTTTGAAAATGATAAACATTATAGGAGGTGACAATTCCGATCAACATGTTCGCGCTTACAAAGGACACTTTTTTCAATCATAGTTTCACACCTTGTATTATGTAGCTTCACACATTTCCAAAAAGATGCTTAATTCGGGGAGAAAGTCACATGCGATATATACAAAACACGGAAATCTGTAGATTTTTTACCTGTAGACATTTATCGTTGTACTGCAGAAGTCGGACAAGAATGTTACGTCGTTCCCAAACATCACGCGAGTCTTACTCACCAGTACTTCACGCAGCTGTCGTGTTTTATTTTCAAGCGCCAGCTAATTGTTAGCCCTGCAGGTAACGATGTTTCTTAGGCAAAACGGCTGGTAGATTGAATGCGAAATTAAAACAAGTTAAATTATGCGTTGGCAATGTGCACACCATGTATTAAATGACCTCCAATAGTTCTTGAAAATCATGGTGCATGATGGAATCAATTATTTGAGCGTGTAGCACGCGCCCAAATGCACCGATAATTTGTTACACATCAGTCCAATCAATTCAGCTGCTGATGTACCCACTCAAGAGCGAAAAGCGCGATATTTTATTTAACTTAAATTCAACTGAATGCTAAGTTCTAGTTTTCTTCAGTGCTGCGCTATATACCAGTGCTTGCTGTATATAGTGTGCAGTATTGTATACGAAATAAAAGGTTTATCTACTCGCTTGAGTATTCGGAATAGTTGGGAGCTGAATCATGTGATTACAATATACTTAAACGAACTGCATGCCATCTGAGACTAAATCAATCCTTTTTAAGACAATGTCATTGAACCTGTTGACGGAAGTTCTGAAATCTGAAACATGTTTATGTGCGTAACGTTTAACAAAGATATATATTTCGTGTGAATTTATACCCAGGTAGCATACTTCTACGCACGCACTTTAAGTAAGAATTAGTACGATTCAAAACATAAAAAAGCATCTGCAGTAACAAAGAGGGTATTCACCTCAAGGGACCGAGTTCTCCCGATTTTGCTACCTCATCACTTTTAACAAAATTGCGTTGTGTATCTAACAAAAATATCACAGTCCGAGTTGTTCTTCCCACTTTGTCAACTAGTCGTTTTTGCTTTAGAAAATAAGCATTTTCCATAAATATTGTGTGGTTGTAAAGAACGTGGAAGATTACGCATACAGACTTCTTTGCTTACGTCAAATGGCAGAAACCCGATGAATCTTAGCGAAAAATAAATTTCGAAACAGCTCTAATACCTATAGTGCTTTCAGTCTCAAATAAAACACATATTCAAGGTGCTATTGTTTAAATATACTTATAAGAAACAGTTTATTTTTTTGATACATCACCATCCAGAAAGCCACTTGCCACTCTCGCATCTACCCGCATCAGTACATAACTGCGTCTTTTCGCAACAACTTACAATGCAACATCATAATTCCTCATTATAATTATTTACGTTAAGTTAAAATCCCAATTGCTACAAATAACTCAGTTCTACGATTGACTCTTGTCCCCTCCCTGTTTTTTTTTATCTGTTAATTTTTTTGAATCCGCTTGCGTATTACTTTCGGCCGCATTTTGGCCAAGCTTTATCTCGGCACCCTTTGCATTGTCCTGGGGCTTGTTCCAATTCTCGAGGCCCTTCGGTAACGTGGTGTCTTCCTCAAACGAACCGGTTCCCGCAACGAACTCCTCGTACGTAGACTTCTCTGGGAAAGGCCGCTTTCCGAGAAGTTCAATCATGTCCTCACGATTTAAGATCTCCTTGGCAAGGAGCCGCTGAGCCACCTAGAACAAATATATAGGATGAATGATTAGACAGATCCCAACAGACAAGTATATAGCACGTTATATCAAACCCAGCTAGATAGTAATAGCAAGCAGGACGTTTTAGTTGACTTGACGGGTTTGTGCCTCAGTTACTATTTTAGACAAATGTAGATTTAATGCATGCTTGGTTCGACTATAATTTTAGATTAAAAGCAGTATAGCTATTCTCAATGAATTATAGCTGAACCTATGCTTTGCTGGACTTGAGGATCTATGTAAAAATCAGTCAAGCATTATCATCGATGTATAGATTATCAGTATAATGTCTTGTCCTTACATAAATAGAACACATTATGATTCTCAGTAGATAATCTGATTTGGTAAATCACCTTTTCGACATCAGCTTTGTGCTTGGTAAGTAGTTCCATTGTCGTGTCGTAGGCTCGTTTGACAAGAATCCGAACCTCGGAGTCAATAAGTTGCGCCGTCTCTTCAGAGTAAGGTTTTTCCAGAACCATGTCTCCAGACTGAGGCATTTCAAACGATAGATTACCAACCTTGGGATTCATACCAAACTGGACTACCTGGGCGTAGGCACTCTTTGTCACCTGGAGATTGTGCTATGGGATTAGAACAGAATCTTGAGGGAACTCTACAAACGATGTATCAGGAGCAGACGAATCAACCCAGAAAGTCCATATATCGAAAGAATTGGAAATATCTATGCAGGTATCACAGTAATTAAAACAGTGTTGTACACAAGTCATGTACTTTTTGTCGATATCATAGTAAAGTTAGAGGAATATACTATAGTATACAAATTGTACGATTCATAATTGATATTTATTGAGAGAGCTTTATATAAGGTTTATTGTGTATTTCACGTTGTTTAATTTTAACCTTCTGGAGATCATCCTGAGCGCCAGTGGTGATCTTGTTGAAGAATATCTGCTCGCTGACGCGGCCACCGAGAGTCATGCACATACGGTCAAACAGCTGCTCCGTTGTGTAAAGGTACTGCTCTTTCGGTAGATACTGGGCATAGCCAAGTCCCTTACCGCGAGGGATTATTGAAACCTTGAAAAAAATAAATCAATCCACAAAAAAATATATAACAACCCCGAATCGGATATTGGCGCCAAGTCAAGATCGAACTCATCCTGAGAGCTGCAGATTCGCTGTCAGACAAATAAGACTATTTATCTCGAAACTCCTTCACAAATTGGCTTGCATTGGATTTGGTTTGATCGATTTACTTGATTTAATTTTCGACAACAGTCTGCATATGTAGAACATTTTAATTCCTCTAGAGCTTCAGTTAAAAAAAATTGTCAGAACTGACTTTAAATGTGTAATTAGTTATTGCAGTGAGCAGTAAATCGAACAGATTCATTAGAATCGGAGGTGCACTTACATATAAATGCTCATGCTTAGTTCTTGAAAAATTATGTAGAACAGCGAAAATAAAAAAATTATTACTTTAAGTAAAGGATCGGCGTGTTGTAGAAACCAGCCAGCCACAGCATGTCCAGCCTCGTGAAACGCGACCGTTTTCTTTTCATCGGGTTGCAGTACATTAGTTTTCTTCTCCATTCCGGCTACCACTCGTTCGATTGCCTGTTCAAAGTGCTTCATCTCAATACTCTCGGAAAGGTCACGCGCGGCGATCAGTGCGGCTTCATTGCAAACGTTAGCAATGTCCGCACCTGTGAAACCGGGAGTTAGAGCCGCCATTTTTCTTGATAGGTCGTTCTTGTCAAGATTCGTCTTTAGTTTCTGTAAGTGTACTTTAAAGATGCTGGCACGCCCCTTAATGTCTGGAGCGGAGACGAATATTTGTCGGTCAAACCTACCTGGACGCAGCAAAGCCTTATCTAAGATATCCATCCGATTGGTGGCTGCCAGAACAACGACATTTGTTGTCGTGTTGAAGCCGTCCATTTCGACTAGGAGTTGGTTTAGCGTATTCTCCTGCTCAGCATGTCCACCGAAGTTGCGTCCACTACGCTTTCGACCAACGGCGTCAATTTCATCAATGAACAATATGCATGGGGCGTTTTTCCGTGCCATGGCAAACATGTCACGAACTCGAGATGGGCCAACGCCGACGAACATTTCAAGAAACTCTGATCCGGACACAGACAGGAATGGCACATTAGCTTCACCGGCTGTGGCCTTCGCAAGAAGGGTTTTGCCGGTTCCGGGAGGACCGGTGAGCATTGCGCCTTTTGGGATCTTGGCACCAAGATCAATGTATTGCTGAGGGTTCTTCAAAAAGTTTACAAATTCCATAATTTCCAGCTTGGCTTCCTCACAGCCAGCCACATCCCGAAACTTTACTCCGATATCAGCTGGATTTATGAGCTTCGCTGTACTTTCACCAATGCCAAAGATGCCGCCGCGCGATTTGCCACCACTCATTATACCACCTATGCCGCGTCTCCATGACCATATAATGAAACCAAGTAAAAGTATGGTAGGTAAATGCGAGAACAGGCTCAGGCTGTCGAGTTCTTGTTTGTAGACTACAGGAACATGGTTCGATGGCTCAATGTTCATTTCCAGCTGCACGTTCTCCAAGTTACGCTCCAACGAATCAACTGAACCAATGGTAAACCAAAGAATACTCGAGTCAGCACTTGCGCCGGGCTGAAGTCGAACGCGCACCCATTTCTTGTTAATGACTTCAAGCTTCTCGACTAGTCCCCTAGCCAGATATTGCTGTATGAATTCCTTCCAACTGATCTCCTTGTAGCGCATTTCATTCATTGCCAGGAGGCTCACTAACGCCACTGCGCCAAAAAGGGCATACTGCATGAGTTTGTCGGAGCCCTCATCACCCGGTCGCTTGCTAAATGGATTTTTCTTCCCGTCTGGGCCGCCAGGTCCCGCCCCAAAAGGCCACGGTGGCTGGTTTTGACTTTTCTGCTGATTCGGATCAGATGCACGCGCATCATCCTTTTGCACCTCCTTGTCGGGTTGTAGTGGTTTCTGTGTTGCAAATAGATTTTGCCAGCGCCGAATTCCCGGTAAACTTGTAAAATTATACTTGGCTTCATTTAGAACGAGAGCTAACGGTGGTCGACTTTTGTAACCAAACTCTGAGGTCGCTTCTCCGCTCAAACGTCCGCGCGAGATGAAGCTACTACCCAGAGATATTGTTGCCGACGACCCCTTAGTTTTTCCGGCTAACAAGTGAAGCATGTGCCGTTCGATAGGTCGGGGAATTTGCAACAATCGGCAAGACATCTTCTTTCATTAACTTGCAATTACACGTCGAAAAAGCGCACGAATACTATGCACATTTTACAGGGATCATCCAGCCAAATGCTAACACATGCACTGGCTCTTACCTCTTATAATAACTGCATTGAAATTTGGTGTCTATGTTTACGTTCGCTCTCTGCTGCTCAGCGCACGAATCACTTTCAGCCGCCAGCGGTGTTTTCATTGAGGCGGACAGGAGGGTCTTTAGTTGATTCGTTTGCATAGCTTCTACATAACAGCTTACTTTTTTTAAACGACGCAACTTTTCTGCGAATAATGAGTAGCCATATTTTTTTCTGTTTGTTTGGTGTTGCGCACCGCAAATATTTGCTGAATTTGTAGACAAATTACTGATATACACTGTGTTGATGGAATTGAAAGGAAGAACGTTTTGCATATCGTATCGTAATCTTCCAATTATATTACTGCCGAGTAAGGAACATATCATTTATTAAACCTATCTAACAAGTTAGTTACGAGCTGATTTTTTGCCAAAACACACACATTTAACATGTTTCGGCAGAAATCTTAATTAACTAGAAATTGTATGTAATTGTAAGCCATGTTATTTGACTTATGATGAGTGCAGTTTTGAAGACTCCCGCGGATCGATAAAGCAGACGCTCTAATAAAAATAAATAACATGGGTTCTATTATTATGTTTGTAGCACGTGCGTACCGGTATGTGTGTTATGAAATAAACTTCTGCAAAATTGAGTCAATTGGTGAACACACCCAACGTACTTTTGAAATTACTTAAATGTTGATCAGATTTAAACGAACCCCACGCTAGGAGAGTGGATAATGCATATGGGTTACGTGCATGTGTTCTGTGTTAAAGGTGCTTAAGACGTTAGCCATTTTCTGACTGTTAAACGTTTCACATTCGCTAATACTCCCGGGAGGCACATACCGATTGCACTAACCAGTAATAAATGTTGATAATAAAAAAATTATAATGATACGTTCAATCATACGGAACTCTACCTTCAAGTTCAGTGACGATCACTTTGAAATTGTCGACAAACTCTGTGTTGTGATAATTCGTAGATTTATTGACATATGGTAGCCATATAGTTCAACTGTAGAAAAACTGATTTCAGAAAGTCGATAGAATGCAATTTACTTGCGTAATGCAGTCAGTCAGAATGCTGCAAAAGAAAGCCATTAGGTCCATTGGTGAACATGTCGTATTTTGCGTCGTTTAAAGGGTTTGTTTTGACTAACAAACGTACACGGATATACTACATAATATTCACAGAAGACAGGAAGGAAAGAAAATTAATGTGACTATGTGTAAATTAGCTTTTTGTGGAGGCCAATGTTTATTTTATGACGACATCATAATTGCACTGTATAGAAAAAAATTGTTCAGCATGTTCACTAGGTTTAAAAAATACCTGTGTGTCTACATTTGTTAATAATTTATTGTTATGCTTCTGATACTAGGACTTGAAGTATATGGAAATATTGCTACTTCTAACTGCTGTACATGTATTTTTTTTGTGCTTTACCTACAGTGCAAACAAAGGTGCGTTTAGGGCTCTAGTGCGTGAAAGATACAGCAACCCCCAGAAGTGCTAGTTGTTACAATGGGTGTTACAACTCAGTACCTACGTTTTGTGGCCGGACCATCGTTTGGAGCAGTCAGTAACGCCGATGGTCACGCAATTTTTATACGAATCAAGTCGATGAAACACCGCTATGTTGCTGTGACAGTCTGTGAAGATGTCATCCTTTGGGATCTCAAAACAAAACAGAAGTTAACTGTTTGCAAAGGTATTTGGCATCTGAAACGAATTACGCGTTTCGAATACCCAAAAAGCAATTATTGTCTGTAGGACAGCATCACTGAATTGTATTCATCAAGTGAAATCTTTACCTCTGATGGAGTCCTCTCTGTAACTGATCTTGAACAAACAGAATTTATTAATAGGCAGGTAATAAATATGATATTATTTGTCTACATGTTTGTTTTATTAATATTGACTTTCACATTTAGGTGATAAATCGGAGGCTGTACGTTTATGCGTTCTTAATGGAGGTCTCCTTGCGGTTGGTTATGCCGACGGGACAGTAAAAGTTTTCTCTTTTGAGGATGGCTCACTTCGAGTTGCCCTTCAAGGGCATAGGGCTGGAGTTACTTGTATGACGTTAGATCCTAGTGGTAAGCTGTTTTCTGTAAAAACTTAAATGTCGTTTCCATTTTATAAACGAGTAAATCATCTACCACAGACTGCCTTGTTGTCGCAACACTAAATAAAAGAAAATCATGCGTTGATAAATAAAATGATTAAAGACCATGGAACATTTTAATGCAGGTAGGTTTAAATTCTTATTAAATTAAATTATTAAATTTAAGAAAAACAACAAGGTACACAAAATGTAATAATAATATATTATTTTAATTTTAATAGTAGGCATTTAATACTTGCCGTGTTATATTTTTAACTTTTCTGGTCTATATGTGAAAGTTGTGTAATAAAATCTTTATACATCTCACATTACCAGATAGCGATTTTCCCACTGTATTTAAGTGCAGTACTCTCTCATTAACTTAATACCGATATTCATTTTTATTAACTCTTGAATCTTCCTATTTTTTTCAAATAGGAAGTAAATTGGTAACTGGTGCAAAGGACGGTGTTATCATTGTATGGGATATTGTTAACGAGAGTGGTCTTTATCGATTGAGAGGTCACAAAGGACCCATAACGCAGGTAACCAATACAATCTACTAAATCTCTTATTAAATCTAGTCTAAATACCTTAATACTGTAAGACATCAGTCTATATAATACATTCGCTTTAGCCAAACTTCAAGATAATGAGCGCATTAAATAAAAAAAATCCTGAAAATTCTCAAAACCAAGAATGGGGTTTTGTACGGAAAAAAAGTACTAAGAGCGAACAATGGCGTTTGGAAATTGATATGGTCCTCAAGATAAGCTAAACAAAATCCCCTTCATTGAGAATCTCTTCATTTTAAAGATAGTGAAGATTATTCCCTAAAGGCTATTATGTTCTCGAACCGAATGCGATGCTTTTCCTACAGAAATAGAGGCTTTCATCATTGTCATACGGCGAAAAGCATAGCTCTAAAAAAGTGTAATAAAATTTTGACAAGATAAACTTAATCAAAGAAATGAATTATCTAGTTGTCTAGAGTTCAGGGTATTGCGGTTGTAAGCTAAATGAATTTCGTTGAAGAACAATGAAAGTCAAGGTAAAGATATTGGTGAATATTGAAAATCAGAGCTTAATAACTGAAGCTCTGTTTCTCGAAAGGGAGTACGCCGGTGAAATCTATCGTTATAAGTATTAGGCAAGGATCCTTAACCGAAACAACAAGTGGTTACAATCACTGCCAAAGGGGTAAATACACCTCAAGACTTCAAACAGAGGAGGAAGCTGCTGTAGCCATGGAAGCTTTTCGTTCATTGAAGGCGTGGTCGAAGCAGGTCTCTTATTTATACCCAATCGTGCAGACTGTCTTTAGGGTACACTACACAAATTAAATGAATCTATATTAAGTCGATAAAGGGCGCATTGTCCGTGCTCTGTTTTGCTCAATAATTTCGTAATCATAGCAACCCGTTTCAAAAGGTACGATTTTTAATAATTGCGTCATTATCTGTTGTTTTTTTCCTGCTTAATTTTATCATTACTCTTCATTCCTTGAAAGAAATATTCAGTTATTGCCGTTGATTTTAACGCTAAACAATATTGTTCATAAATTGTTCTAGACACCCCAATAAAAGTTAAACGTTTCTGAGTCATGATTGAGGCCAAGCAAGGGTTGTCTATCATGATCTGTGGTTGTTTTTAAGGATGCTGCTTTAATAATTTATCGCGAATATCGCTTACGTATGTAAGAGCGTTGTTCTTTTGAATCGACTTGCTAGTCAGCTAATTTTATGTGCATTTTATTTCAGTATTTTTTTTTACCTAGACTGAAGTTATTGTAAGTTCAGCCAAAAATTTTACAGAGTAATTTTACCAAATAGTATATATGATTCACTGTTGTGCCTTTTCGTTTTAGTTTTAATTTAAACGAAGACGGTAATTAAAAATTTGTGATTATATATCTTTTAGGTAAGTTTCTTATCTGAATCAGTCCTAGTATCATCATCAAAGGACTCGTTTATTAAGTTCTGGGATCTAGATACTCAGCATTGCTTCTATACACTTGTCGGCCACCGCGGCGAAGTTTGGGACTTTGTGGTCATCGATGGAAAATGGCTGGTTAGTACTACCTGCAAGACTCAATATAATATTTTATTACGTATTAGTTACGATATGTGTCAGCCTAATCTAAGTCTTCTGTTGGAAGACTATTAAGAGGTCATCGCTTAGTCGCAGTAAAATATGTAGAAATGAATTTTTACTTGCACTTTTGTGGTCTTACTTGGCTTCACAGGAATATTGTGTAAGTTCTTTTTAATTCATTCTAACGTGCAAACTCTAGTTAGTCAAATATTAGACGGTAAATGAAGTGAACACCTCGTACATGGGGTGTCCACTTGCACGTTATACTTTAACTAGCATGCGGTCACCTAACTAACTGCATAGAAAGTACATTATGTTGCAGCAAGTTTAGCAAAATCCAAATTTCAGGTCAAACCCATAAGTCGTGAAGAAAAGCGATTTTACTTTGTCAATCTAAAGCAATGCTTAACGACGACATCGAACGTTAAAAATCTAAATATTCTTCATTTAGGTGATTTCAGTGTTCATATATATATGTTTTTCCATAATAACGTGCCTTTTTTCTCTGTTGATATTTGTAATATTATATTATCTATTTAGGTTAGTGGAACATCGGCGCCGGAACTGACTGTGTGGCGCTTGTCATTTGTAAAGGCCGATGGTTCAGAAGGAAGAAATTATGAAGAAGTGAAAAAAACTAGAGCTGACGGATCATTTCAGCTCGAGAAAGATGATGAGGATACCCGAGGCGGAAACGAGTTATCAGATCAGAGAAAAAATGAGGATAACGAAGCAGGCGATACTGAAATAGCCTCTCCCCTCCGGTTGGCACGTTTAGGGACGATTCTTCGGCAAGGAAAAGGTACACTCGATTAAATTACTTGTGCAGATACTGTTTGAACCTACATATTGGATGGTAAAATATTGAGATAAGTCTATTGGTAGTACTGATAGCCTTCGGGTCAATTTTCTCAAAGCGATTCTTCAAAGAGTAGTTGTCTTGTAGATCCAGAATATCAGGCTATTAGTGTACCTTTGTTCTTTTTAGATTCATTTGAGCTGCACAATAATTTATATGATATGTTGAAGCCTTCAAAATAGTATTACGTACAAAAGGTATACGATCGGTAATCTGCATGTTACTCTTAGTCGTCAATTATGTTTCGAGATACATTAGAACAATGAAAAACCTAAGATGCGGCTTTATATTTCATTATTCGACTGGATCATGTCTGAAGTCATTACGGGAATAGCGCTGTTAACACTGTATGAAGAAACGTACCGCAGGAAAGCATATTTTGGACCCATTTTGTGATGTGAAAGTTCCTTGCAAAGCATGAAAGTGCAATGCGTTTGCCATCAAATTTGATCCAGGCTGTAAGCAGTTTTTAAAATGCATTTTAAACAATGCATTTTGTAATTGAAGTTTTAATTTCGATTAACAAATAGTTCTGTGTCCATTCCGAAGGTCGAACATGCGGTCTGATTTTAGATAAACGTTCGTTTGTAATCGCTTGTTGGGGCCAAGATCATCAGGTTGAGATTTTCCGCATGCTCACCGAGGATGAGGTCCGCAAAAAGCACAGCAAAAGACTTAAGAAGGAACTCAAGCGGAAGGCTGAAGACGACGATGTCAAGGTCGAAAAAGAAATCTCTGTGAGGGATCTGGTGCGACGACTCAGTGAGTATATGATAATATTATTGTACATTTATTTACGTATTCTATCGATTTATTCTATGCCCTTTTATTTATAAGTTAAAAAAAGACATTTGTTTTATTATTGCGGTAAGTCATTCACCTCAAGCTATTTAGTGTCCCAGATAGATTTGTTCATGTTTGTGATTCGTTCAAATTAATTTTTCTTGATGTAAAAATACAGTCAGAATATTGAGCCGTCATGTTTTTCAGAACATGGATAATATGTCTTATTCTGAATATGTAGAAACATATTTTTTCATGTCGCTGAAATTCAAACTGTTTTCAGTTTGTCACGTATCAAAGGTGGAGTGTGGATTTTTTATGAAATATGACGAACAAAACCATTTTCGATTTAAACTGTGACAACTGGTCCTGGAACCGTTTCTTACGTGTTAAGAGAGTTCGTATTAGGACCAAAAATATAATTGTTGTAAATTACAGCATAGCTAGAAAAAAATTAAAGTACGGCTAACAAAAGAATCTTGTTTACTTCCGTAGCAGTTTTTCGCCCGTATGTAATATGCCACACGTGTAAACATGGATGTTTTAAATTTACAGTCGATATCTTGAGTTTGATACCGCAAAGTTGACAGGCTTGATTCAAATCTTAAAATATGTAGTATGAACAGGGCTCAAGCGTATAACATCATCATAGTTTCGTCAGATTCATGATATTCATTCGGGTAAAAAAGGCAGTAGACTTAAAGCGACACTAAAAGTTTATCTCTTATTTGTGCCATTGTGTTTTACCGAATGCTTTTGAAATGCTTGCGATCTTCTTCTTGAGAAGTCCGTACTTTGTGAGCATTGTAACAACTCCTATATAGTCAAAGGATCCGTACTGCAGACGCCGCTTTTAGAGCAAACTGAGGTGCTGCTGTGCGTTTTTCATATAATCAAACGAATAAAAAATTACATTTGCGAATAACTCAAGTTAGTAGAGTTGACGTGTGCTTATGTGATATAGTGGATGGCTCCTTGTAATAAGTTTGTTTCAAGTCCTTGGTGAACCCGTTCATGAGATATGAGTCATCTACTTTTGTATTTTCAAGCAAAGTATCATTTACATTTATTTTATGTGTTTTTTGGGCCACTAATCGACACAGCTCAGAAAGACACGCTGTCGTTCACCAGGGTGCCTCTGCGGACAGCGTGTTACATAAAACCTAAAGGACCCAGGCTAACTAGTAGGTACAGAGCAGCACCACAGAAACTCGCTCTGGCCTTCAAGACAGGCAGCTTAGCTTTTTATTTTTTATAGCTTATGAAGAACATGCTGTCACGGTTATTAGGATATCGTGTATTTAAAGGAAGAAAAGCAATATTTTTAGCACACATACAACTGGTTTAATAACAATCCGCAGACGTAATCTCATGCAAGGGAAAAGTGTCTACTGCCGACATCTTGGTCGAAAAATCTACATCCTCACTTCGTGCTCTTATCGGACTGAAAAGCAACGCCCTCGACATCATGGAGCTCTACTTTGAAGAGAAGAAGGAACCCGCCAAGGTGGTCGACAGCTTGCGTCATCTTGGACACCGGACAGATGTTCGTACCCTCTGTTTCACATCGGATAACGCTGGTTAGTTTTTCTGCTTTTGTGACAGATAGTATATTATTAGAAACCGTATTATTAAGGGGCTAAAAGTCGAAACTGTGTTTAAAGCTTTCGGTAGAATAATCAGTGTATAACATTGTCTCTTCTACTGCCAGGTATCATTTCGGCCTCTGGAGAGCAGTTGAAACTCTGGAGCGCACAGTCATTTCAATGTATTCGTTCGTTAGACTGTGAATACGCCTTAAGTTGTGGCCTGCTACGAGGAGATCGGCATGCCGTAGTCGCTACAAAGACAGGGAAAATTCAGTTGTTTGATCTGGTTACCGGCGAACTCACTGAAACAATCGACGCCCACCAAGGACCGTGTTGGTCATTATGCTTCACACCAGATAAAAAAGGTCTGGTGACTGGGGGAAGCGACAAAGTCGTTAAGTTCTGGGACGTCGAAATCAATAAGGAGGCTCGGAAATTCACCCTTAAGCTAATCAGGTATGTCACTCGTTTAAAGCATGTTGTATTTCTTTGAATGCGTTCTGTTCTTCTAGTCAGCTAAGCTACCCTGGCCACACCTATTTTTTGGAATATGTTGAGTGCAAACATACTATGAAAGTGTTTTACATCTTACTAAAGAATGTATATTTCGTGTTAAAGAGCTAAATTGGCTTTGAGCTCTTATAGACATGAAATGCAGCATCTGAGTAATAATAGTAGCCTCTGATTTCAGGTGTCTCGAAATGCCTGAAGAAATTCTCTGCTTGAAAATTTCTCCAAACGCGAAGCTCCTTGCTGTCTCCTTGGCGGACAATACCGTCAAGGTATTCTTCATGGACAGCTTGAAGTTCTTTTTGTCCTTGTATGGACACCAGTACCCTGTTCTGTGTATGGACATTTCGGACGATTCCAATCTGCTAATATCAGGCTCGTCGGATAGAAATGTGAAGATCTGGGGACTTGATTTTGGTGACTGCCATAAGTCACTATTCGCGCACTCAGACTCTGTCATGGGTGTCCAATTCCTGCCTAAGTCGCACCAGTTCTTTTCTGTAGGCAAAGACAAGATTGTAAAGCACTGGGATGCCGATAACTTCCAGCGTGTTCTCACACTCGAGGGTCATCAACGCGAGGTGTGGGCATTGGCAGTTAGCCCAAATGGCAAGCATGTTGTAACGGCAAGCCATGACAAAAGTATACGAATATGGGATAAAACAGAGGAACCGTTGGTTCTCGAGGAACAGCGGGAAATAGAACGCGAAGAAGAAGCTGAAAAGGAGTTAGACACTGAGGAAGCGGTAATTCCACGAGAGGGCGAAGAGGAAGTAGCCATGGCCGGCAAGAAAACTCTGGTCACAATAAAATGCGCAGAGAGGCTTCTCGAAGCCCTTGATGTGTTTGAAAAAGAGGCTGAGAAAGAAGCCGAAGCGAAAAAAGCTGGCACCAAACCAGCGGCGCCCCATGTTCTCCTTATGATACACCGAACAACGTGCCGTTTCCGCTATATCCTTGAAGAGATCAAGCGGATTACGGCTGCGGAAATGGAAGAGACTCTTATTGTGTTGCCCTTCGATCAGGTGCTGGCATTGTTAGAAATTCTTGTAGATCTAATTGAACGAGGTTGGGATGTTGAGTTAATGGCTAGAGCACTCTTCTTCTTAATTCGAATTCATTCAGGGCAGTTGCTTGTTACTGCATCTGCTGTGAAGATTATGGACAAGGCCCAGCGGGTACGTGCAAAATAAACTACTTATTATGGAGGTTACACTTAGTACGACTGTCACTCTTAGACCTATTGTTCTATTTAACAGACAGAGCCTGTATTAGATATCCGCTAATTAGGTGCATTAGATGTCAGTACACATATTATGTAAACATCCAACATTGATATTTTATATTTACACTGTACACATAAAGGGATTTTAGGTAAAAGTATTTTGATGTGCGGTTTGAAACATGTTTTATCTGCCAGAAGGGAAAAATCAGCTGAAATATTTATCCCTAGGTGACAAAGTTTAATGGTAGTTTAAAGTAAAAACATCTTTATTGTCTTTCTAACAGAGCTAGTAGACGATTTATCTAATTATTCTTGATTGGCAGGTGGTTCGGAGCCAAATGACGCAACTAGTAGATCTTGTGTCATTCAACCTTCAAGCGCTCTCGTTTGTTCAACGCGAAGCTGAAGAACATAGCGAGGAGAGCTTCTTTGCTGATGCTACAGCGCGGCTCAAAAAGAAAAAGAAGCGAGCGGATAAAGTACGCGACCAAACGGTCATCGTGTCTATTCCGTAGGGTGTCTTACTGCGGTATGAAATGGCCTAATGGAAAATTCAGTAAAAAGGGACGGACTGGTTGCGAGTATTTTTCTCCAGAAAAAAAGAAAGATACTTAATACTGGACATATAAATTAATTTGCCTTTATGTATTTGTACTTCAGGAGTTGCAAATAGACTGCAGACTACTGTACATAAGCAAACATGTGCATACTATATATATATATATATATATATATATTAGACTGCGATACGGTGTAATATTACAACATGAACAAGGTATGATTATTTGTTATTTATGTGGAAAAATATAACAGTTAAAATACGAATGTCCAGATAATAGTTCACATGGGGGCGCATTTATTCCAAACAACTCCATATGTTGTTTTATGTTTATCCAATTATTTCAAATGCTTCTTTTAGACAGTACTATATATATACTTTTCTAAACATTAGATGCATAGTGAGAATATAGCGTTATTGATTTAGGTTCTTACTCATTTGATATCAAGTATTTTTTAGCTTGTCTGCCTAGTAGGACTAGAAATGGGCCATCTCTTCTTGAATAAAGGCCGTAGTTGAGGATTTATCTTTGTATAAAGACTATCAGCATCGGTAATCGGAACTTAACGTCGAACTATATCTTACAGAAGTAAGATCAATAGATAGCGATAGATTAATTCGCTTTAGTGCATCACGTATCTCGCGCCTTCCTCGACTTAACAGCTTGTTGATAATGCAGGCTTTCAAAGCCCATAGAAGAGTTAGCATAACTGGCTGTTGTCGTCTGTTTAGTTAGTAAGTTGCTTTGACACGCATTTTTTCTTGCGCTTAATTTTTTACACAAACAGTCCGTGGTCCTTACTTAGAACCTTAGACCTTAGAAACTTAGAAAACCTTAGAATCGCAGCTACCGGCCCGGTATATCGTGGTTGCAGTATATCCTTGTCGAACTGTGTTGGCGCCAAGCGCTCATGTGTGCCAGCTGATATGTGCATACGTGAAACGTGACTGACTACAGCAGCCACGTTGGTTTGTAGCTTCATTTAAGTACGTAGCTTTTCTGTCATATACGTCACACCTTGGACAGGCATTATCCATTTGTTTCATGTGGCATTGGCGTCGTTTGCCACGAAAGTGTTCCATTTCGAAACCGATTCGATTCCGCTTAGCGCGTGTATGTACGATTATGCTCTGTTAGGGGGTACTGTAAGACGAGCACAGTGGAGTGGACTTTTTTTTGTTAGGTGTAGGTGTATATGCTAGCATTTTGTTGGCAAGCCCTGCTTTCTTTGCCGCAGTTGAGCCAGTCCATGAGACTGATACAGCTCGACACGAAGAGTAAGTGAAAGTTTTTGTTCATTTGTTGTTGTGGCCTCCATGGCTATACAGTCGTACGGCAAGGCTCTAGAAATACAACAGGGTGAACCCTGTACTATAGAGACTTGGAATATTATAATAGTTCCGAAATGACGTGATTCGAGGAAAAATTCAAATCAATATACTACTTCTAAAACAGTATGTTCATACCTACATGCAGACTAGTTATTCATATGTGATGTTTATGTACTTTAATTACAGTTGGCGCAGACACGGGTATAGTAGTTAATGCATAATGCCTTGTACATAAATTTGATGATAGTACTGGTTGACGGTCCAAGCACTTCTGACTCTATTGTTGTGTAGAACATTCATGATTGCGCTTAATCATTCAACGATGCAAAGACTCGAATAAAGAGCAAAGTGATGTCACTGCAACAGCCTGCACTAAAAGATGAGTAAGACAGTTGTCATCTTAGTAGAAGGATGAGCCATTGTGCTGAGCAGATTTAAAGGAAACCTGTTTGGGTTTCCATCATCAGAACTCAGTTTCTAGTAGTAGTTTCTACAATTTACCACTTTTCTCTTACATTTACAACGCTGAATTGTTTAACTCAACTAATTAATCCTGATCTAGTGAGCATTTCGACTGCTATCTTGTACAGTGTTTTGGAGAGTCACTCATGCCAAGCAGTGCCTTTAGCATCTTGGCGATTTTAATAGGTGCAATCTTGAAACATTTAAATTGTTTTGATATTTGGTTATTAAGATGTATTTCTTGTTCATATACTACCACAGTTCTAAATCTAATCTACAACAAATGTATTATATATACAAACCTTACGATTCTTGAGATAGCAAGATGCATAATATGTGATTTCCTAATCGTCTCAACAGTTTATCGCATGCGGGCAGTGTCGATTTTATTTTTTGACGCTTTATGCTATGCGAAGGATGCCATAATCTTAACGACCGTAGAAACCATGGAGAACATGTACAAGCGCAGATTCTCTCTTCTAATTATCCAGAATTATACGGGTAAGATGTACATAAAATACTGTCAGCGAATTATTTCCATAAATTCTGCTGTAACTGAATATCATACTCACTATGTGCTATTAATGGAGTGTACATAAAGCGTCATATTTAGGCTAGAAAAGCGTACTTCCACCTTATGCTATGTTAATTCCTCTTTATGCTGTTATACCGATTACTGCCAGGATGTCGATTGGCCAGAATATTTTCGACATGAATTTCTTTCGAGGGACAGTAACAAGGCCGCATCTGTGGAAAGGGAAAGGAATCGTGGTATTACGTGCCACCAAGCATAACGAACGGTTATATCGAATATTTCGAGCAAATCATCCTAGTTTCGAGGGCATCGAAATGCCTAGTGAGGTTTGTTTCAGCGACGACGAAGTTCGCCTGCCTCAACATGAACGCCAATACCTCATTTCCGGATACAAGGTGCCTATTTTTTTCACACTTATATGCATTTAAACACATTTCTGTGTTTGACATGGATGTGACGAAACGGCAAGAAGGTCTCTCAAACCAATTTAATTATAGTATATCACGTATTCTACGTCGAGACGACTACTTGCGTATGGCTTAGTGCTTTCCTTGCATGACAGTAGAGTTATACAGATGGGACAAAAATCATGCAGGATTAGCTGGCCCACGGCGACATGTACTGAGGTCATATGTCGTGTGTCTCGACCGCCAGGCCAGTCCTTTGTTTCGTGCTAGGGTCAGCCATCTGGAACAACGTTTAGCGGCAAGTACCAGACATAGATGCAATAAAAGGACCTATTTTAGGTACATTTAGATAAAAAAAGAAAGTATATAAATGACGCAAAACTAATATTCATATGAGCCAGTCGTATGTTCATGATCCAATCAAATAAATACGCCAAGTATTACTTGATTAAATATCCATGAAGCTTTGCCAGCAGTGTTTAAAAAGAAAACATAACACCTATGGTGGGCGCTTCATTACAGGAATCTTCGCTAAGCTACAAAACGACTGGCATTGTGAGAATCTGGCATCTCAGTTTATAAAAGAAAAAAAAAGGTTTCTTTTTCAGATAGAATTATACAAAGGTAAAACGATAAACTATTCATGTTGCTTAAAATTCATGGATTTGTTCACTCTGAAGGACGGCCGGACCTTTCAGGAACGTTAAGTGCGACCAGTGACGCCCTATCTTCTCTCGCGCACGGGGCTGGTCTTGTTCGAAATAAAGGTGGCTCCAATTGTTTCGTACGAAATCCGAATTGCCTAGTATCATTACTCATCGAAACAGCTTGAAGGACTTGATAGAGTTTAACTTTCTTTCTTAATACGCTACATCGTTTATCAATAAACAGATACGTGCACCTTCTAAGCGACACACCGCTATTTGTAGAGGATCTGAAATGCAGATTCAAGCTTGCCATCACCCTTGCCTATTTGGAGTTTATCAGTACTTAAGAGAGAAAAATGACGGTAATAATACTAAATAATAAAAGCCATGACTCAGTAAGGCTGGAAAGGGCCGAAAAGAACCGGCATATAGTTACACATTTGTCACACCATATGTGACACAGCGGGTTTTCATTTGCCAGAGCTGCGATTATGTCCACAAGATTTGGCGCAGTATGCCTGAGATACGATGCGCCGCTATGCATTATAGTATTATCGTGGGACAGTTTCACCGATCCAAAGAGGAAAAATTTCGTAGCTAATACGCTCCTTTTTACAATACGATTGCATTTGCCTAAACACAAGTGAACGATCCGTATACTAGATCATTACTGGATTTGCGCTAATTGCAGGTAATATTCAAGTTAGACGCTATTACTCCTGGCATACTTCGAGCTGCACAGGTGAGTAGTATATACGATAAATGCAATCAAGCTTCTTTATTGTATTTATTTATGAAACAAGAAGTGTAAATTTGTAATGTAGCTAAATAGACGTTAACTCATAGGTATACCGCACTATGCGCGTACTATTCCTATTTCCATAAGCGCTTTCGCTTATTGAATCGTTGCAGATTTTGCCTGAGTTAAACAGTCGCTATAAAGCTACGATCACGTACCGGTCTGCATGCCAGAAAGACAATTATTTTAATATTCGGGCGATATTGTGGCAGTTAAACGTAGAGGTTGTCCTCTCTCCTGAGTCAATCGACAAATTTCGTGGAGAGCCGGGATTTGCGTATCTTGAAAGCACGCTTAAAGTTACCGGCCTGATAAACCTCAGCTGGAACGAAACGGTTTTAGCTCATACCGAGCAACGTATGCCTATTGGCGATCTTCTTAAATTCTACAACGTTCCCGGTCCGGACCCTAGCCAGCGAGCGATTGTGGACGTTCATTCAAATCGCGAGGCTACTTCATCTGAGGAAGATGACGATGACGAGCTACGAGAAAACGTCGGAATAGCTAGTGGTCATGCAAGAGCCGAGTCAAGAGAATCAAGATCAGAAAAATCGTACTTCACAGAAATCCGGTCCAGATCCTCACTAGATATTAAGCCAATACATTTGCCGCCAACAGGTCGACCGTGTTGTTCGATAGGATCTAGACCTTCATCCAATCTAGCAGCTGAAACGCCGAATTTTATGGCTGTTGAACCTCACTGCCCCCAGACTTGTGAGAAGAACTCAATGGGTCCATGCCGCGCTTATGATGAAGCAACAACAGACGATGATGATGAAGCAATTTATGATGGTCTCAGAAACCTCAATGAAGCCACTTACGCGCAGGTATGGCACCGAGTGAATTGTTCTTGCTGCCCTGTAAACAGGGAAGAGGTCCAGTCGTATCAACCTCGCCGACGTCCAGTGCGACGACGATCGGTGTCTCGACCTCGAGAACATCATCGACATGGTACAGATCCTGGCTCCCGAAACTGTTGCGATTCAAACGAGCGGGAACGCGTTGTTCAGCAAACGATAATGCGTCAGCGATCTCATAGCGTCGGAATGCCTGAGGAAGCACACTGTGACAGTAGACATCGCAACACGCGTACGTACGATCGCTGGAGTTGGGGAACACCCGAAATGGCTACATCTGCGCATGGCGGCATGATGCCAGTTGCAAGTGACGCCGCCACTATACCTTCCGGTACTGCAACTGCTGCGGTAGTACCAGCAGCTGCTAATGCTGTATGCTGTCACGGCGCACTTTATACGCCATGGCAGCACCAACCGCCATTCTATGGACTGGTAGGTGGTTTGCCAACTTGTGCTACGCCAAATGGAACTTTTGTCCTACAGACGCCTCCAGTGAGCAATTTCCCTAACGCTATGGGCACCGACGACGCAATGCATCTCCACATCTATCAGGTCAATGAGAGCTTACGTAAATCAAAACGTTATTGAGCTAGTCATTGAGCTTATGAGAATGAAATAACAGAAGCGACTCCGTAACAAGATGACTGTTGGCATCATGGGACGAAATTCTAGGTGCTTCATCACAAATAGGAGGAGTCAAATAGGTAAGGCTTCTGTAGTACTACCATTTTGGCTTAATTAAGTTATTATGTAAAATATAACCTTATATGCTTTTCGAAATCCAAAATGTACACCGAACATGGTTACGTGTATGTGACATTACTTTTGAGTAAAATATTCAAGTCTAAAATGCAAAATCTTCTGTAGGATCGTAAACATGAAGACTAAGCTCTCTAAAAAACGTACCTTAGAAGTTTATATTAAAATGACATATTCTTATATACAGCGGTGTTTCTAGATTCTTATAGAGGTAATAATAAATAGCAAATTCTATTGAAGGCGGTACCCACATAGAACGTTTAAACTATGGAACACGTGCGTCAAATTTATCAAGCTATGTTTAAATGTCTATGGGTGAAATCTTAGTACTAATATGTTTGTATTTCCACGATAAATGTGTTATGCGAAAGTATTTTAACGTTACAGTTTGACGTAAAGAGAATAAAGTTATAAACAAGAGCTACATGTTTTTTCATGATTTTTTGTTTTTTTATCAAAAGTATATAGAGGTTTAGCTTAAAAATAGGTGTATTTAATATTTAACCTCTTCTTTAGCGCGTGTTTTCTATATGGAATCAAGGGCGGCAGACAAAATGAAGGTCCAAGATAACTGAGTTGTTTTACAAATGAGTGCCTTTGCTTTCCTCGGCATTAGGTTTTTCATACAATAGTAATAATGATCAACTACGTAAATGTTGCTTTCTTCGAGATAATATTAGAATTGATTTATCCTATCTATACTTAGATAAAAAGGCGTGACTCGGATTCGTTTGATCATCAGATAATTGATTTATTTTGACAGCTCGTCAAATCCTAGAAATTTTTTTTGTTAAACGATAGACATCCATTTTCATATTCAGTAATGCTGCTGAATTCGAGCAATGTTCTTACTTTTGTTCTTAAACAAACGTATAAGGCTATCGTACAAAAAATATTATATTGCTTGATTTAATTGATATTTCAGTAAAAGCATGTACAGCTGGCAAGTACAAGGAGCATCGTAAAGAGTTCTGCTGCTTCATGCACCTTAATTGAATGATGATTAGACGGGCAATAAATTTTGAACAACAGGGAAGCAACGGCTCCGATCTTGAACTAGATGCGCGGTTTGTCATAAACCGAATTAGCCTCAACCATGATATAATCGTTGATTGCTGCTCAGGATTGTGCACAGTTACACTATTAGACTTTTGCCTGCATTTTCTGTAACTGTGAAGTACGTACTATGGGTGCCGTACTACCTGCGCCAATTTTGCTTCGGCTCGTTGAATCTAGGTCGGCTATGCTTATGCTCTTCGTCGCAAAGGTGACGGGGGAAGGACAAGGGCCAACGTGGATGGCCTGTGGCTTAAACTTGACCCAAACCTACTGACCGCTATAACATGGGCCACAGCCTATACAGCAAAATCTCGCCAATAGCTGAGTGAGCATTCCGGACAATATCCCGTTGCACTGAAGAGTGGACAACGCTGTGCCTATAAACAAAGCAATGCCACACTACGGTCAACTCAGCTAGCCTATGCGAAAAAGGATCTGAGAGGTGTACGGGAGAGATGCTGTTATATTAATATATCAGACTAAGCCGAGGACGGAGGGATCGAGGTCTAACTTAATTAGGTCGCTTTCGGAGCTGTATAAGCGACAGTGTGCTAAGTAGGTACACTCAAATGCGCGGGAAATCTCTTCACTGGCTTTTCATTATAGTTCGACCCTTAGCCAACGTAGGCAACGTATTCTGGCCTAGGTAAAATTCCCTAAAAGTGTTCACTGAACAGCAGCGTCATATTATTGCCTTCGGTAGCTAATCCCGTTTTCGAAGAAGAAATAAAGAACCAACGATAACCAGCACAGACTGCAATAAGTAGATGAAATAGTAGTTTGCTTAGAGAGGCAACGGTACGAGTTTTTAAAGTTAAGAACTACCTTAAGATATAATTAGGCTTATTTGAAAGAAGATCACAGGCAGGTAGCTTAATTTTGAATCGTTTTTGCTTTAAGTTAATTACGCGCTTCCAAAAAAAATGAGACTTAGCGGTACTGAATGTACCTAATATTATATTAGTTGACGTACATGTCAGTTTTACGTTTTTCATATAAAGTGACGTGGTGGAAATCCGCCAGTATGCAATGGATACAATTACGTCTATTTATTTCATTGTTTTCTTTAATACCTAATAAAAAGCATTTCTCCCCTTGCGAGATCACTATAGTTGCAAAAGGATGCAGCTGTCGATCTTCAATGTATAAGGGAATAATTTCACCTCAAAGATTTGCGCCAGTGATTCGCTTTCCACGCAATTATCTCACGGTTTGTATGCTAGTATAAAAACATCAATATTATCACTTAAATTATAGAGATAAGATTTCTTTCCCCGTTTATGCTTTTCGATAATACGTTGGAAAATACGGCCATTTTACGATTGCTCATGTATAGGTAATTTTATATGCTGAGTTCAGAGATATTATTGCCCCAATTCTTAGTTAATCGACTATCATAGATTTCGCTATACTTACTTGTGGCCAATACATCCTAATCTCTAGCAACTCGTCTGCCTCCTACCCTTGCCCTGCTGCACCACATGGGACTGGTTTTCTGTTAGGGCGACCCTCTCTCACTCGACCTAGATGAGCACCGCACGACCCGGTTACTAACAGAACTGCTAACGTGCCTTTTCTCTTAGGTGGAGCCAGCCATGAAATCCTAGTCTTCGTAGATTTGCCTAAATTAAATGAAAAAATTAGTAAGACTCCCAACGCGACTGTAATTTCTTAATTAAAAGGAAAATGGCAGTATCTTAAAATGAGGTTCCAAAGAAAAAAAATCATGATCCGTCATGTGATCCTTCGGGCTGATGCCCCAGTAGTCAAAAGCTAAGTACAGCCCCCAACAGGTGTTAATACGATGAATATGTTTCACAAGCGGTACCCTGAAAAGAGTTGCGTTGGAATGGTCGCAACGATCGTGTGAGCGATAGAACGGATTTTTTCCTAACTGCAAAAACACCTTTAGGGGCGCATGTGATAGCGCATAGGAAGCACAAGCAGTATTAATGTGTTGAGGAAAAAATTTGTATGCTTTAGAGAGAGGGCATCGGAATAGTGTGACGACAAAGTACCTCCGGTTAAAAATGTCGAAGATATCTTTACACAGTGTAAATGAAGAGATCTTTCCGGATCGAACTTCGTCATCTGCAAAAGCTTCCAGTGTCCCAACAAAGGCGTCTACTCCTATTAAAAGACCGTTCACTGGGACGGTAAACACCAAGACGGAGATTCGACGCTTTTCATTGGCTTCTGACAAAATTCTGAGCGGACTGTATTCCCAAAGAAGCTCTTTTATTTCGAAGTCCCAGTTATCACTACTTGATAGGGCCAAACAAAGAGATGAATCTCGAAAAATTACACTACCAGTGGAGGAAAGGGTTCCAGTGCGAGTGGCAATTCGGGTGAGGCCTTTCGTTGTGTTTAGGAGTCTAACGGGGTAAGTTTCCTGTTTACCTTTGGCAGAACCTTACAGCACACACTTTTTTTTCTGGTTTTAATGATAACTCTACTGATCAATAAACCTTTGTTCATCCTATCTGTGTTGTCATCTACGTTTCCATGAATTCACGGTATTTTCGTTTAGCGAAGTTACCTCTCGGTTCGTTAAAACGACCAGGCATATATCGGTATTGTAAGCGTATCAGCTCGCCGGACTAGAAAGCAACAGTGCAACGTTTACCGTTGAATTGGTGATACAAACTTACAGGGATAAACTTACTAGATAAGTCGGCTAAGCTTTGCAAACTTCACGGTAGAGCTACGCTAGACATTATAAACGACTGCAGAACGAAAAATGGTTACTTGATTTGTTTTTACTTAACATTTATTTTAACATTTTTACTTAAGGATTCTATTGTCTGTGAGACAACCCTAGGTTCCCAAGTCGAGGTAACTTTGAAAAAAAGCTGCGACGTTGCGCTAAATAGCTTTCTTTAGGCTACCGCCCACAAAAAGTATGCAGCTCGGAGTTTGTTGGTCACTGTTTACCTCGTAAGAATGACCATTTAATCAATTTAAGGTTCGCATCAAACAAAATTGTATCGTTCTCTAAGATATTAATTTGCATTCATCTGTTATAAATTATAACTTATTGATAACTTGATATTTTTACATTAGATGGTTAAAATTAATAGTAGAGTGGATTTGGCTATCTGATATTAAATAGTTGAATAGGTTTTTGCTAAAGCTTGTGCTTGGTGTTTACAATGGTAGTAAAAAGAAATTAAGGCATACTTTATTGTTTACCTGTTAATAAAAGGTAACAGGAATATACCATTATACAATATTTGTTTTTAGTTTTTGAGATTTACAAAACAAGATAACGCTACGCATGATATAGGAAAGGTGTTTGGAATATCTGGTATTTGTTTTTAGATGTTAGCAGGCTGACGAGTTTTTCTTTGAGTGAGGTGTGCTAAAGGACGCCATCGTTATTCTGTTCAAGGTTGCTTTAGAGCTTATTAACAGCTTACCTGAAAGTGTAGAACGATTTTATTTTATTCAAGAAAGCATCTTATAAACAATTGTATTATATGTATTTATTACATCAACGAGCTTAAAGCAAACGACAATCGTTGCGAAGTTCTGGACGCGATGTATGTTTAATTATTTTTTAGCCTTCCCAAGTATAGAGACGTTTAGTTAAACCTGTCTCAAGCTAATGATCGTCGTTAATGATGGGCTAATGATTTTCAAAATAATTTTAATTAAGAAAACTAATTCGGGTTGGGTTTCGAAAGTATTCGGGTTGAAGTTTCGAAGATCCCCGTGTCCACCGGGCGTTCGCTTCTTTAAATTTCAAGGAGAACTATTTACAGCCGTCACATTGCGTTAGGTTCGGATGATATCACACTGAGACCGAAGTGTATGATACCGTGCTATAAAGAAATCCGATTAGACCTTAAACTGATCAAATAGAACCTTTAAATAATAGCAATAGTACTACAATATATGTATAGTATTAGCTTTACAAGCGCCCACTATAATACTCTAGTTAGTTCTAGAACCACATTGCCCCACCCTCTGAACCCACCGAAGCATGACCTCGGAGTAAATGTAAGCTTAACAGCCGAACGCACCTGAATAGCAAGCGATTCGAATCAGGGTGAAATATTATGAAGTTTTGTAGCTCAGTTTCTCGTACACCAATCTGTGTATACCCAGAATGGTTTATTATAAGGAAAGAACAACTACAGTAATGTAACAAGTTATTATAAGGACTAGTTAAGTCAAAATCAAAATTATAATTGCAAATGCGAGTAATAAACATACCTAATCTTATAGGGTATCTTCTGTGCTAGCTGACTAGCTGCAATAAGCCATAAAAAAATAGAGAAATGGAATAATAACTTGCCAGAGGTACACAAAGGCCTATCGAAGTTAGATTACAAAACCAACACATGCAAGAACGAAGAAAAAGAACTGATTTCTGTATTTAATAATCTATATGATGAATAAAAATTCATTTAAATAGTATAAACACTTATGCGCGCATAGTTGATTTGATTCATTTTTTGTCTCTTCTAGCGGTTATCTGCGCAAACCAGCCATATGTGTCAGTATGGATGCACACGAAGTCCGATTGCTAAATTCAGATCATTCACCTAGTAGGATGCAAAGATTTCCCTTCGAAAGATGTTACTGGTCTCATGATGGGTATGTTAATATGACAGCTACAGTACATATACAACGTGAATTATGTGTATAAAAATAAAAAAAAATTTAGGAAAAAGGAGAGACAAGGCAAAAGAAAGTTCGCAGTTACGACAGAGGAAAGTTTGCAGTCAGGCAAAATTTAACTTTGTAGTTAAAAAGAAGTAAATACTGATTCTTTTCGGTCTTAACTTTCACCTAAAAGCTTATTTTTTCTATCGAAAACTATACGCTGGCCTGAACTCTAAGCTGACCTTCCCATATTTTCTGTCTATAATTGTACTATAACATCAGTCGTGTTAATCCATTTATACATATTTAATATCAACGTAAGTAAAGCCATGTGTTGAACTCTGTGTATATTCGATAGATTCGTCCGGCTAGACAACGGGTACTTATCGGCGGACAGTGATCACGAGAGAGGTCAGCAGTACGCAACCCAAGGCATAATACACATTCAGGTGGGTCACATTCGTATACCAATTGTAAACTGTATGATACGTTTTGGAAACCCTGTGAAATATAGAAAAACAAAAATTCTTTAAAAGATAATATTGCTTATGTATATGTGTGGATGTGAATCGATGTTTTATTACAGATTGGTCAAGAAATCGTGAAATGTCTTTGGGATGGTTTGGACTCAACTATAATAGCCTATGGCGAGTCAGGGTCGGGAAAAAGTTATACATTGTTTGGAACAGCCGAAAACAAGGGTTTAGCACTTCGAATATACGATGATCTTTTTTACCAGTCGGAAAAACGACGTATCACAGACAAGGTATTATCATCGTACTAAAATTTGTACGCAATAATCAGTTAAAACGTTACCTTAGTAGGAGTAACACGACCTCTTCAGAAGAAAGCAGGCAGAACTTCGAAACCCATGTTAAACTTCTTATAAGTCTGTCTCACTTTAACTGGCCGCTTTATTTGTAGTTGGAAAAAATAATGTGCCTTGTTTAACATAATCGTATTTACCGCTATGTAAACAAACTAGTATATTAGATTAAATAAGCATTTAGTGTAATTAGAAATTTTGTGCGACAAAGGATCATCTCTTTTTGCTAATATTGTTGGAACTGTAGGTGGCAGGCCACACACATTTCATTCGTCGTTTTAATATATCGACATTGTTTCATGCCTAAATCGTTGAAATTTTTTAAGAACTTGACCATAATTGGACCTGGCTTGACTCATCATTTATAAGGTCATCTATTTGCTTGTACACTAAGAAAGGACATTTTTCGGAACTGATGGTGCTGATTGATCGACGATTCTGGTCTCTTCGAGGGATGCATGTAAAAGGTACCGCGATTATTATTCAGTTATTCATATTGTGCTAAAAACGCTCGGCACACTGAGAAATTCATATATCTTCATTCCAGGATCTTCTGTGGGTTGAGGTAACCTTCAGCGTATTTGAAATTTTCGACGAACAGGCTATTGATTTGTTAGCCGAGAAAATCAAACCACTTAATTTTTACAAGTGCCCGAAAACCGGATATTTTAGTAAGTGAATAAAAACCAGTTTGCTTGAACGACAGTTAATTAAGATAAACCTTAATTAGTTTATCTTCAGAAACTGTATTGAATCTCAGAGTAGTGCAGTGGTAAAGTTTCGTCTATTAAATTCAGGCGCACATGGTGGCCCAGGTATTCTCATTTAAGGCGAAGTAAGGGTCAAGAATAAGCCAAAACTCTATAAGCAAACTCTGTTAAATAGTTTGAGAAAACGTACAAATATTGAGATTAACTGTCGAAATAATTATTTAATTAATTATCAAGCCATCCGTTTATGCGATTGTGTGTTTAGTTCAGGAGCTGGTTGAATATAGCATTGCAACATATAAAGAACTCGCTGCGATTATTGAAAGGGCTTTGGTAAATCGAGCAGTTCACGCTACATCTACTAGAAGGGAGACAAAGTAAGGTTTTAGTGTATTCTTTCATTAGAAACACAATAAATGATCTTTGAATGACATACTCAGAGTAAAAATGTTATAAGTGTCTAATTTTATATGAAATGAAAAGTTTATTTACTGATTCGAATTTTTCTTAAATCAGGAACGATGCATTTTGATAGATATTGAACTGTTATTACAGGTATGACCATTTATACTTTAGGCTTCGTTTTATTTTTAACAGACAATCTAAATTACAGTGCGTTGCTTGGAATGTGTATTTTTGCAGATACGGTAACCTCGTTCTCAGGCTACGGTTGGACCAAAGACGAAAAATGCACAATAAAGAACTTTGCAGATCTTCAACTATTACTATCATTGAAGCAGCTGGAAGGTACTCGGTGGTGGAAAGATCTCGAATCCAAAATTGCGACTTTCAGTATGGTTTCAATGGCTTTAGCTAGAGTCATACTGGAACTCGCGAAATTGAAATTTTAGAAATGACTTAACTGACTGGGACCGCTCGTTGATGAAAACAGTCATTTTCAATTGTATGACGCACCATGACAGCCACTGCTCTATTTTTGGTGTTTATTTTAGTGAATTGGCTACATTAGCTGAAGATCCTGACTCTAATGACCAATGGGCTCTAGCAGCCAAGCAATTCAATGAATCCCTCTTAGCGCTGGAGGGATGCCTGCGAGCTTGGGCGGCTCAAAGTGAAAAAAATGAGGCCACAACAGTCTCAGAAGAGGAAAACCAAAATACACAGATTACAGGAGTTTCTAAGCCGTCTAAAGCTCGGGTACCTTTTGAAGATTCTGTCCTAACCAAACTCCTGCAGAAAGCACTTGGGCTCAATGCGTATGTATATATGGTGAGTGTTACTCTGGGAGCCCGTTTCAATTACAACTATAAGTAACAAGTATAATGAAAAGTCTTATGAAATAGAAATATAACACGCGTTAGATTGTCCAGAAAGTTTATTCTCTATTCTGCTTTCTCAATTTGCTGGTTGCTAAATTTTTACAACGTTAGAATGCCTGTCTCTTGATTAACAATTATCGTCTCTTAAAAGTGACTTCAGGTAAATTTCATCAAATTGAGAAAGTCAAAAGTATTCTTGTTTTTATTTTGCTGTGTCGTGATCCTACGCGTTTTTCTATTAACAATCCCGGTAACGCCACTAAAAGTAGTAACTAATATTTACAAATAATAGGAATGGTATATTCGCTTTATAATGAACACAGTAAATGGTCTTTCAACTCCCATTGCAAAATATCACGGGGACTACATACTCAAAAATATGTCATTCCAGATCGCGACAATAGCTCCGGAAGACACAAGCTACCGTACGACGTTAAGGACACTACAATTCGCAGAAGTAGCAAAGGTCGGAGTAGTTACGGTGAAACGGAACGAGATTTTTTTTAATGATCTTCAGAAGGATCTCAAAACGGACATCGAAGCATCGAAGAAAAAACTCGAGTCTCTGCAAAAAGGTTGTTGGTCATTGGCTCCAGACATTCGTGATAGGTAGACCTGTATAGTTACCATTTAAGTCAATAGATCTAGATGCACAAACCTTAACCAAATTTCATAAAAAGTTCTGTTTAGTAGAACGTAGATGTTAGAAGTTGCGAGGCACTCCAGGCTGTGGCCTGGAATGGCGAAAGGCAGAAAACGTTTTTAAATTCAAAATGCAACTTGCTTACTATTCTTCATTATTTTTCCTATTAGACACTGTTCCTGGTTTTGTTAACGAATTAACTGATTTTTGTGATGCCAAACAGACAAACATTGCTCAAGCTAAATAAACTAATTAACTATAAATTTTGTTTTCTGCAGAGGAGCGAAGCGACGACGTCAAAAAGTCAGTTGAAGTAACAAAGGCTCTAATAAAGGAGTACGAGAAAAGAATGGCACGTCTTAAGGAGCCGCTAAACGAAAGGATGCAAGCTACTGAATTGTTTATCCAATCGGTGAGTACAGAAACTATATATACATTGATTTAACTGCGCAAATGGCAGATAGTTATTCTCGTAGAGTTCGTGTATTATAACCTTAACGACAAAGTCTTTTACTTTTTTTATTTATGGCACCAAGATCGTCATTAGACTGCAAGGTAAAGACCAGCAACTTTAAACAACGAAAATAAGTTTGCCCTTTTCTGAAGCACTGCTTGTATACTTATTTTTCATTCATTCATATCTGTATCTATACAGTTTGAACAATCTAAATCATATTGATTCCACCTGATAACTTTTTGAACAATATGTAGAGTACATTGGTTACTAAGGCACTTTCCTTTGCTATGCCTATTAGATTACTAGCACGTTTGGTGAAGAGGGCGATAAAAAGAGACTTCCACACTTGTCCAACCTTTCAATGGATCCGATGGCCTCGGATCGAATCCTTCATTTCGTTTTCAACGGCGACGTGACAGTAGGCAATGACAAAGATAATACGGCTGTGTTGGTCGGTCCCGGGATCGAACCTATTCATGCAGTTTTAAGTCGAGCCCCATCAGGAAACATTCAAATCGAGCCAGTGTCGCGTACCGCAAAATTGTTAATCAACGGACACACAATCAGCAAACGCACAGAGCTGAAGAACAACGATCGGTAAAAAGCTACTGATGATGTATTAAAGATTGAAAAAATTACATAAGCTAGAGAAATTCCGCCACTATGGGATGTATTTGTGTGTGTGTGAAGCATACAAAACTGCAAAAGTTTGATAGTTTTGCACCTTGTGACTCTTCTTGCTCCTCAGAATACTATTTGGCAGCCGTCACGTTTATGTATACCGCAACCCGAAAGAGGAGCCTCGAACTGTTCATTTCGCCGATGAACCAGATATAAACTACTGGAGCGCATTCGAGGAAATCATTTCCAACAATGGAATCGTTTTCTCTACAGACAACACACTTGGTACTTTCATTCATTCTATGTTTTAAATCGTTGCATATCTATTCTGTGTCGTTTTATTAACATGCTATGAAGTCGTTCTGAAATGTCGAGTAGGCAAAAACGAAGGGGTGCGAATAGATGATGTAAATGCGCCTAAATATAGAGTGTCTATCTATCCCCAGAGGCTGGTGTTCTGAATCGACGCATGTTAGAGGTTTTGCCTCAGATTGGCGAGGCCAACGTTATGGCCGAAGAGCTGGAGAAAGACGTCAAGTACGATGTACAACTAGTTACACCGGAAATGCAAGGGAGACTTGATGGACAGACAGAGGTGTGTCATCGGTGTGTTAGCAGTAAAATTACGTAGGAGATATTCAAACTGCACAGAAAGTACCTTCAGTGAATGCGACAAAACTAATTATATATTTTTTCACGTATTCGACATTGCATATATGCAGAATTTCTGCCATTAATCTTTAGACGAACTGAGCAGAAATTTCCGACTATCTTTAACAAGACATCAATCGAAGTTATTTTATTTCTTTAGATATTTGTGTCAGTGTTCCACACACGTTATAATCAACGGTTCGAATGGACTCTACGGACCTTTGAAATGCGTTTGTTAGCGATGCGGAAACTTTACCGTCGAGGGGAACAAGGTCAAAATATTGATGTTCCCGAATGTGCAGATCCATTTTTTGAGAATACTGACGCTGACGTGCGGATAGGTACCGCACGTCTGTATCTGCAACCACTGATGTACTTTGTGCGAGTCCGCGAAAATCTTGAAGTTGTCAACTTTCGTGGAGAGCCTGTCGGTTTCGTAGAGGTAAGCTGTAATAGAAGTAACAACGGCAAAACCAATGAAAAAGGAAAATTCATATAGCATTATCCAGTATTAGCTTTTTAGGGTAATTTTTTTACAAGATCACCGAATAATCGTTTTTACAAGCTTGCCCAAATAAAATTGAATCTGTTATAACGTGCCATCTGCGTTGTTAGCAAGGTGATTACTACAGTACGATGGCTGAATAAGGGCTTGTTTAATATAAACACATAATCGCAGTCTAGCGTATAATAGCCAGCGCGAGCGCTTTGCCTGCATTATCTTTGATGACATATATTTACAGACCGAGCTGGTGCCATGCAATGACTACGGGGATGAATACACCGAAGAGGACAACGTCTTTATTGACAACCCGTCCGAGTTGGTCGGCAAGAACCTGTCGTTTCTCGTCAAAATACATTGTTGTAAAAATCTACCGAAAGGATACACAGTCTGTAATTTTCAGCAATATCATTATTGAATTAGTGCTTTCACTATGATTTGACGATGCTGAATATTGAGAAAATATTTACACTGTAATGTTTCGATTCTATATGCAATAGCACGCAGCGCCATACATCAGAACGTATATGAATATAGATTGTATGCATTAACTTACATAGGGACTGGTATAGCGCAAACAAGTAAGATAGAAATAACATCCGAAAAGTTTCAATAAACAACGTTTCCTTCGTCTTGTCCGCTCGTCAACTAAAAGGCGATCTACTGTTGCTACGCGCTGTTTCCCGGAGATGAACGGGTATCGACCGAGCGAGTGTCTGGTAGCACCGACCCGGAATTCGGCCACGAGAGATTTTTTTCTTTTAAACCGGCTAATGAATCGTTGCTTGCGCAGTTGGCCGACTCGTACGCAGCTGTCCATGTTATGGGACGCCAGGCTACAGTTGAATTGGCTGTAATTCGAGCTAATAAAGAGCAGATAGCGCGTCAGAAAATGCAAAACGATCTCATGCAGCAAACGAACGCACTCATGGAAGGATTTCGCATAAATGGTCGGGTAAGTGGAGCCAAGCATTAAGGCTTGAATCTAACAGGGATTCAGAGAAAGCGTTAGAAGGTTTCCTTTGTTGTAGAACCCTGCAACGAGTTATTATATACGTTACTTAAAGTTACCAAATGCATCGATACGTAATAGATAGTTAACGTTGGCAACAGTATTTTTTGCTTGACTACTTTAAGGTCGCATTTATACAATAGGTTTATTTGTAGAATAGGATAGTCTGCCGAAGAGGATGAAAGAGTGTGTAGGAAATGCAATTAACTTGATATTTTTACAGTCATATAGATATTTCTATTAAACTAAGGAACACACGAAAAAATCCAGACATTGAGCATCAGAAACCTGAGCGACGATTATGGATTGTCGTTATTTTATGTTAGTCAGATAAACAGATAATTACAGTTGGCAGCATCACCGGCTTCTCCTGTGGGAAAGAATCGATGATGATGATGCGCACGTTGCACGAATGAAACGAGATTTGTATCTTGATTAAATTTATAATTATTTTGACTCAGAGCCTGGCAATTGTTACAGCGACGCAGAGAGTTAGCATGCCAAGGTTAAAAACAGTGTGTTTTTTTAGTGCTTAGTGTCGTATACAACACACAGAGGAAATCGGTGCAATTTTACTTGTGTTACACAGGGACTGATGCACCATATAGCTGTAAGAAAAACAAACACCCACAAAAATAAACGAACATTTTTGTAGCTTTCAAATATATTATAAAGCACCCAGGTCACACGATGCTTGTGAAAATTATTTCATTTCACGATTAAACGCAAATACGGATTATTGTCGAAGACTCGCGGTAGAATCGACACTAAATTACCCGGTACAGGGATATAAGTATCGGAAATTTGCAGTCGCTACATAATGAATAAGGCAGATTCTCTGTTCTATAAAGAACATATATCACTAGGTAGACATCGAAGAGGTGAATACTTATTTCTATAATTATTGTTCCCTGTTTTTCGTTGACTGCATTCGCAGGAGGTGGACCCTACAAAACAGAGTGTAATTGTAGAACTTCTTCTTATGAAGAAACAGCAAGCAAGACAAAGTCAGAAGATCGTGGGTACTCTAATCTAACAACTGCTAGCGCAAGCTTTATGCTTACATTTTTAGTATGATGATGATGCACTATGCAAGATCACGTTTTTTCATTACTACTAAAACATCATTGGTTATAAATAGGCAATGGACAGGCACAAACGAATTATTAAATTATTTTCATTCCTATCTCATTTGTTGAAGAACCATTTGCTTTTCATATCACAAACTTACACTCCACAGGTATCTCTTTTTTGTTATAGTACAAACAATTTAGTCTATGTTTGTTCTATATGGCTATAGATGCTTTGCAATATCTACTTATTTTGAGACAACGTCGCCAATTTTTGTATCGCATTTTGGCCATCTAGGAGAACTTGCGTCGGCTGGTTCAGTCAGCAGAACAACATCGCCATAAGCGAGTTCCAACGTCAGCGATTCGTGACCTTCTCCTTGTGTCGTCAGCGGAAGCAGCTGAAGAAGTCATCTCAAAGCTTGATGGTGAGTTCGGTTATCGTTTGAGAAATTAATATTATTAAACTTTATTGCCATATATATTTCATAGATATTTCGGCCACCTAGGCTTAACCACATCCTTGATGAATGGACATTGTTTAGTAAGGGAGAAACAGCAAGTTCTGCAGACGGATTTGTTAATGAAAAATTAATAGTTTCATAAAATTATGTACTAAAAGGTAATTTGACAATTCGTATAGACTCCTATTTTTTTCGTCATATTTTATCATATACAGTTGTTATATTATATGTATATACATTTTGTTATAAAGATCTAAAATAAAAAGTGCATTTGCCACGGTGAAATATTATCGAGTAACCTGGCGATGTTGGTTTTTTGTTGTTAATAACATTCTGCATTTTGTGTATTTGTAGTTTGGCCCCTTTTTTTGCTATAGATTATTTTTTATAAATCGAATAAAATTATAAATCGATATTTAAACCATGAACATTGATTATACACAGTACTATGGCCGAGAATTGCATAGAATAAGGATATTTGTAACCTCTGTCTAAAAATGTACACCTTCCCTCAAACTACCCGCATGTTTAAATATAAAAATTTGCTCCTCTACCCAATATGCGACAGCATTCAGGGAGGGTACTCTCCATTGCATATTTAGCAATAAGCTAGTCTGTGAAACTAATCAGTGGTAATAAGGTGTGTATAACATTTTATGCGCTGAAAAATATTGCTTAATTAACGTTTTTTTCGGAGTGGAAGAATGTACCACGATTACTTTAGGTCTGTAAAAAAGCGGCATCTACTCAACATTGCTCAGCTTTCTATTCTTTAATGAAATTTTGTGAATCGTAAATTCACATTTCAATAAATTAAGTCAATTATTTCTTAAGTAATTTTTGGTGGTATGCACCAGTAAGTATTTTTCAAGTTCTTATTTGACTGACCGCTGATATGTTTTTCAAAATTCGAATTTTGACTCTTGCGAGTCATTTGGTATTGACTGATCCCCTCTTCTAACTTGCATTGCAGTATACGAATCGGAGTTGTCAAAGGCGTCCTCCCTATGCTCGATCCAGTAGTAATACTACCTAATAGAATGCGTATTTCTCTCGTAGCACATCTCTAATCACGGTAGAGTCAGCAGCTTAAATAAATGAGATGCTGTTCTTATTCTGAAAGATGAATGGTCGTCTTCATTGATATGGTAGATATATCGGGTTGTACATTAGAGTAATCATGCCTAGCTTTCATTGAAGGTCATTCGGGGTCAAACGATTCATTAGACATACGCTTGTTTCTTCTAACTAAGGCCTTAAAATCGAAATATATAAATGGAAAAGTAGACATCTAAATCTTAGACCCTCAATTACGACACAGCTGCCGATTGATGATCAGTTTTTTTCACATAAATTTGCTCCCAGCGAACATGACTGTAGCTGAATTCCAAGCTTTCCAGTATGCCACTTCAACCCACACGTAAATGTCTGGCCTTTCTTTTTCGATTCATGCAAATTATTTTCAAGCATTTCTAGACCAAGGTAACGTCCATTAAACTGAATATAGGTTTGATCGAAAACACCGAATCGTTCCCTTTACACTTTCCCACGTCGTTTATTACCCGTAGCCATTAGGCTGTATAGACAAATGGGGTAACAGCGCCCGTATATAGAACTGGCCGAAGACCCTGCGCAGGAAGGAACTGCACCTTCAGGGTGTTTAGAAAAGAATGAAAAGTATATGTGGTTTGGCATGGAATCAGATTAGACATGTGTGGCACATTAAATTACTTGTATCTGGAGGGACTTCGATTCGCTAGCAGCTGAACTGTTTCTAAGCTCGTTATCCGCTTTTTATACAAATCGAGCGGAAATGATTGTTATTGAATTATTTCAACTTATCAAATTTGATATCTACTATTTAAATTTCTCTATTGCTGCTATTTGTTATCTTCTATCCACCTTATAGTACAATAAATTTCGCTAAACCAAAGCAGCTACATTTTTTACGTCTAGTTCTCAAGTAGGTACTCACTAGTGGTATAGTTGCTACTTAAGAAAAGCTTCGTCAGCCCCACACATAATCTAAATAATATGGAAGTGTCGAATCTGCCGGTTCCGAGATTTTGGGAAAAGGGAAGCTTTTTTTTTTTTTTTTCGAATTTAACGCCTTAGAACAACTGTACCATTTATATTAACCAATTGGATTATGCCTCAAAATAAAAATGTAATTCGAGTTTTGTTAGTTCAAAACCTAGCCAAAACTTTGTTTGTTCTATTTTGAAGTGTCTGTTTTGTTTAACGCGCTTATTTGTGCTGATTCTCTCTAACCTGTTAGAACAGAAGCTAACTGGGTATATTATTTACGCATATTTCTACTGCTGCGGCGCAGCTTTTTTCGTTCCGGGTGCTGCTGACCGGTACGTTACGACAAACCGTGAAATGATTGGATTAGCGCAGTGAGTGTTTTGCTGATACGTCCTCGTGTTTGCTATGAGTGTGAGTGTGCTACGTCACTGATACTTTAGAGGTGACGCTTTATTCAATAGAAAGCTCCTTCTAATCATAATAACCCTCTCCGTATGAGAAAGTTGCAACGGCTGGATTGGTGTGTAACCTCAAGCTACGACAAATAAGTCGGCCAGAAACGATATCAATAACAAGCATCCGCCACTCATCGATTAACGAATGGAATCGTGCCGGTAGATCGTTACTCTTCCTCTAGGGGATA
Source organism: Varroa destructor (assembly GCF_002443255.2). Lineage (NCBI taxonomy): Eukaryota > Metazoa > Arthropoda > Arachnida > Mesostigmata > Varroidae > Varroa > Varroa destructor. The sequence continues at coordinate 13,688,348 of NW_019211456.1, forward strand.
CTTATCGAGAAGTGGTAGCCGTAGACCGTAGACCGTTGTTGTGTAGACTAGAACAGTCGGGACGCTAATGTTTTTAGCACCCGTAGCTAGACGCGTGCTAATCGAAGCTCAACAGCAGATAACTTTCAGATGTCTTAAGCCTTTAAAATCGACTGTGCGTAGCCCGATCTATGTAGCAATTACGGGTGACAGTGCCCCGTTAGACCACAGGAATTCGCTCATGTTGAAACCACCACATATTTTGGTATTCGGTCAGGATGACGCTGAATGGAAAAAGCGTATTGAGAATATCATAGACCCAGATCTGTATCTAGTCTATACGATGACTGTGCAAGAGCTACAGTCACCGGCGTGGATTCGTAATTGTCGTTTACTCTGGCTAAGCCAAATTCAGCCAGAAGAATGGCCGGAAGCGATGAAAGCTAATCTAGAAAACTACTTCCTGACAGGTGGAGCTATTGCGGGTGGAGATCTAGCGCTGGTAAACACAGATTTGCTAGCTAAAGCTGTTCACGTGGAGACGGACGACGATTCGGCGCTTCGTGAATATTTCGAGGGTCTAGGAATTTTGTGCGACCAAACGGACAAGTCGATTTCGAAGACCGAAGGTTACCTCATGACAGACAAACAGGTTGACTCGTTTTTTAATGGCAAACTTGCCGATGAAGAATTCCGGATCTCGGACGATGAGCCGATTAATGATAAGTTTACTCCGATCCGGTTGGGCCATCCGGACCGCTCGAAGTTCAACACGGAGAAATATTTTCAGTATTTGCGGACGCGCGAAATAGGCCGAACAATTCTCTACACCGAGAATGTGTCGACGACGATGTCAACGATCCGCACAATCGATTCGGTCCATGGTGCGGTGGCCGTGGCCACACGCCAGATTCGTCCTGTAGCCCGCGGGCGAAATTCGTGGATTAGCCCTCGCGGATGCGCCATGTATAGTGTCGTATTACATTTATCGCAGATGGATCGTATCGCCCAAAGAATGTCGTTCCTTCAACACCTGGCAGCGCTGAGCATTGTTCGGGCCATTCGATCTATTTACCCATACCTTGAAATTGCCATTAAGTGGCCAAATGACGTATACTTCAAACGCGATGTAAAAATTGCCGGAATCCTGTCGACTTGCACTATGAAATCAACGGGCGAATATTACAACTACTTCGGTTGCGGAGTCAATATCAGCAACTCGAAGCCGCTCACGTGTGTCAACGATTTGGCAAACAGCCAGGAACTTACAGTGGAACAATTCATCGCGGTAAAGTTAACTCAGTTCGAGAGGCTGTTGGATCTCTACGAAAAAGACCCATCAAAAGTTCTTGAGGAGTATCACGCCAATTGGCTACACACGGACGAAGAAGTCATCGTGGAGGCAGTCAATTCCCGGGCTACCATACGTTGCGTCGATGAGGACGGTTTCCTGCTGGCGGAGAAACCTGATGGCGAAATGCTGCGCCTGCAGCCCGACGGTAACTCGTTCGATGCTATGAAAGGCCTTATTACCATCAAGCAGAGGCGGGAATCATAGCCACTTCATATGGCACAATATAGCAACAGTGATGGTTTTATGAAAAAAATCGTTTGGTATTTGAACAGCTTTTTATTGGTCACAATTTTAACAGAAGTTGTATTTGTTTGTTGTTCTAGAACGGTGCAGTATTTTTCAACAGTGTCCGAACGAGTGTCCAAACAACAGTGCCTGTTTGATAATTGAATGAGTACGATATAGGTAGCCAAGAGAAATGTTTGTTTGCTCATCATAATGTGACCATGACTATCAGAGCACTGAAGTCGCACATAACTCTGCCACTAACTCGTATTAGAAGTTGATTTTGGCGGAATAAATAGACCACTCTATGTTCGTCCGATTTTACTGTTGGCTACATGTACGGTTCACGATATATTGATCATCGTTTGTCTAACAGGAATTAGTTCTTGGCTCAAAATGTATGATCTCAAAGAGTGTTCCTAACGACGTTTATTAGACTTCCGATCAAATGAAACCCTTCTGTTTATTTACCCTTATGCAGGATAAAATATTTTATAAAGTTGTTATGAGGTTGACATAACTGGCACTTAAAAGATCAGCTCTTCTCGGTCGTGGCAGAAATTTAAGTGACAGTGTTCGCTTTATAAACGAGTGTTTCGTCTAATACTCGTACGGATTATTGATTGTAATTTTTAGCCGTGTGTCGGACTATTTCAACAACTACAATTAAGCAGTGAAGTTTTTCATTCAGTACTATTCTACATGCTATTTTTGAGGAAAGAGCTGCACTAGGAAAAGATCGTGACCTCGAAATATTTCTAAACCACGGGGATGCATTCGACAGACCCAAATTAAACACATAAAAATTCAGTTACTATATCTGATAGGCACGGCTTGAGATAGACTATAGCTAAATTGTAGAACAACAATATTATGCAGATTCTGTTGTAGATTAACAACTGGTTTTTTGGTTTTAGTTATTTTTCCATCAGGCCGTGAATGATATTACACTTCAGATTGCATTCTATGTTCTTGCAGGACTTTTACGCCACCGTCGAAGACATTGTAGCCGAAATGCAGGCGAATTAAGTACACTTAGATATCATATATGAAGTATAATTAATTGCAGTGGAAGTTAGGCGAGAACCTTGGTCGTTAGCTTTTTCAAAATCCGTTTATATTTGTTTCACCATTCATTTATGATCTTCATATATTTTTTTTTTTTAATACAAGTGTCGATTCTTGAATAAACAAGTAAATTGGTTTGTTTATTATTATTATTATGGTGAATTTATACTCTAGGAAATTAGTCGGATAGGGGTGCGGTCGTGGCAACAAAAACAACGAAACGATTTGAGTAGATAGCAGTGTGCAGGTGCATCTTATGCTGGCTGGTACACAACAAATAGTGAGTTTTTATATAACTCACCACAACTGCCGCCTTCGTGATAACTCTCTTGGAAAATCTAGTCCATATTAAACATTGTTTGTAAATGAAATAGAACAATATTACTCAAAAGTAAAAGAACGCAAATCGGACCAGTTGTAACATTGGCGCGTGTGCTCCTCAGGCTTTCGAAAAGGCGTCTTTAGCGCCTTCATACGCTCTCAGCGCTTTCATACGGTCTTCATAGTAGTCGTAAATGACTTTAGGCATCAATTCTTCGTTGCAATTTACTTAGCAGGTGTCGGTGGAAATACACCACCAACGCGGAAGCCGGGCCTCGGGATGTGCATCAGATGTCAACATATTACCTGTCCAATGCGAAATCAGTCCTGTTTTCTGTCCGTGATGAGCAGTAAAAACGCTTGAGGGATGTGGTACCCGTTAAAAGGAGTCGAATAGGAACAAACAGAATGGTAGGGGTCTTTTTTGCGCGAATACGCGTAGTGCTACCTTCTGCAGCTTTTATCCATTATATATATATCGACCCCAGACTGTTACGTTGATTGAAAAGTTGCATCAGCAAAAATCGTTTGGTCAACCACTTTGGAATTTATGTAGGAGCACGGCATAAATGCATGTATATTAGCGTATAATCTCTAACCATAGTGTGGTTAGACGCTACAATGAAAAGTTGAACTTATAGACTTTCTCAGCCTCCCAGCGCCAGTACTCCAGTTAAAGGCATATTTTCGTGGTTTGGTGAAGATCATTTTGTACCATGATTTAGTAAAAATATGATTTCGTCTCAAACTCGGGGGAGTAAAATAATGGATAGTTTTTTTCTTCCTGTTGCAATAATGATTGCTTCATTAACAGACATTGTAATGGCAAAGGTGTTTTACAATATGTTTATGTCGAGAGTCTGTTCCTTTTTCTGGCACAATTACCTGGTTTAGCCCTGTCCTACTCGGAGCGTTCCTCGATCCCATTTCTTCATTAATTTCGGCCCAAGTCTCTGCCCAATATTAGACTGTAACAAGCGAATCCGGCAGACTTTATTAGTAACTCCTGAGATACGCACCGCTAGGAGACAACATTCATGTGGCAAGCATAGCTGCGAAAAGCCGACGGAGCGCTAGAAAAAGCGTGCAAAAGTAAAATACACTAACAGGTATAAGATCTTAATTCTAACTCAGTTAATTCAAAAGGTATTAAATTCCGCCGGATTCACCTACAACAGCGTAACATCTGTTTGTTATCCGTTCCAGAATCCATTGGTTGTCTGGTACAAGTCTTTTCTTATTCATGAAGCATTATCCCTGGTTCTATTTGCTAGTGCATAGCGGTTTGGGCTTTCTGTTAAAATTGTTTTATAGGACTATCTCAGATTATCTAAAACGATGTAATTGTTGCATGATAAATATAAATATGTACTCTGTTGATTATACTATTTGAATATCCATGCGCAAGCCCTAACTTTACAGCGCCCTAAGCTAGGAACAATGTTCAATGTCCCCTCAGATTCATAAGACCTGAAGACCTGCTAATCCTAACTTACAATGTCATATCTCTCATCACAAATATCAGTTACAAAAGCATGGCCAGATTATCAATTACCCGCTGGACTCAACCATGAAACTATTTCTAAATAAAATGAATTTAAATACCTGTAATGATCTATCTCATACTTAATGAATGATCCGCCTCCTTAATATCTCTAGCAACCTTCAATATTGTACTAACGATTGTAATTAAAGCTATCAATTCATTAGAGTAAGCCTATGTAGGTTTGATGCGTACATTTAAATGCTTGTCGACGATTACTGCACCTAGCTGTGGTTCCTGAGCATAGAATGTACATTAGAATAAAAAATATATCACTTGAAAAATGCTATATTGTATTATTATTGCGTAATATATTCATACAATTATTTTATAAATCTCACTTTACTATTAAAACTCCGTGCTCAACTCGTATTTTCGCCACATATCCGCTTTACATAAACAGTGTGCTTATTTTCCTCTTTTCATAACTAGTGTGTCGTAGAATAATTAATGATGATAATAACATAACGCTCCAAAACCCAAAAAGTGTTCATAGACAAAATAATCGTTCATAAATTTTAAAAGTGGGTACCTTACCGATATTAGGTGACAGTTACTGTGTCCACGGAGGAACAATAATGCATTCAGGTTGGCCAACATTTCAGTCAGTTCTTTGGCCTGTCAGTTGTGACCAAAAACAAATACATTACAATAGCAACGAGATATTGTCTCAACTTGGAAGTTCTTTTTTGAAGGCAGCCGTGAGTTTAATATTTTGAGGCATCGGAAGAAAGCAGTTACAATAAGTAGGCTTTTAATTTGCTAATCAATACAAATCACATTAATAAACGACACACGTAGCCCAAATGCAGATTACACTTTTTCAACGGCTGTAGTAATAGGTTCTGATATCGTTAATGTTGTGTGAAGAGTTATGGCTACTATAATAAATATTTAAGCAAATCCATATATAGCAATAATACCAGCTAAATCGGCATCGATTTGTTTTGGGAGATGTTATAATCGTTTCGGGTTTTAATCCGTAAAACCCCTTAGCGTTGCTTCAAAAAGATGGCTCGCAGCACATTCAACCTCGGTTTCCAACTTAAGATTACTTGCATGTTTCTGGGTGCAGTAGGCACACACGTTACCACCCCATTCGGACGGATACGGCTCATATGAACTATCCGTACTGACAAATGGTCTTGTGTCCATTAATATGTGCTCCTCGCTTGTCTCCACACGTAAACATATAAATGTACGCACACCCACATCTGTAATGGTTTGCATAGTGTTACAGGTTCTAGGTATTCCACGTTCGTACATGACAGAATACGTTCCATTTTCAAATACAGCTATTTCGAAATGCAGTATTATTGGGAGAAGAGCTAATGTCTTACCTACAAATAGTTGGAAGAAACCAGCTACTGGTTTCAATGCCTAACCTTGTTTAATTAGACAAGGATTATTATTGACAGTTGAGCTTCGACCATTTTGCGAGCAGTCTCTGTAAGAAAAAAGGGAAGACAGCGCTACCCTAAAGGCATTCTGTAAGTGACGGGTCTGTCATGAAAATAGGCTGAAGATTTATACATTATCAATTACACCAAAATGTGACGTACAATTTCCATCATGAACTCAAGTTTGTTGACTGCTAGCAGAACAGTATGTGGATGCGTTCCCAAGTGGTCGATCATCTTTTTGGAAGCTCAGGTATTGCGTTCTGCAAGCCAACACAGCTGTGTTTTTGCGCCGTATGGTCTTCTCGCGTTGCAACAGACAATTTGTGCTACAGGAAAAACATGGCACGTGTGTCGTTATAAATATATATTCGATGTTAACTAGATGCCCGTAAGATACCGTATAATCATCAGATAAATGATATAAAAAATAAAAAATACATATAGTTTAACGTACAAAATACATATAGCGTGCGAACACTGACAGGTACGTAGTGACTATATTTTACCTTATATATCATAATGCTGTTTACATCGAATATTAATAATAATTCTTTTAATATTTTTATTCTATATGCATATAACGTGCTGCTAAGTATGTTACTCTGTCTTGTGCATCCAATGCTTCCCGTCTTCTAAGAAGCCTCATATGAAAAATACTTTTCGGAAAAAGCTTTTTCGGCCCAGGCGAATAAATCGCGAGAAAAACCTTATCACCGTTCGCCATCATAACGTCATGTCGTCGCGCTTTCATCGCCTACTTCGCTCCCGAAGTACCATTATCTCTACAAAACAAGCACGCTCTCGTATCAGGCAGCTCGCATTGGCTTGCCACCAAACGCAGACGATGTATACTTTTGTCACTTTTATGTGATTATTTTTCACTACCATCGCTATAATATCCATACTATAATGTGCGTTGTTATAGTAAAGCGTTTTGTTATGTGTCTGTGTTTTTGAGAGATTCACAGTGTGAACAGGGACTATGAACGTATTACATTATAGTCACAAGCAAGCGAGATTTTAATATGTCGTTTTATGTGACGTATACATAATGCCAGAAAGACGCTAAGACAGAAGGGGCTTTTCTGCGCTGTTACCATTTTTGCTGTTACTATGACAACTGTTACGATTCTCAAGTGACGGCTAAACATGCGCACATCGTGTATAGGTAACAAAATTATGAGGGTTGATATCTTGTGAAGGCCAGCTTATTTCTCTTCCTTTGAAGTAGAACTACGGTAGTGTTTGTAGTATACATGAATGTTTTCACCTCATTCTTCCATAGACTTTTCCTTGGATACATACATATATATATATATATATATATATATATATATATATATATATATATATATATTGCATGAGTACGAAGGCTCACAAGAAAAAAGTTTGTCTTGCGTTCCACTTAAAATTTTTAAGTTTTCTTGATGATCTGCAGACCCCGTCAGGTGAAACAGAGGCGGGAATAAAATAAGCCGTGGATATAAGTAGTCTTCCTTGTGGTTATTTCTCCTTTAGTGGTGTCAAAATGCACAATTGCTTATGACCAACGCGCTGAAATAACGTATGTAAAAATCACCGGACAGCGAGGCTTTGTCACTTTGAAAATAGGACGTGCATCGGCGAGTGACACATACAATTGTCTTGTTTTTCGCACAGTTTATGTTGCTTATATGACGAATAAACACACGTCACATAAATGCTATGTCATCATGCTATCTGTCATCATATTATAGAACAATAGGAGGAACATTTTTAATTGTTCCTCGCGATTAATCAACCTTTTTCCAAACATCAATGCCACTAATTTATGGCAGTCATAGCTTATGTTTGTTTCAACAGCATAAGTATTTATGTCAGGCCATCAGTTTGAGTTGATAGGATGAATTTAATTATCAGTTCTAAGTATCGCCAGTTTTTGCCCTTGTAGACATATATACGTGGAGGTAGAGTATATTTCAATCAATGATATGATCAGTTATGATCTTTTGAGCACTAATCGAGGGAGCACACCCACAAGTACTCAGTCTACTCATTGTTCCCTTAATGGTGAATGTCGTCTGCTACGAAAAAGAATTTATCAAATTTAGCTGAATATTATATATGATGTTTGGATAATGTGGAAAACAAAAGCATAAGGGGCACTAGGTACTTGGAGGGTGAGAGCGAGTGTTCGTAAAAGCTGATCTATCACCCTAACGGCGTATTTTCCGTTAGTTAATCAAAAATGTGCAAAAAAAAAATCGAAATTTTGATATAATTGCGTTGACAATGGTGTAACGGAAAAACAGTTAATCGCTCGAATATACCAAGTTTTCGTCTGATTGCTACTAAAGCAGAACGTATAATTTTCTTAATTAACACCTATAGCATTATCATAATGAAGTCATCGTAGAACGATGCCATGATCTGCCAAGCCGATACATATAGATGTGCGCATGTATATACTAAAATGCACAATTTATTCAAAAGTTTTGTTACAATGGTGCACGTATACATGCAATGTGCATCTTATCTTGTTTAACCTGTTATTTAATGGTTGTTTGCGCAATGCGCGCTAGACTTGTGCTGCGTGGAAATAGCTGATTTACTTATCGCTCCTTGCAAATGACAGGTTGTTGTGAGGTATTTCTCTCGATTGTGTTAATATTGTTGTCTTCAAACTAGTTAGTTTTGCTCAGACGTGTCTTTATCAATGACGTTAAATCTAAGGAGAATTGATAGAATCTCTAGCTTTTTTTCTTCATTCCGTCGTTTAAAGACAACACGTTTCGCGTATGCGCTCCCGAATTTTGCAAACCTTCCTGTGTCGTTCTTAAACTTGCATTATACATGGATACTGCGTATGGTATGAGTGACACAGCATTCACTTTGAATTGTCTAACATATAAAGTTAGGTCTTTTAGAATAATAAATTTTTAGATAATATATATATATATATATATATATATATATATATAAAATATATATGTAGAGAGAGAGAGTTTTGCTTTTCAATATAGATATGAGTGTCGCTTTACACAGTTGCAGTGGATCCAGCCAACTAGTGTGAAACAATATTCAAGTATTTATTACATACGGCATACACATGTCTGTAGTGATGTTAGTAACTATATGTGGGTTACAGGGGAAACTAGAGTTAAGATTAAGTTTAACCTGAGCACAAAACAGCAATGCTACAACATCAGCAATAATAATCACTCAACATCGATATCAGTCATCAGTGTGTAATAGCTACAAGGAGGAATCTAGCCAGTTCTGTTGCCCTCGTCATTAAATATCTCGTGCTATGTTAGATACATTTTGATGACGCCGTTATACATTGAATGGTCGTTGTTGGTTGTTGTTGTGGTGTTGTGGGAAAATCTTTATTTTAATGATAATACTGGTTTTGCTGCTATGGCAACTGGCGTTTCGCATTCTGCTAGGAACTCTGCTAGACCGTCTAGAATGGATGTTAGTGTTTAATAGAACTGACCAAACTTAGAAGGCCCTATACGAGCGAAATAATGAATTAATGCTGAGCACCACCATTACCGCTACCACCAACATTTTTCTTCTAACTTTTGTTATTAAGCTGTGCTACTTAAAAATGGTGCAGGAAGAGATCATGCTCAATCGTCTGAGCAGAGAGCGCTTTCAATGGAGACGTGACTAGTGGTAGATATCTATCTGTACCTCTCATTGGCGGTGGTAGCTGATGTTGTAGCCGCTTTAACGTCGGTGATGCGGTCAATTTCAGAACGGCGCAATTGTTCTTAAGAAAACAGCAGCGATAACAACAGTGGTAACTGCCTAAGTGGTACTATAATGTGGTACGAGTAACGATGACTTATCCAGTAGCAGCAGCAGCAGCAACGTTCCGCGTGCGTTACGAATTGGCATGCCTGCCTTAAGCCTATAACTGTAAAGTTCCGAACTGGCGGAATCATCACTGCTAAAGGAAGAAGATTGTTTAGTGTAGAAACAATAGCCCGCTGCTTAGCACTTACTGCGTGGTCACGTATTTCAAAACAGCAGAAGCAGTTCTGATGCGACCGTTTTAGTCTGATCAGGACGGCACTGGGATACAGGGTCTCGAGGTGCGGAGCGGTTCTTAAACGGAAGCAGCACGCGACTGAGTCGATCATCGTCTATATGGGATGAGGATCAGCGCGAGGAGTTAACAGTGACGGTCTGGCACCTCCACGTTACATTAGCTATTTCCATTATTTGTCAATTACTTATCGATAAAACCATTATTATTGACTTCTCGCTTTACTGCCTTTGTTGGTGAAATTTTTTTTGTTCACGGCGGGTCACCAATTTTATAATAAAAGAATATGAAAATTTTATATATTAAGATAACGATTGCTCAAAGTGTTTTTTCTCTCATTTCAATCAGTACGAGATATTCAGCTAAAATACTTATATCTAATAAAACCAATTATAACAATTATGTGATGCTGAAGCAAGCTTATGCAGTTCAGCAGACGAGCTTAAATGAATTAGGTCCACTTTTCTATAAAAATGGACGCCTATGCGGTAGAGAGTCTGATAATTTAGCTAAGATATTGTAGGGAATTACTTTCAATCGTCACGATAAATTCGTCGTATGGCTATCATCGTGAAATTATGCTAATTTACACAATAAAAAAAAACATGCAAATATTTACATTCAGATTTTTCTATTTTTTCACATATATGATAGATCAACACTATATGGTTTATCTATACTACCTTACCTAATTAGATGTAGGCATGTATCAACGAATTTCCGCCTAATCGCCCTCTACCGGGCAGTACTGCAAACAGTAGTGTATGGACCACTTCCAATTATACTACTGAGAGGAAATAAAGTAACTAAAAAATATAATTAACCTTAATAAACAGATTTGAGACTTTGAAGAAGCTTGAAGAAGAGCAGTGGAGCCGTGTTAGAGAGGTACAGCTTAGACTTACGGAAAGCTCTTTGAGCGACGGTCTCATGTTATTTACGGGTACCAAGTCTTACTTCCAAAGTTATTTTATATATATATATATATATTTTATATATATATATATATATTTTATATATATATATATATATATATATATGCATTCGTTAGTAAAATTAATTTCATAGTGTAGTTTTGTGCTCTGAGATAACGATCGTTCATCATATACGCGTAAAACACACGACTTAAAGTAACATTGTCTGCTTTTAATTACATTAAACTTGATGATTGACTTGGGAAACTTTTCATAGGTTAAGAGGAGGTACCACAGATGATGGGACGATTATTATAAGTTTACGGATGTTGGGTGCCCAAACGAAACTGTGAATTGGATGGATATAATAGGGATGGAAATCAACTTACCCTTTAAAGCAGTATGAAGTCTTTTTAGTGCGTTTGTCGATAAAGCACAGTGGATTGACGGGGTGTATCTTCTAGTTTTTGCAGCGGAAGTTAGTAGAAAGCTGCATTTTTATAGTTCCTGCAGTTTTAGAAAAACTGTTCTAATAAGTAAAGGAAAGCTTGTCTGTTGTTGAAATATTCAATACAACAACTTTAGTTTATCCAAAAATATCGCTGGAACTTAATACATCAAGTTAGACTGAAGAGAACGTCCTGATATGAGAAGTAGGTTACTTCATTTGGTTAAATCGAAACAAAGACTTCAGCAAGGTCAAGCCTAATTTGTATTATTGATTCACTAATAAATTAATCTATTACACATGAGCTACTTAAGACTCATGTCTTTATATGGTTGGTATAGAGTCAAAACTAATGCGCGTATATAGACCTACCATGTAGGTCTTGCAAACGGTACTTTGATTTGAGTTATGTAGAGCTATTAACTCACGCTCGTACCGTCATACACCGCATGTATGCATGCACAATTTATATGTTAAAGCATTATGCCGTAACGGCATACATGAGTTCCCCATTGACACCTTCCAGAACACACGCTTGCAGTCGACCTTTGTTTATATTTTCCTTCTTCTTAGGACAGTTTGTATTACATAATTCTGAAGGATTCGCGATGAGTTAATAGCACAACTATGAGTAGATTTTACTGTGTTATAGAATTTTTACCTTAGAAGGGGTTTGTTTATATGAAACTCAACACAACCCAAACCAAAGCCTAGTCTGGCCTGAAAAATTAACGATAGACTCCTTGTACAACGACTTCATTTTACTGAGCTCTGGAAATCGCGAAATTGGCAAATGTTATAGTCGTAAACAAATATTTTTTGCTTCTTCCATAATTCATCTTCTATATGCAACCAGTTATTAGAAATTAAGCACTAGATAGCCTTGAATTTCCGCGAGCATGACTGACTCGCCTATAAACAGAAGCAGTTGTTTCTTATTTTGGGTCACTGGTGTTTGCTGAACAAGCCCTTGCTAGATCCTTACACGACCTTGAAGATATAAAAGACCTAGAAGATAATAAAAAGCGCGCACCTTGGACAAAAACAGGAACAAACATGTTGTGTTACGTACAAGCTGCGCTAGTGTATACGGTTAAACTATTTTCCTTAATATGGGTTTAGTGCCTCTGTCCTTGCTGCATGCACTGTATCGTTGCGACTTCAAGTGTTGCAAAACAACTAAATCGATCTAATCTGATTTAAAAGCGAAAGAAAGAAAACAGCTTAAAGGCGCCTACGTTCTAGTAAGTAGCACTTCAAACTTCCTGCTCGCGTTCCCTTTCTATCATTTCCGCCGCTGTCTCTCTTCGTTACTGTCGTCGCGTTCGTTTCTCTTTTGCCCTAGCGCCTCTTTCGCTTGAATTGCGAAGCCCCCCCCGCCGCCTTCCGGCGCAAGCTGCTGCGAAAAAAACGATTCCATTTGATCGAACATCCATCCAGGCTGATGATTTTGTGTGAATCCCTGTGGGCTGTTTATTTCAGTAAGTTCGCCCGGTCGCTCCGGGGGCTTTGTGGAACGTTTATGGAAAACAGCTTTTTAGGTCGACGACCACACCGGAATGGAGCATATCGATGCCGGGGCTCTGGCTCTGCAACTGCTATCTCCTAGAGAGAAACTGCGTGACGTTGTAATTACAGAAAGCGGGACAAGACGGGCCGTCCAAAAGGAAAGCACGCACCACAGTGGAACAGTAAAATCAACTGATAAAATGCATGAGATAATGAGGAAATGAGCGAGACGAAACGAAAAAGCTCACAGTTTCGCGCAGCACGCGGCTCACCCTACTGTTAACAGCATCATACCATAACTAACATTAGCTACAACTACCGAACATATAGTAAACAAATTTAAAATGATAGAATGCTCCCCCTTTTACAAGCCATAGACAGCGCAGCAGGCCATGAAGTTGCTACGTCTACTAAATGGCGAAAGGTAACGTTGTCTGATCTAGCAATCAGCTACAGCAGCAGCAGCAACGATGTTCCGTTGACTGGCGAAAGTGTCTACCTGCATAACAGATAGGCAGGCTTTTTGCCCCATCCCTGGCGTTATCTATGGGGCGAGCTATTTTACCCTTTCAACAACTTCCACAGCAGTGGCTGCAATTGGAACTAACAAGTACGACGATAAGTGTTAGCTAGGAGTGAAAGCTAACTAGCTAAAAGTGATGCCCTTTCCTGGTGATGCCTCTTCATCGGATTGAGGTAGGAAGAGCTTGCAAGACAAGCCGCTTGTCCGGATCCGTGCTGTAGACTAGCAGCTTTACAGAGTCCTGCTCATTTCTGCTGCGTCTGTGTGGCGCTAGCGGTGGTTACTCTTGGAAGCATCTTGCACTTAAGTGTTTGGTCTTCAACATGCGGGTCGTACCGGTTATGCTTCCATGCCTGATTTCGCTCTTGGTTATGTTCTGGCCGGCAGCACAGGTGCGTGGTGATGCGCTAAAGAAACTTATGAAAAACGGTTTCCCATTGGCTCTCCTAGCGGCTCCGCTGGCGTTAAGCTTTAACAGACAATATGGAGGCGGTGGTGATGACGATGAGAAACCGTACGTGTTACCGCCACCCCCACCGCCTCCACCGCAAATTCGGATTATCACCGTACCTCAGCCGGTGCCAGTGCCAGTACCTATTCACCATCATCACCGGTCGATAGTAAAACATCACCATCATAAAGGCAAGACGAAGATAGTTCATGTGCCAGTAAAGAAGAAGCATAAGCTGATCATAGAAGAACACCATGACTTCGATAAGAACGCATTCAATTTTGGCAATGGATTCGATATGAAGCACGAACCTCAGCCACTGATTACGCATGGCGAAAAAATCGACCTCGGCACTTTTGGTCATGGCTTCGGTGCTCTGAACTCCGGTCATAATGGAGCCAGCGTGAAACTTGCGGAAGGCGGCTATCACATAAGCAAAGGTGAGCTGGAACCCAGTACTCTTCATTTAGGTTATGGACGTGGGCTTGATCAGTTCCACAACTACGCCCAGCCCCTAAACCATGGACAGCACGACAATTTGCAGAGTCATGCTAGCTCTGCCGTCCATACACACATTCATGCGCCTGGAAACTCGCATCGTCCCGAGCCAAATCCGCGCTCAGATGGCCACACAGACAGTGACCGCCAAGCAGACCTGGGGCAAGCGATTCACCGTGTCGAGCACCGGTATCAACGACATAGCGGCGAAAACTCTACATCGCGACGCAGGATAAAGCAACATCAGCAAATTAGGCTAGTTCGCAAAGAAGGTCAGAGAAAGCATGTTCCAAATAACAAAGAAAAAACCGCTAGGATTGATTCTATAGCAGCTCAATAAGATATTGCAGTAGCAGCAACAAAATGTAGAAAAGAGCTTGATCAAATGGATGATTGCTACAATAAGGATGATCGTAATTGGATTCGGATTATGAATAATCACTAATAATACCCGTAGCCGGACTGTCTCAGATGTAATGTCGAGATAATGTGTTGCTCTGTTTGTAAGCTATACACAGTTTTCTCAGTAAACACGTAAGGATCTCGAATCGATCATTTTGTAGTTAATGGTCCTGTCGTCCGGATGTCTTATTCCGGACAGTAGGAAAGTAAATACGCAAGACCAATCGGATGGAACTAATTCAATAACTGGAGTGGAAAAAAATCAGGATACAGAACGGTGAAGTAACGAGACGCTTATTGATAGTGAAGAAATGTTATTCTAGATAAAAAGCTATCTTCTAACAATGTGAATTACTTGAAAACTAGAAATTTTCAAAATTAAGTTTAGAGCGAGGCTATGATTTTTTTTTAGACCACATGAGTTTTTGTGAAATTTGCGGACAGGAAACCAGCTTTTCCAGCAGCTTATTCAAACGTCAAATTCGTTATGTATTAAGGCAGACGCTTACGTTGGCACCCAATTGATGAAGTCGGCTATTGGAGTTGTTTTAATGATTCGTTCGAAGGCGTGCACACCCTAACTGATCGTGCTAGTAGAGCTTAAGCAGACAAACCTCAATGAAGCCCAGTTATTTAGAAGACTTGGAAGAGTGTCAGCTCAGTGCTCAGAAGGCATTTTCAAATCAACAAAAACCAGAACAGGATGTGAAGAGCGTAGTAGCATTGGCTTGAGGAGTGAATCGAAAACAAAGTAAAACAGCTACGCATTTATGATTCAGTACCACAAAGACGGCGTCCCCTTAACAGCATATGTGTTTGAATTCCACTTTATTTAACTTGGGTTCTTTCAGTAACAGGGAGCAATGTACAATTATATATATATATATACGGATTAGGTGTAATTGTATCGTATATTGACGGTTTAATTGTACCTGCATAGAAGATTGTAGTGTTGTGTGTCATTTGACAGTGCCCATATTTATTAAGTGCCTATGACATGTGAAGGTGACTTACCAATAAAAAGCTAACTATGACAAAAGTGAAATAAGCAGACTTCTGTTTTGTCCGTGAGAAATACACGCCGCTAGGTATGTTAGCGACACTTATTATATAGCTATTTGTACGGTGTCGGGTCGAAATCGCCGACCTATTTCAGTCAAGTAAATGTAGCCCGTTCATGGCGTCTCGGCAGGGAAAATCCGAGAGCGATACGATAATGTATTAATAATGTGCGAGCTTCTAAAAAAAAAAAAACTTTCACTCAGTCAAATCGATCGCTAGTGGTAAGATGTTGTAAGACGTTGGGTCAATTCATCATGGAGAAGAGAAGTGCATCCGAATGTTAAGTGTTGATTTTCCTTGTTGAAGATCTTTCAAACATAGGATATTATGCCAAGGAGTCCAGGCTGGTAGCTGTTGAGGTTATAGAATTATACATCGTTCAATCTCTCGTAGCGCACAAAGAGCGTGATTTGAGAAATCTTTATTATTTGTGTAAAATAATTAGCAAATACTTTGTAATACATGTCAAATGAGTCTTATTCTGTTTTATTATTGCTAAGCTAAGGATGATCCGCTCGCATGTTGAAACAATAAACATGCGAGCGGGACAACACAATAGACGTGTAGCTGGTCTAATGTGTTTGTTTGTTGTTAAGCTACAAACGACTACATCCAACAATGTGACGTCTGAAGGTGATAAAGATTGGCAGTACATCAGACCACTTGACCGTACTCGCAAATGTTTTAGATCTATTTCCGCGTGTGTGACGGGTGAACCATGACTTGATTCTCAAAAAGTTACCATTTTTCATGATTGAAAA
Source organism: Varroa destructor (assembly GCF_002443255.2). Taxonomy (NCBI): domain Eukaryota; kingdom Metazoa; phylum Arthropoda; class Arachnida; order Mesostigmata; family Varroidae; genus Varroa; species Varroa destructor. The sequence continues at coordinate 13,704,845 of NW_019211456.1, forward strand.
TGATCGAAAACTGGTAGCTAAAATCCGACTTGAACACTTATTCACAGGTTACAGAATAACTCTGATCATCTTCGTAATGCTAGATTTTTTTTTCCCTTAGATTTTGAAGTTCGCCAAATCACTTTAGTTCTTAATCGCTTAACATGTTGCGCACATCACCGAAAGTGGGTTTTTTATGATGTGATATAGATTGGTACCAATTTATTTATTCATTTTATATGTCCAAAAGTGATCCAAAAAGAAAAAAAAGGAAAAAGGACGCTGTCACTAATTTCCTAACAACTGGAATACGACGAATTTTTAAGATGATATTAGCTTTGAACAAAGTGGTTGATCTATGCTCCATAGCTGTAACTAGAGATCACGCCCGTATGCAGGTCAAAACAAAAAAAAATAGGCGTATTTTAGCTCGGTTAGGTTGAAGTACGTTCTTCAAATCTGTCTATTTACTATTGATTTATTTAGTCGTAAAATTAGTCCCAGACGGCAAAAGTGTCGACGACTCCGCTAGGTCGTTATTATGTTGAACACATGGACAGCGTGCGGAGATTTAAGGCATGACAGGATGGCAAAATATAAGTTACAAAAAGTGCGTAACAGTCTTGGAGAATGATGCGCCCATAGGCCAGGTAACGAAGTTAGCAACGTCGGAAAGCAGATGCGTGCGTGGCCTCTTGCGCAGCCAAAGAAAGAAAAACAAATATGTTTGTAGAAATTGATATCTTTTTTGTTCAATTGTAAATTGTTTTTAACAACATTTTTTATTGCTCACATCATTAATGTATGCTATAATAATAATAGTATTTGCTGCCGTCGCAAGAGTTGAAGTTTGCGTCAAAGCCGTTAGCTCTGTGGTCGTACTGTTCAGTCCAGATATTTATGTTTAAAGTGAGAATTAACATAGATTTCTTCGACGGAAAAAAGTTTTTGTCAATAGTCTAAACCAGCACCATAATTGCTTTCATCTAATTGCAATGAATTTGACGCTAACGTTGTAAATACACTGGAGCAGACAATGTTTCGAAATAACAAAGAACGAGCAGCTATGTAAATTCAGAAAAAAAAAAACTGGTAGAACAAACGCTACATAATATTAATAATGGTATTTGTTATAAAATAAAGTACACATCGTGTCCAGACACAACTTGAAGACCCTGACAAGTAGGTAGCTTGTGAACAGTAGGAAACTTTCAAACTAAGTTGTTCGCCGATCGTGCGAGAAATGTATCTCTAAACCTTGTAGTTATAAAGAGTGTTCTTCTCTGTGCAGTTGACGTCCCGTAAAGGGGCATATCCAGTGATACAGGGGATACTTCCTAGTCGTTGGAACCGACGTGATGATCTTTCGCGCTTGGGTACACCTTTACGATAAACTGAAAAAGGCTGTGAGGTCTTACAGCTAAGTGGTCCAATTCATTGCCACCACTAAATTTTCGCCAGATTTGACGCAAATAGAATTCATGATCGCGCGGACGACCTGGTGCAATCACTGAGCCCCTACGGGAGATTTCAGTCTAGAACTAAAATGGCACAAAAAGGGTATTTCTGTCTGCACCTAATCGATTTAAGATATCATATGATAACCTACGGAATTGCCAAACAAAGACTTCAGCAACTGAGGGTCCCTTTCGCTCATCGGCTGTTGAAGAAGTGTTATAGTTTCAATGTATGTCAGCTGCAGTTCCCAAAGCAGAAGAACGTTCGTGCATACATACTTCCACAATAACGTGAGTGGGATAAGGTTTGTTTACAATTGGACATCGTGTGGCTCTCCGGACACTGCGCGAAGACGTCCTTAAAGGTAAATTTTTGCAGTGACATCGCTTCAGTTAGGGCTGTTCTCGGGGCTTACTGTTTAGTATTATCAATTTAATGAAAAATACATTTGTCGACAATACAGCCCTGTCCTGTAAACCTGAAATAGAACGACCAGCCGCTGTGACTAAATAGTATTAAGAGAGGCAGTTCGCAAAACGAATACTGGCAATAACTGGTTCGTATAAAGGTGCGGTCTAAGACGTTTTGCAAAATACTACGTTATTTAGAAATGGCTATTTTAGGAGAAAAATACGAGGGGTTGAATGTGGATTTTGAGGGTACATTAGTGCAGCGTGTGCGATATACTGAAAAGGGAAGAGGAAAAAATTCCTTAGTTCAATTAGTTATCCTATTTGAGCGGTACGAAGCAGTTAGAGAGGAATATTTTCCATAGCATGTTTACGTTTTCATAATTCATGTTGCGAGCTTCATGTTACGTTTGATATACCAGCAGCAGCAGCAGCAGCAAAACACCCTCAACAATTTCATTTTGCCAGTACCTCGCGAAGGGTTTTTACATAGAACGCTTCGTGCGACTCGGTTATTAACAGATATCGAATCGATTTCAAGTCTTCCCGACCGCAACATGGGACGAGTTTTTTTTGACAAGGCTGCAAGAAATTTACGAAAGGCGAACAGAAAAATGACACACATTTTAATCCTGTTTTTGTTACGGACATATGTGTTTATTTACTAACTCTTCATTTCTCTGTTAGGTTAGGTTGGAATAGGTAATTAACTGTAAATTAATGACGACATCTGCTGCAGTTGACGGCTTGATTTTAGACAACTCGTTTTTTGTTGTTATCGTGTCGTTTTAAATACAATAACAACAACACAAAGGAGTTTCTGCCTCCAGCAATATCCTGTTGATTCTATACCGATTCGATACTAATAATAGTGATCAAAGCGCATTACTCATCTAAAGCTATTCAACGAGCGGTCGATTACCGATTTTTTTTTGCTCATTCTGCTTTCACGGGTATCTACTTCTCTTTATATGTGTGTATATATACGGGTCTATGTGTATGTGTTTGTTGTATATAATTGATCTACAGTATTAGAGAGATTTGTTGCCATTCAGTAATGTTTCTTCTTTTTATTATTACTGTCAGTATGCTTTTTCTTCGTTGGCTTTTCACCTTGTTTACGTAATCGCTAATGGGTCACTTTTCTAGAGTTTTAGAATTCCTGTTTTATCTATTTGTGTGTATATATGACATTTTAATAATTGTTGTGTTGTTTTACACATTACAACAGCAGTAATATCTTGTGCTGTTACAATGATATCTATTACTTAACTGATAACATGGTCGTAGTAGTTTTGTTTGTCGTACATAATACTCAGATACTATTTGTACTTGGCATGTTCAACACTTAATTGAAGGTCATCGTATTCCCTCTCAAAGAACAATTGATTTTTTTCCCCAATGTTACCTTTCCTGCGTGCGTTTATCAATCGTCCGTGTCAATCGAAAAAAATCATTACACACGAGTACAGGCACACGTCGTTGCATACACGAAAACGAAAACCCATTCTAGTTGTCTTCTTAGCAATAAATATGGACATTTAGTACAATGATCTCTAAACTGACGGCAGGCCAACCGCAACGTATCGTTCAAAGCGTGCTTGTATTAATAATAAGGAGCTCATAGTGGTGACGGATCACAAACGAAGCTGTAAGTATCTTCGATAGCCTTAAGACTGTTCAGGATATCAGTGAATCAGCCAGACTGGAGTCATCCTATCAGTCAGTTTGAACAGATGAACCTTCGAGCGACCTGTGGATTTTTTACAAGGAAAGACTGAGCCAAAGTTTACTGTGGTCAGTTACATCATGCTACAGTTGCTCTTACCATCGGGGACAAAAGGACTAGCACACAAACGCTATATAAGTGTTGTTAGTTTATTTATTGCCACGTATGTGACAAAATCATGGCGCCAATGGCGCTCAGTGCACGGAAGTTCGAAACGTAATAGCCCACTGCGGAGACAGGAGCCCCTTTAGATAAGTGTTTCATGTTAGTAAGTCGCTATCTGTGCCATAGTTCAGAAGGAGCGGGCCTAACAGATGTCATATTGATTTATATTATTATTAAGACTGCCTTTTTAAAAGATCGAACTATCGAACCTATTCTGTCGGCTACTTCTGAGCGTTTTCATGCGTCGCTCAAGTCCTATGCCTTCGAGTCAACGTCAGCCCTTTCAGAGGTTGCGTTAAAATGCTTGCAGATATATATACGTACGCATATACTATGTCATCCGTTAACGCTTAACGTAAACGTTTCTAAACGGTGCATATGTGTAATTATCGGATCGGCAGTTGCCCAAGCTGCTGTTCGTTGAGAGAAAATATGGTGATAACTCAGATCAGAGATGATTTTATATGATGAAATAAGCTTTCCCATCATTCAAACAAATAATGATTATCGGGAGCATTGTTCCATCATTACAGATGGATACAAAAAGGCTCAACTACTGTCAAATACCCGACCTTAACTAGATATATTTCGCACTTCTGGATAATGGATTTCCTTAGATGATAAAAATCGATGCACCGCTATATAGGATATTTATGCGGATGCCCGTTTAGACGACGCACGTTTTGGGGCACGTAGATACGATTTAAAAGCATAAAAAAACGTTATACCCTGTTCAAATACACGCGTATATGTGTCGTTTACTTGTCCTACACATGTATTCGCTCAGTTCGATCCTATATTTTAAGCCTATATCGGATCATGTAATGATGTTCTCATACACGTTCATTGTCACAGTGAAACAGATCACTGTTCAAAGTTCTTACTTTAACAAACTAATAGTGAACGAGTGAGTAGGTATGTTCTTTCAAGACCACCAACATCACGTTAATGCCAAACTTAGAATTTTCCCAAAGTCAAGGACTGTTAATAGGCCACGCTATCCATATGCGCAGCCTGCATTGGCTACCTAGTTACACTGAACAAGTAAAATACTGATTGCTTTCTACACTAAAACTACTGTATAATCTTCTACCATCAGATGAAATCGCTGCCGATCGAAGTAGACGCGCTCAAACTATGGAATCAAATACACCCACAGCCTGGGGCACATATTTGAGCAGATTCTAAAGACCACCGTTATTAGTTCGTTACCATACCTACACTAGGACAAATTGATTTTTTTACTAAAAGTTAGTCGATTTTTTAGCATTTTTTTTTCAATTTGGGCAAATGAGGCGTCTTCGTTAAGGTACTAGAATTATACATTTTAACACCTTTGACAGGGTCCATTCCACAGAGAATTATGAATTCAACTAACAGTAATTAAGCATTCGGTGCTTTCAATGAAACTTCACAACTCATTTGGCCGTGGTGAATATAGGTCCAGTCGCTCAACTCAGCCAAAGATGAAGGAAAACAATACTATGAATTTCTTTCATTTCAAGTACATCATTCCAATAACCAATGGGGTTCACAAATAGAGTTTCTGGAAAAAGTACCGTGAGTCGAGCGGCAGTAATTTTACACAACTGTCCTATTGTAATTATTCCTATGATCGGCATTCTTTCGTCGCTTGGAGAGGACCAATTAATTGCACCTGCTGTACCCCCCTAAAAGCCTGCCATTCGTAATGATAGTAATCTCATGTTACTAGATAATCTTCAGCTCACTATTATATATAAAAAAAAAATCCACTTAAACAAGTACGACGACCTATCGTTTTTGATTCTTGATATTTTATTGTTTGCCGAACTTTGGCGGCGAACTTCCACCGGATTAACTTCATTTGATGATCTATCGGACTGACCCAGAACTACAACTTCCGCATCGCAGTGTTCCTCTATAAAACTAGTAAAATTTGTTTGACAGGGACTGCTTGAACGGCCTTAAGGTGAACGAGTTCGCAACAATCGATCTCTAAAGCTGGGAGAAACAAGGGAATAGTGGATGACTGGAGATTTTTCTTATGTTTCCGCGAAGACATTGAACATATTCGCATACCATATTTGGGGGTATTTCACGGCTGCACGCCGTCATGGCCGAAAACAAACTCTCATTTGAAGTCTAACCCATTGCTTTAGCTTTATGATAATTATCATTTCTACGATACGTAATGCGGTAGAGTATGATAGAACAACAACTATGTACATATGTCATCTGTTCAATCTGCCAAATACACTATTATGTTCATTCACGTTTCTAGAACTGACATATCTACAATGTATATATATATAACTTCCATTTTTCTAGCCTGCCTTGGAGGTACGCCAGAACACTGAACAACTGTTATATGCGTATTTACCGTATTTTATCATAGGGGGACTTAGCTACCCATTTAACTAGCTATAACAATAGCATTGTAAATGTACGAGTAATACCAGCAACCCATAACATTTATTACGGCTCGATACCTATTTAGATACGCATCATATAGTAGTACGATGATGATAAAGGATCGTACCGATTAGATAATACCTTGAACATAAGCAATGCTCCGATCATTTTTTTTTTATCTCTATTTAGCTCTGTTCCGGAGAACGTTAACAATATGCTACCCGTTCCTGCAGCGTCCGTCACGCGTACACTATCACGAAGAATGAGCCACTGCCAATTTCTGTAGAAGTTATATATGCCGGTTTGTGCCTCATTGGTGATGGATTCAAATGGCTCTCTAATTATGGAGTTGATTATTAGTAGTATTAGTACTAGTTTTCTGCTATTATATATACACACACACATGTATATATACATATACGTATAGATGACACTTTCTCTAAAGAGTAATAGTCATAGCACGCCACTAATGCACACGTGACGAGCTGTTCTCCCCTCAGTGGACAAGTAAGGGGCGAAGGCTGTTTTACCAAATAAGTGTCAATCAATCGAAGGGAAACTGTCAGATGACGCTCTTGCAATCCAACACTGCTCCACCGCCAGTTAATGATAGCGATATCCACGTTGGCCGTCGTCCATGCGAAAATCGACAGGGCAGAGGTAGCAGGATTTTAGTACACAGGGATTCGTATTGCCGTATCGTGTGACTTTGTGCTTCACTTCCCTAGATCTCCTTGTTATACACAAAGATGCACTTACCTTTCTGTCCAACCATGTAAACACCTTCGAAGCATATTAGCGACCTTATACGGTGTTACCTCATAAAATATAGCCGCTCTTTATTAGCGTTTCGTCTGATTTATATTTCGAAGTATAGTAGTTTATAACGATATATACGGGCTGGCCACTGCACTGCAATCTTTCGTACACCCAATCTTTTTTGCGTTTCTCTAACAAGAGCCGAAGTTGAGGATCAGGTTGTTATTATTACTGGTATATATAGATAATGGCCGTAGGAACGCTGTTACCGATTTGTGTTCACTGCATGGAAGCAAGCATTGTTCATCCGGGAATGAAGTGATCCTGCCAATGCAATCATCACTTCGTTTGAGACTGCATCGTTTTCGACCTATGTGTGCAAGCCTCCTATTATTCGAAACTGTTATCGTGTTGACTGGATCGTTGGCCAGGTTCCGAACTTGAACAGGAATATCGGCCTTCCTTTGTTTGTTCCTGTGTGTAGTTCCACCGACCGATTATATACGTGGGACATAGCTGCAATGTGCTATTCAACTACTGTTGCTTAGATATTAATGTACTGCTACTTTTATGAGCATCGGTTTGCATGCACTATGCCCGACGCGCCACCCTGCATTCTATGACTTGTCCATCTCTTAAACAGCTCGGATATCCCGAATATGTATGTCTGTCTTTACTTAGTAATTTCTTATATTCCATTGTGTTTCACAGAAATAACTGCCATTCCCAGAAACCGAAGATGGAAACATATTTATCCATTTAGTAGCGTCTTCAGGGGAGAACCAAATCGAAGGTACGAAGCCTTAATAAACCTTCGATTCTCATTTGCATCGTAGTGCTCAATCAAGTCAACGTACTGTGCATAATCTTTTATAAACTGAAATTTCAAGTAGCGCCTTGAACATCATCATGTGTGTGCCTATTCTTCCGTATGTCTTTAGCAGTTGTCCTGTCTATTTGCTTTTCCTTTTTCTATAACAATGAAACGATCGTACTGGAGTATTAAAACTGTTATAAAGAGGAGCATTGTCCTTTGCGTCATGTTCTATTAGGGGTTGTTGCTGCCACTGTTGCCCCCGTATTTATGGCTGGGTGTTGCGTACGAATTAATGCTGTTATTAAATGCTATCCCGGTATTGGATCCAGCCGCGTTAGGGCTACGCGGCGGTAGCGGATATGATGACGTTCGTTTCGCTGATCGACGCCTCTTTGGTAAAAGGCCGTGAAAACCAAAATACGCTCCGCCTGGGCCGCGCACCGACGATGACAATAACATCCGTGCGTTGCCCTGGGCCGGCCGTGCTGAAATCGCTGATCCGGGTGCTCGAAGATCTGATAAATGCTGTGCGTATCCGTCAGTTAAGGGCTGAAAACAGAGACATGGTTAAGCACCAAATATATTTGAAATGGTTAGAGTTGCGTCGGATAGAAACATCTGTATTATTTAAGTTATGAAGCCTAATAGATTTTCGTAGTTTACGAACAATGCTGAGGGATGCTTTGCTTACGATGTACGATAGTCCTTTTCTTAAAAATGTTATTAATGATTTGCTGACCGTACACCGTAGTGTAAACCCGCCGTCCAGACCGCATGATCAAACATAGATGGTCCTAATGGATAAGCTCCTTTTCTGTGTGACGAAAAACTCAACAATTTCCAAAACTTCGACACACAAGGTAAAACTAAATGAAGCTCATGTTATTAGACTAACATTACCAATGAATTTTATTGTTGAGGTTAGTAAAGGTAAAAGCAACATTATTACTGTGCTTACTGTTGCCTGCGACTGAAGCTTTTTGGCAACCTTTCCTGCGATGAAAATTTTCTCCGGAGCGATCCCTAGTGCTGAATAGACACTAATGTCTTTCGCCGACCCATAAGCGGCATGGTAAATAATCTCCGCCTCGTTTTGCAGCTTACGAAGATAGTCAGTTTTGTGTTGTAATGGGCCCGTCGATAAACCCTCAACGAATGAGACCAATCCATGCGGGAAATTATGTTGTACCAACCAGGCCACGACCCTTCGCTGCTGCATATCGGGCCTCCCTAGAAATTGGAAATATACATACAATGAAAATAAGTTATGTATCTTGCACCAGCCTCCTGCGAACCACTTAATAAGCAAACATTTAACAAAAATAATAACAAATGTTATTCTGTTATTTTTGTCGTATGTAAGCTTCTGTGAATCCGTAGGATTCGAATTTACGAGAGCAGCCCCACACTAATACTGGACGCAAGCATCGACGAGCTAATTTTTTGTGATCACGATTATTTAAATCCATCTGTGTCTTAAAAATAACGTCCGTGAAATGATCGCGGAAGCGACGCTCAACGACCATAGATAAATAATTAAAAGAAAAAAAAAAATGTAATTATTTTGTGTTAAGTTACCGCTAGGACACCATTTTGATGTGCGCCATGGTGTACCAACACAAAGCATTATCAATCCTGAGTAGATCTCTTAACAATGCTTGAAGGTGGCAAATTTTTCTAACATCTGAAAAAGTCTATCACACATTATCAACCAAAAATTATACTATATCATAACAGCTGTATAGCCCCCCATCCTAACTAGCCATATAGTCCCCATCTTGAATGTAATGGCCATCATGATACTACAAAAATATGGAATTATTATTCACAGTTTAAGAGACGATTCGAAATGGGCTTGGAAAGGGACTGATATTTTCCAAAGTTGAAGGGAACGTTATCCACACGTACGACCATAGCGAGTATATGCGATGCGATTTCTGCAAAAACGATTGCAAATGCTAAAGAAACTGAGCGCTTCTTAAAATTAGCTCCTTCTTCGTCGTCATCATCATTTAGCCCTCTGCAGTAGCTACTATGTGCAGTGCTTTTTAAATCCTTATTAAAAAAAGTTCCATTCTACGTGCACATGTATACAGATGGATGTTGAGTCACTCGATCTCTCGACTCGGCAGGAACACCCCGACGGGTGTGTGTTATTCTTGAACGATTAATTTGTTTCTTTTAGGTAAACAGACTGCTATAATCCGACCCTCTATAATCGACATACAGCTCTATATGCGTACCTGTGATATATATGATTAAATATCCGAGTTCCTGCCAATGTCGGACAACATCTACGGCTCCTGCGCGCACTTTCGGATCCCGCCCAGACACCGAAACGGAAGCGGTGAATGATCCGTCGATTGAAAATACCACCGCTTCGGTTTTTGGCGGTACCACAGTTAGGAAAAAATCGACTGTGGTGTGGTCGCCCCTGTAAATTCGTCCAAACGAACGTTAAAATGCAGTATTCGAGTAAGTGGACCCCGCATCCTCAAACACACAGATTGCAAGATGAATGTTTTTGCAAGTTTTCGGCAATATCTACACTATATATGTCGATCAATGGAACAGAGACGACGGATTGGAGCCGTTTTTCTTGGCAATCTGGACGACCGTACAACTAGGGTGTACGATTTTGTGCTATTTAGCTGATCATCTGCAATGGATCAGGGAGATCGATTAAAAAAGCGCTCAATAATTTCGTTTCCGTTGGTTAGATCTACTTATGTACGTAGTACATACCTGACCACCATCTTGACGGGATGTAGGCCGCAGGACAAAGCCTTATCATGGGGAATGAGGAAACTGACACGTCCGGACTTGTCCGTCTGTTCTGTACCAAGAAGTGTCCACTCACCAGTGCGGGTATCCCGCATCACGTGGATATCCACCTGATATTCAATAACAACAGCGGATATCCGGTGAAGCAAAGTGAGCACCAACTAACAAGTAAGTCAACCGAACACGTGACCGCGAAAATTAAATTGTCCGCGATATTGGAGCGACGTGTCCAGCGCATACATTCCCTCGTCTACGACGATGTAAGGTATTCGATTTTTCATAGAGGAACTTCGAGGCTCTCTCATTAGAGCACTGTTCTGCGAAAAACAATTTCCTCACTTATCTGGCTCACTACACTGGTTTACTATCATATAGAAATGCCAACCTTTTCTCCGCTCAGATTGACCATGTCAAGCGGCCCATACACAAAGCGGGCAGAAAGTTGCTGAGGAGCTCCCTCTTTAACGATAACGTCGTTGGCACGATGGTTTGCGGTTACGTTCTGTAAGTGAAAGCATCCCAGACAGATGTAGCAAGAGAACTGATAAATGGCCTGCCAATATCAGCCTATTAGCAAGGATGAACCAAAAAAAAAATCAAAATTTGAGTAATTCTGCAATAGCTTCTAAAAAATCGAGTCCCTTGACCTGTCCGTACCTCGTGTTGCGTTATTAACAGTATTCCATAGAGCAACAATATTCGGTCGGATAGTTTCTCCATCGTAAGGTTTATTTTCGGGCACTCTGGTAACGTACAACAATTGCTCGAAAAACATTTTAACACGTAATTTAATCATCGAAATTTTACCTTGATCTTGACGGAAGTTCTCTTCTTATTCCATTTCTCACGGGGCTGTCCGGCCACAAATGAGAAAGTTGGCGCATCGCTATCGAGACACCGCTGTACAGAGTCGCATCTCACCAACTGTCGGATAACAAAGCTCGCCACGTCCGATGATTCCCAATACGATGCGTGGAATAGATGCGGAAGTGACTGCGCCGGGAAGTTGGCCAACCCCTCTGGACAATACAGGGCATAGTCGATACGTTTGTTGCCCCACCATCGGCTGCTGACTGCAGGACCGTATCACCACGACGATGAGAACAGTTATTCATATGCCCAACAATGCCAGTCAGCAGAAAAGATACCCCACGCGCATCAGGATGGAGAAAACGTTATTTTTTGGTTCTGATGAGCTTTCCGCTTGGCTCGGACTAACAGAGCGCCTTTAAACGACGCCGCAGTAAACAAGATAACTAAGAAATGAAGTGACGGACTCATGACTATGAGGTGTCGGACGCAAATCTTAGCTGAAGCTTGGATTTTTTTAAGTTACTAATTGACGCTGAGCGTTCCATTTAATGCCTGCGATGGTTATTATACTTCCTGCTCGTAAAAGCTTCTGAATTGGATTAAGCGGTTTTAGCCTTCACTAGAAAGAAAAAAGGAAAATGTATATTTGATAACAGCCAGTTATAAAGCAGAAGCTTTGATTAGTATGAGAAAGTTATAGCCATGGGAGTTCCAGAACGTCTAATTTCAACTACTGGATAAGGAACGGACTGACTTTTCGATAGGTGGCATTATTATTACCATTAGAATAGATCCTAGTGACACGCGGTTGTTGCGCCAAGCTTTATGCTACTCGTACCACACGACCAGCCATTTCTATACTACAAACATGCACTCTAACTGTCAGCAATTGCAATTTCATCAGACGCTCTTTACAGAGACTTGTATCCTCTAAAGCAATGTTACAGAAAGCTGCAGACAGCGTCGCTATTATTTTGTACATTCTGCTATGAGTGCTCATCTGCTTGAATTTCATTTGCCTGGGCTGTTTATTTGTTCAGTTCTTTGTCTATGACAATTTAGTCTCTACAAATCAAGTTGAATTTTGTGCTTCAGCCAACATATCTACCTGTCAGCACCGAGATGCCAAACCCATTGTGTAGCAACGATGTGTGCACTTCAGAAGGTACAAGACAGCAAGCGGACGTTCTAGCGTACGTAATAGACGTTAGCTATCATCAGTGTTCATATCCGTGTTGCTTCCTAACACCAACTAAGGCAGTCTTCAGCTGTTACGTTCGGTACTTGATCGGGTGTGTGTGAGCGCCCTTCGCGCAATTCGGCAAATAAATCTGCCCAGTTATGCACGCTAGGCAGATGACACCGTTAGGTATAATCCTATCAATTGCAAAATAACCCAGCAAGATGAATCTCTTCGTTTTACAGTGGGTACAATCTAGGACGGGAAGAGGACAGACGCGTCTCGTCTTGCAGCTCGTTGCAGCTTATCTCATTGCAGCCATTCACAGGCAATGCAGCAACATTTACACGCCAACAATAAAAGAGTGTATCGCTTATCGTTATCACCGGGTTCTGTTAGAACCAACATTCTGGCAATCGAATCTAGTTGTCATAATATAGCAAATATAGCACGAGCATTTTGCACCAGCAGGTGTTTCTGTTCTCACGTGTTTGGATGGTGGATAATGGCACGACGGCGTCGGACAGGCCTGACATCGTCGATGAGATTGAAGCTTCACTTGTTCGGCGTCCACTAGGGCTCGGCGCTGGCGGCGTAGGTGTCGGAGCCTTGCTGCAGCAGGTGCTACCCCCACCGCCGCTGCCAATGCCACCGCTGCTTGACAATGGGGTCTCAGTGGCAAAAACCCCTGGGGTGCTGTTTCCAGTGATTGGCAGCGCCGGCGTCGATTGAAGTGTGCCAAATGGAGGTGCCGGTGTTGAGCTCTGACTATGCTGCGCCCCGCCGCTTCCTGTCGCTGCCGCAGTTGTATCGCTGAACAGGTGTGCGTGGCTCTGCATGAATTCCACTACAAGCGACGAGGTAGGCGGGGGGTGGGTGTTCGTTCGTTGTGGTAATTGATGTGTCATCAAGTAATGAGGACAAATTTAGTGCGAATGCGTGACGGCAGTTTAAAGTTGTGCATGCATGAAACAGCAATAGCAGTAAGCGGTATAGTCCAAGTAATCGAACATATATAACACGTGTATATATATATATATATATAGGAAAGTGTGTGCGCGGCTGATTAAAACAATGATATCAACCATAGGATCCGAGATTGAATATTCACCACATATGAATAGATGCTGAATAGCACCAAAATCGAAGTCGTTAATCAATAAAACAGTAATAAAAAGAATTATTAAGGGCTCTCCTTTGGACCAGTACTGAAGTGCGTGAAGTGTATTATTCATCGCGAAGAAATGTTAAAGAGCAGCATTTGCACATAACTGTGGAATATGGGATTTCAGATAAGTTGAAATACTGGCCGGTTTTTGGCCACCCTGTGGGTCGGCAGGTTGACAGTGGTGCTAGGCGTGAAAAAACATACGCTTATTGCATCGGCGACTGCCAAATATTCACGCCGTTAGTATCAATTTGTTTTTGCACGCCCCCTAAACGTTGTTGAAGCACTTGTATGTCCCAATACGTCACAGCCTTACTCAATCATTATTATACTAAATGACATAAGACGACAGTGACCCTACGTAGAACTAACGTAAATAAATAAAGCACATGTACATACACACAGCTTATATCTATACTATAAAATATTTACAAGGTACATTAACGTTGAGATCTCATAAGCTGACAAAGGCACTCGGACGGTGCCAACAGATGGACAACATATTAAAGTATTCTTTCCATCAATGATGATGACTAACATACAGTGCCCAATATAGTTAGTTCGCATAAATCGTCATTCCCTTTCTAAAGTGTGTAGCTCCTATATGTACTTGCCTTGTGCCGTGCACCATACTGTCTGGTGCATATGTATGTATAGATGCATGATAAATGAGTGAATGTTATTATATATTCCTACGTAGTGTCTGTTTTTGTTAATTAGAGCAAATTGTGCTAGGTATATTGCGGAAACACTAAAAATATATAAAGATACTTAAGAAAAAGGCATTATGGATAAGATTACATTGGAGATGTGGCTTTGGCCGTATTGCAACGGTGAAGAAGAAAACACCGACTCCTTTTATAAACAGTGAGAATTCCCATCGTTCTGTTCAGAAAAACGGTACAACTTCAGTGTTATACAGCGAATAGTCCAACATAGAACTGCTATGCAGCAATAATTGTTTGCGTAGCTAAAAGGAAGGGAGGTATTTCGTCATAAGGAGAGTTGACATTCATGAGCGACAGTAATACATTTTTCCAAGTTTTATGCCCCGTACTTAAGCCATTGACCGTTGCCCCCAGTAATGTTATGTACTAAGATGTCTGAAAACACCGATACTCACAGAGATGTATAGGTTGGCCATCGCCGAGCGGATACTTCTGAAAGCGCGGCACGGTAACTGGAGGGATCTGGGCAAACTTGGCTGAAATCAGGGGTTCGACCCGGAGACCAAGAAGATCCGTCGGATGGAACAGATTGTAAACCTACGTGAAACGCACGAAATTAGGTAGAGCTTGAATTCGGACGAATGGACGTCACTTTGTTGCCATAGCCATCGCATCTTGTCTTAATGTGTTAGAAATTTTGGCAAAACACAAGTCAATTATCTGTCGTATCATAAGGCTCATGCCTTAATAAACTATTGGACAAATTAGCATACAGACATAGGACTAGCGGTTGCGACTAACACGAACTTATTATCTCTAGGACCGGTCAGGTCAAGCAAAGGAACACTGAGTTCGTGAATTATATCTGTATATAACGCTCAGTACGTGTTCGATTATCAGCATAATGAATCAAACAATACTTAGAATATTGATTAGATAGAGATTCTCACCTGCGTATTACCCGCTTTTACAATGGGCATTGCCTTGTCTTCGCCCGATACCATCTTTCGATAGCTAAGAATCAAAGCAACAGGCGAACCAAACATGAAGAGGTCCGACGGCTCAAACTCTAACCGGTTCTCACTACCTGTAGAGTTGCTTCTCGGTCGTTGGCTTGCGATTTGCGCACTAAGCAGCTTTTGAAATGAAGGGGCGTTGAAGAACCCAGCTCCCATCTGGCTATCTATGTCGCCTGCGAGTGCTGTCGGGTTTGCTAGAATCGCCGCCGGTGTAACACAACGACGTTCTCCTCCGGTGGCGGAGCGATCGGAAAGCTCTCCAGTACCCGCATCATTACTGATCGATATAAGCGGATTGCTCTTGCTCTCCTGCAGGCTCGTCTCACTGCCAAAATGTGATCCGCTGATGGTCAACTGGTTGGGCGAGCGCGACACCGCATCAAACGCCAGAATTGCGCCAAGACTATCGCCGATAAGGACCACCTGACCCGTGAAGCCCAGTCCTTCCGGTGACTTGAGAAAGTCATGGTAAACAGTGTTCACTGACATAATTGTTGAGTTGAGGTAGTCGACGTATTCAGGAGTAGACACTGCGAAAAGGGGCAGCGCTGCTATCGGTAGCGGGTTCTGGTTGTAACTAATGCCTTCAAACGAGGGCGAACTTTGGAAACTAAACGGACTCAGATTACTGAGTACAGCTAGTGCCTCAGCGCACATTGCTGGGCAAGCAACTAGTCTCGTGACTATACGCGATTGCAACGTCGGATAGTGCTGCTTAATAACGGCTTCGAGTACGTGGGCAAATGTTGCTACGTCCGTACTTTTCGGTTGACCCTGTTCAAGTCCGTGGTCGAGGATGTATCCTCCATGCAGCACAAGAACAAGCACTGACGTGGGGCAGATTAGTGCCATCTGGTGACCAGGCGAGGCGGCAGGCGAGGAGTGTCCTGAAGTCGTCGTCTCCAGGTGGGAGTGTTGAGCCCGCTCCTGGGTTCGCCTGATGTGCGATGGCGCAAAGATGCTCTCCTCTGTGCCACTACTGGCTGTAAAAAAAACGCAAAAAAAAAGAAAAAAATTCAATGAAGCAACAAAATAACGGAGTAATCGGTATCCGAATCAGTATGCAGTTAGTTGAAATTCTAGTACGGAGTTGATGTAATTATGATAGTACGTCAATTTATAGACTGGTAAGGTCATCTACTAGAAGAAAGAAAATAGCATGAATATATGTGTAAACAGTGGGAAGAAGAAGAGTGTGTACAGTTTGTTTTTGATCACAAATACTAACGAACTTCGGCTAAACAACGTTATTCTAAGTATGCATAGACATTATAGATTCGATAGAGAAGCAACATTCGTCGATCGAAAGAGATTCGTAACATTGTGCAGTATAATTACGCTTACTTACCCTCAGCGTTGTTTTGCACCATTTCAACAGAACTCCATTTTGCTAACGGACTATGCGATACATCTTGTGCTGCTGCTGCTGCTGCTGCTGCTTCTTCGAAATCCTCGGCATCGAAAAACTCTTCGCTTTCCGAGTCGGAATCACGTTCTATGCCCACCATTCGCCAGCTCTCGTCCCCGGGAGAGTGTAGCGTGTGTCTTGACCCTGATCGCAGGCCACGTTTCCCCTCTAGTGAAGGGCACACAGAGAGCGGTTTATGTATATTGCCAGCCTTTTGGTAGCTCGAGCCTGTGTCCTTCACATTACCGACGCTCTGGAGCTCGAGGGGCTCACTTGAATCGGCGTCAATTGATTTTAAATCCACATCCCCTTGGCTACCTTCCTGAGCTTCACCTTCGAATCCACCTCTGTTGGCGGTCGCCATCTTCCTAGCAAGTTCGGCTTGTGTTTCGGCCTCAATGCGCCGTACATCTTCCATGGTGAGTCCAAGCCACTCGTCCTGCCATGCCCACGCTTGCCGGTGAGCCCGCAGCATGGTCTTCCGTAGAGCTAAAAATAAACAGGAAAAATCAATGGCTGCAGGTTTTGTATCATAGGTACAGCAAGTTCAAAAAAATACAGAACGCAATTTTTTCATGAGCCCATATTCGCACGAACGACTTCGAAACGTGGTCATTCTGCTATTGGATTCCATTACAGTCCAACTGTATGGTTCCGCTGTTTATTTTTAATACATACCCTATTTGCCTACATGGAAATACGTTCAAAATTCTGCTGTTGCTGTCTGCGGAAACGAGGTTATTATAGAGATCACGCCTTTGCGCGAAGAAATCATTACAAACCACTCACCGACATCGTGGATAAATCGTTCGATCTTTGTTTGCATGCCCCAATATCGAAATTCCACTTTGCACAACTTGTAAGCACACATAATGGTTTTTCCTCGATGTTCATCAATCCAATTCTCATCTAGTGGACCCCGTTGGGACTTCTCCGATTTGTATATTGTCGGGTCCTCGGATTCGATATAATCAGCCGGTGGTAACTGATCTCGGACGACGTCAATCAGATCTGGAAGATTAGAATACTCGATTATGGGCTTGTATTCCTTCAGACCTCCTAGTAATTCGCGATAACAGAATACGATACCGAAGGCTATAGTGCGTTTTCGTGAGTGTGGCTTTTCAAGCTTTCTATAATTTTGCTCGTTATATTATGCATGCCAATGCGCAGCGTTTAATCTGTAACCTAACCTAACCTATTGTAGGTTTCAAACGATTCCGTTAATGCGGCCTGAGCTACCCTAAGGGCGCGTCGCATGTGTTAAGGCACTTTTGTTTTTGACTTACCGATTTGTCGATTCCGTATTTCATTTCCGCTGAGCTCAAACACGTTTTCCTTATCGCCAGCATCATCAAAATACTTCGTCTCAATCTCCAATGAAAACCGATCGACAAAAGGACACGTGTACCTATGAGACGAATAACAAACAAAGGACAGATATTTTTTGGGGAGTTATTATCGTATTATTTTTACACTTACATTACGCGCAATACAATACAAACAGACATTGTTGAATGATTAAAATTATCTGTGCAGTCGTTGATAGGGAATAACTTAGTTTACCATTGATGTCAAACGTAATGAAATGACCAGTAATACGTTCAAATCAACTGCAACTTTAAATAGTCGCTAAAAGTTTACTGTTATTATTTTGGTTGTCCAATGGTCCGGGAAGCAGAAGTGTAATGCGAAGATGATTCGTATTTTCCGTTTGGATGAAATGTCTGCATCAGTATAAGCTGGCTTTCCGACGCTATACTCAATATACATTCCAATTGCACATAGGGATATTGCCATTTTTCAAGAGATTCGATCACCAACTCGTCTACTAACCTGGTCTTAGTATATGGATATGCATTCCATGCCTCCTCTTCAACGGTTAGAGCACTTTTTGGCACGAGACTCTTAAGCCATCCTGGCAGATGTGAGCCCACATGATAGATCTTGTGGGTGAATTGTCCTTGACCGCCAGGCCCATCTTCGTAAGGCTCATTGACGAATATCTCGACGCCGCTACCCGACCCACTACTTTCCTGCCTGCTCTTTTTCTGTTCACGAACAATAATCGATTACAGCATTGATCTGCTTTTTTCTTTGTTCATATCCTGTTCTTCTAATTGGGCATGCACGTTGCTACTACTACACGTGTTACTATACTATGCACACGATATGAATGCAAAGTCAGCGTACATCAATACAAGAACACCCGCAAACGATAGAGGAACAGTGGTACGCATAAGATATTCGAAAAGTAAGGACCTTCAATTTAGAGTAAACAAAAAAGCGTTGAGTACACAAGCACAAAGCGGTTATTACGGTGTCCCTGGAAAGTTTACATTCAGCTCTGCGACTGTCATTTAGCGAGACAAAATGTTAACGATTTTCGTTACTTATCCCAATATTCGACGCAGTGGGCATTTTTACTATATAATATCAGAGATACATTGAAAAACTATACTATCCTCAACTGCCTGTTTCATGAGATGCGAACCTTCGGTGCGTCTGTATAACGCAATCTAGTAAAACTCAGCGAAACCATACAGCAGACGCCTACACTGGCCAGCATGATCACTCGTTCACAAACAATGTACCGTTCGCCCATCCCGTCTTCGATCGGTACTACTGATTATCTCAGTTCTTGATCCCTTTATAAGATTCGATTTTCCAGTGTACATGTTATGGCAGCTGCGAATACGAAGAGCCCATCTTGCCGACGTAGAGCAACACATAAAGATGATCTATGGAGACAAACATGACGGTCGAACCAAAGAACATATGGGCAGCGGGAGGAAAACGGTCTGCATATTTAGAAGATTGAATTTTATAACGACGCGCATACACTCTTCTAAGACTGCCAGTCTGAGTGTAAATGGTAACTCTAAGACATAACAAGCAGATTTTACTCACGGCAATCATATACAGCTGAGCTATCCGGTACTCCTCGACAGAGAGTGGAAGCGGAATACGGTACTCCTTGATCAACATATTGTCGGCTTCCTGGATCAGCTGACGACCGATGCAAGTGAACAAGCCGCCAACCTATAATACGACAACGTCCGAAAGACACGATTTCCACTCCGATACCAATACGAATATCAGCGGTCGGCAGTTGTCAAGGGCGGTCTGGTTACCGCTGGTCTGGATCCGGTTCGCTTGTATTCCACAACCTGCGTGCCCGGCCAGCACGGTGATCTTTCGCTGGGTCAGCCACCCTGGGCTATAGTCGTTATTAACAAGGTGTGTTCCGTCTTTCTGACCTCCTGGGTAACTTTCAAGAAATCTCAGAGCGCTTATAGCTTCGGCCCATCCCGGCAAATGATGAAGAGGCGCCGCCGGGCACCGCGATATATCTTGGGAAATCTTCCCGCAACTCAGGAATTTCTGCTATCTAAGGCAACAACAACGAAAACAAAGACAGCAAATGAATATGGAACAGTTTATTGAATAGTTTAATAGTTTGGAAATCCTAATCGGTAATACCTCAAGAATGGAAATGCTTTCAACTAAAAATAGGGCAAACGCATACGACAAGCTGACAAGACAACATTGATTTGCTGACGTATCAGATTTTCTAAATGGCCTCATACCTACCGCGTGCCGAATGTTCATTACTACAGATTCGAGCCTCGTGAAATGAAGAAGAAGGACACCGTTTTTGACATATACACTATATATATATATATAGTGTATGTGTAGAAAAACATTAAACAAACAACTAAATATAATTAAATATCAATTCCTTATATGTATATATGTACAGCAGTACGATCACTATTGTTAGCACAGTGATCATGGCAATGTTTATGCTATGAAAAAAAAACAAAATAAAGAGACAATATCAAATAAATTCAGCTAGAACTTTACCCTTATCCAACGGAACCGTCCGATTCAGCTTTCCTGTTTAGTATATGTTATAAAAAAAAAAAAAAAAAACATAAAGAAGACTTCAAACGGAGATCCTACGTTATTTCACATTGATCACAGTCAGTAGCAGATTCCGCCACATTTCGATACAACCGACACCATGTCGAATCTGCACATTGTCTTAGACTCGTTCCGAGATTCTATCCAGCTCCGATCGATTCTTCTTGTCTTACTTGATGCATGACACAGAGTAGAAAAAATGCAAGGGTGCAACTCATTCGATTTACTCAGCGAACGACGTTTCCTTACGTCCTTCCCGAATTATACAGAACGAATTCGAAGATTATTGCGGTTACGACTCCGCCTCTTCGCCATGCTCGAACGCGTCACCAAGGAGAGCGTTAAAAGCTGTTGATACAGCGATAACAACAATAGCTATCGAGGCGACGTCCCGGATCATTACAAGCGGTTCCGGGTCTAAATATTAAACATCACGCGTTACGATAAGACCAGTAACAGTAGCAAAAACTAAAAACAGCAAAAAACTAGACTACCACCTGTGCGGTTCCGTATGACCAGGGGAAGACAATTTTTGTTAGCCGCGGCTGAGAGAAGAACGCTCCAATGAAGAATAGACAACAGGTTCCTTGTTTTCAGAGGTATCCACCGAGGGCGCTCCCGTCCAGCTATGCCCCTACCAGCCTAGGGTCGCTATATTACTCGAACTATTCCTAATCTTGCGTCTCTTCTGCTCATATCCTCTTAAAGCTGGTCAATCACGCTTGTAGTAATGCTTCGTTAGGGAAATAACACTATCCCACCGAGAGATTCAAGGGACTAAAGGTGCCCCAATTCTAAAAACGAATTTTGGATAAGTATACCTTGATAGACAGGGCCAAAGGTACGTGGCGACGGTGGTGATGGAGGGAAATATGGCCAGGTTTGCGGCGACAATGAGAGCTCGCTTTGAAAATGTTGTTTTACACACTAATATGGCTGTAAGAACTGACACCAAAAAACGAAAGGGGTGAAGGATGTTAGCGTTTTCTCTCGCGTAAATATATTTGATTCCTTCTACCGTATACATACATAAATGGCTTGAAAGCCCAGTCGCAACTGAACGACTTCACTCATGGACTAACAAATGCAATGACAAAATGGCAGCAACTTCGTAAATTACAGAAAATCTAAGCATTTCATCTTTCCTAACAAGTTTGTTTTCCCTTTGCTATGTCGATTGTAAGTAACTCTTGGAGACTACTTCGTCTAATAAATCGCACTCATAAAAGCTTCATACCGAAAGGCAAATAAAAGACCTTACACTACAATGAAGAGCTTTATGTTCAACTAGAAATTTCAAGCTTGCTTAACTCTATTTGTTTCACTAATAAGTTCAAATGTCTCCCGTATGTTGCATATTTCTATACCTTCCAAGTCATTATAGGCGTGATTTTTTTGTTATCCCGCACAAAAGCAGGGGAAACATACAAGTATGAACATACATAACGTACATTTTTTTAAGGGGTATTTATGTGCTCTCAACTTATTCGGCGCAAGGTATCACATTATAAATGATTATTGTCAACTGACCTGCAGCAATTGTAGAACTTTCAACTTATGGATAACGGATTCGTTAATAATTCAAGGGAAACTTTTATGAAATATTTACGTTAGCTATAACAAATCTGAATTATAACTTTTATCGTTTGCTAGTTTTCCTCAGATGCGAGGATACTTCAACACTCTGTTTGCCCGTGCCTATTTTTTCCTCAAGCAGCTGTTATTTTAATTTAAGTTGAAATAGATAAATAAACAGGTCTAGGGTCTTATGGTCTGGGTGTGGCTGACAGAAAGGTGGCATTTTTTTCTGGTTATTTTGCCTGCGCTGTCAAGAGGTTATGTTGGGTTTTACTGTCCATCGCGCACGCTTTTGTACCGTATATCCCTGTTCGTTGCCCCGTGACGATTCCCCATCTGGCCGAGTGCTCGCTCGCGCCTGAGTTATAGTTATTGGGCAATCCGAAAAAAGAAAGATTCTCACTGCAGCTATGGCTTTCCAAAACGGGAAGCTAACTGGTGGTCAATGACACGCCGTCAGTTGGTGGGCATTAGTTGCACCAAGGGACCCATACCGCGAACGAAACTCGAGTTTGTTGCGTGCGATACATAGAATGTGGATGAAAATTGACACGGCGCGTTTGACTAAGCCAAGAATTAGAACTGCTTAGCTAACGTCTCTAAGAACAGAGCTCGCAACATTCCCCTGTTAGTGGACGGAATCCCGCTCGCCCGGCAGCACTTGATTGCCGGTGTGACGTTCTCTTGGTCGGTGCAGAAGTTTTTCCGTTAGTGGAATCTCTATCGCGGTCGCCATGCCTGTGTAACCTTAATTTCTGTTCCATCTCGTTCTCCTATTCCAGCTCTTGCTATTGCTGCACCTTACCGCCCTATGTCGCATCCTTATCTTCATCTCCTATCAATACTAACTATAATCAGTGTTATCGCCCCACCCCCCTTAGCGCTCGTTCTCTTTCTTTCTTAGCGCGTTTGTGATGCCCTAGTCACGGCCATCGGTGGGGTAGTATGGTTTTCACTGCTTCGTTCACAGACTTTGACTTCGTCGCTTTGAGAGTTGGAGAGCTGATCCTTGCCTTTAACGCCATTGCCACTGCGCCCGCAGAATAAAAAGAACACGAGACCTAGTCGTCGCCGCTGTAGCTGTGAAGCAAACCCGCGACGACAAGGGACAGGAAGATCAACATAAGAAGGAGAATGACGCTGTGGCTTTCCAAGCCGATGATGGGCCATCTTTAGTAGTTGCCGTGATCGTAGGAATCATCGTTGTATTATCGTCATCGAAGTCATCCCGGGACGGGAGATTCGGGACAGCTAAGTCGCAGGCAAATCGAGGGCACTAGTCTTCTGTTTCCCCAACCCCCTGAGAGCCGACGAGGCACGAGGCTGCACAATGCGTAGTTTTCCAGCAGCTGTTGATCCCCTTCACGCTGAATCTGTTACTACTACTACCTGTGCAAGCATCGACAATTCGGAAACTTTCTCGACTATAGTTCAAAGTTGTGCTGTTCGGTTTGCTAGACTCCAACGTAACGCTAAGTCAGTATATAAGAGCTGCCTTCCGCCTCCACGACATGTGCGTTAATGCCGAGCCACGCGTTGGCTAGCCACAAGAATGGCTATGCTAATGCAGATTTTCTCAAAGCGATGTTATGGCTAAAGAATATGGTTCAATGGAGCGAGAAGAATTGCCTGCCAGTCTCTACAACTCGATTGACTGGTTAGACAGTAAGACTCCAGTGCGAACAGGCCTCTCTCGCCTCAGAATTTTATAGAAACAGGTAGTACCTTCTTTTAGTCGGGTCCGTATTGCTTTATGCTTTATGTTTGTGTATTTGTGGGGACATGTGGATTACGATAACACAAAGACAACAGCACACAGGACTGGCAAACTGCTCGCAGCTGGTTTATAAAGACTGCCTTTTTCGCTAAACTTTTTTTTTATCATGCGTTAGTCAGGAGGCTGCATTGCTTTGAAAATACTGGATTATCATTGTTTAGTATCCAAGCTTTGCCGAAATAATGACAGCATAATGTTTACACTGTATAAGCATGGTGCCGTCGTAACTTATACTAAATCGTTCAATATGTGTTTAGAGATTTTAACATTGTTAAAAATAAACAGTGATAAAATAATATCTGTATAACAGTTGTCGAATCTATGCTTGGGAAATACTTGCTCAAAGTATTACTAGATGAAGGTGCGGTAATTTTTCACGCCTGGAAAGTTCGCTATTCAAGCTCATTTGAAAAGGTTACCAAATGAAGTTATATTTTAAGCATTGAAAAATATCTTTCTTTTTTTATTACAAAATATACATATATACACCTTTAGGCTCAACCCCTGACTTGATCCTTATTCTGAGAAATTCTTAATTTGGAACTGCTACCCCACAGGCTACACACAATAGATCGTGAAAGCTACGAGACACCTCATAATAAGGCTGTAGTTTGCCCACAAGCAACATCCAGGTGTACCGGAACAAGCTAAGATGCATCAATAGACTCACTTTCGCCCTAAGCTAGAAAACCCCAGGAAAAGCATTGATGCCCTTCGATTACACCCACTATGGTGTTTCGAAACGAAGCTATACTGAAACGAATTTTCCAATCTTAAATTTATAAGCATTACTATGTCAAAAAAAGCAATTTGTGTTCAATGTAAGTTCCTTTGAAGTGGCACGGAACTTTTCCGGATGGAAAACGTAACTGTGCCACATACTGTTCGCCTCCTACAATTTAACCTTACGACTGCAAACTTCCTTCAGCCTTTTCTAAGTCATTCAGTGAGAAGCAGTATAAAATAGCCATCTGATGAGGTGAAGGACTTTTATTCAGGATCGTTTTAAATAAACATCATAAGGCATCGTTGCCGTTGTCATTATAAATAATGTAAGTTTATTTGCGACAGCAGTTTTGCGACACATACTAACGCATAGTTGTTTTGTTACGCTTATTAGTTTTACTTTACGCCTGTTAAACATGGTTACCTTTAGTTATGTATTACCATGTTACAAACGAACGATTTAAAATTGTTATTAGCTAACTGCTCATTGGTTTGTATCATGAAAACCTTGACAGATGTAACAATACAGGAACCTTGCCTTATCGAATGAAAATGTTTCTTTTTATTTACCCAGCTGCTATTGTAAGATCAAGTATACTGTCGTAGAGCGATTGTGAAGAAGCCACGGAGTTCGTACACGGGATGACATATATATACAGCAAGCACTCTAATAGATCGCCATTACTTAATGGACAGTACAACCTCATGTTTTTTTCGGAGTTTCCATCGACGTCTTGGCTTCCTATAGTAACATTCTCTGGTACAAATGAATCTTTTGAGGTATACCGTTACGCTGCGTTAATTAATAAACGCAAACAACCGCGAACCTTGAGTAGGAAACCGTGAGCTGAGCTGAACACATATTCATTAGCCTCCAGAAACAAATTTATTAATTCCAAATTCTGTTCAAAAGCATGTAAGAAAGAGAATGTGCTTCCATATAGATAGAAATTAATAAAATGAATAAAGATCAAAGGTGGAAAAACGTCAAGGCAAATATATTGCAACAGAAAATAGGACGCTTAGAAATCAGACGACGCTTCTGTCTCGAAACAAGTCGTTAAATCTACGCGACACAGGTTGATTTCATCCCTGCTGGTATTCCGGTGTTGAAAATTCAATCTGAATCTTCCAAAAAACTCCGCACGGTATTTCTACACACGGGCAAATAGTAGATTACCTATAATATCAGATACTGCCCAGTGACGCTGCTTTTCAATAGTTTAAAGAGGCTTCCTTAAACACATTATGAGCATGTGACTGGCGCCTGTCTGGGTCCGTCATCGGACCAATCGAACAGTGTACGTCGTCAGGGGTTTTGGCGGTTGCGTTGCCGAAGATGTTGCTTTGAAGAGTGATGGGCTTACGGGCCCACCACAAGAGTTTGTTGCTTGGTAGCATTCCATCGCACAGTCTACAATCGATACTAATTGGGAAAGTTTCTGAAAGGTCGCCATTCGTTGGCGGCCCTTAACAGCCAGTGCTTTTCCTGTACGCCGCTTCGGACTACCCAGATCATTTTCGTTTACTCCAATGTGCGCTCTTGCTTACTTAACGATGGCTGCTTTCATTCATCTTCATCGACAGCCTCCACGGCCACCTGGGGTTTTCTTCGTCGGCATTGCCCAACCCCAAGCATAAGCAACGTGCCCCACATAAGCAACAAAAACGGAAGCTGACTAAAACCCCCTCCGATGATTTTACGCATTGCAACGCCGATAAATGGAACCAAAGCCTCACACGCCGCAACCATTCCGAAAATTTTGCCAAATTTCTGACGTTCGACGAGTTTGGCGGCGTGAGCTCGCATTCCAGCTGGCGCCAGACTAAGTAGCGTTCGAAGAACGTGCTGAATACGATTTATCACTGCAGAGTTCTGTCCCCCGTCTAGTGAAGCAAAGTGAAAAGTCTGGCTGGCCGTTAGGGAGAACACACCTATAAATGTCAAGGTGTAGTTGGGATCAAATGGAAGTTTCCGAACGATAATTACAAAAAATGGTATAACGATCAACAGAATTGCGATGATGATCGAAGAGTCACGGATTACTTCGCTTTGATTTGTGTTTTCGAACAAGAAGCATGCTACGAATCCGTTTGTCGTAGCCACAAAAAAGAAGATCGTAGCCATCACAAAAAGCATCTCATATTTGGTGCCCTGGGCCTGGTCGTGCACTAGACCCCGCACCGAACGTAGCAAATGGTGGTGACTGAATAGTCGTGATGAGAGAAGCACGGGGTCGGTCGATGAATGGTGACGTCCATTGACACGTGCATGTCG
Source organism: Varroa destructor (assembly GCF_002443255.2). Taxonomy (NCBI): domain Eukaryota; kingdom Metazoa; phylum Arthropoda; class Arachnida; order Mesostigmata; family Varroidae; genus Varroa; species Varroa destructor. The sequence continues at coordinate 13,731,882 of NW_019211456.1, forward strand.
ACGGCGAGGAATCGGTTGATCTGTGTCTTTTTCGAACTTGACGTGGTCAACGAAAACATACGCGAAAATCAACGTCAACAAGATAACAATCATCGATACTATAAAGAGACTCAGTGTTTCGGTGTATGCTTCAACAACAAGGGCCGAAACAAGCCGCGCTGTAATGAACGACGTTGTAAACGAAATTTGCAAAAGAAAGAACGCTACTGTATGACCGTTTGAAGGAACACTGCAAGCGACATGTACGTAAATGCACATTATTATGAGAGGTAAACCACCGCACAACATCTCTCCGCAGGGCGTGATTGTATCGTAGAACAGCGGCGCGTCAGGAAACCTTGATGACGCAAGATTGGCGGCCGTTGACAATGCAGTGCCAAACATTCCGATAAGCAAAGGTGTTCGAAAATTAGTAAACTCATCACGGTATGATAATATGACCACAATCATTACCAACGCTGGCGGTACGAGCGCTACAATTGCTTGGTAAGTCGCATACAGCTCGACCGTTTCTGCAGCTTTTCTCCCGTGACTTTTCCGTCCAGTGTGTATCAATTGTTGGTTTAAATGCGTTGTACTTGTGTTTGCATTTGGCAAATTCGTGATTGCTGATGATGAAGTCGATGACAACGCTTGATAATCGGGTACATCTTGGATCTCAAACAGTCCCTTGATCATGTCCTCAACTGAGTAAACTTCTGATCCTTTGCTTCCTGATTTGTCTGAACGTAACCACCGTTTGCAGAGTTCTTCTGGAGCTGTACTTTCATGCGCCGAAATATTTTGAGCAAGACACACCTTCCGTGTTATGGCATAGGCTGTCGCCGACCAGTTAAGTGTTAACGCAAACGTGAACAGAAATAAAAGAACATGCATCTTGTATCCTGCAAGTAGTTGACGGCAACACCCGTTCGATTCCTCGTTAACAGTTAACTCATTATCCGCTTCTTCACGAACCTCTTCAGCTTCTCCGATTCTGGGTTCGTCGTGGTCGCGTGAAAAAAAATTCGAAACTAAGTTTAGCAGGCCGCTGCCGCTTAGTCGACCTCTTTTACTATTTCCTGGCGAGTTCCCGGTCTCGTGATCATCTCCGGTGTCGCCCAGTAGTTGTCCTGTAAGTTTGTGCAAGAGTGGGCGTAAAAACTGTTTTGATCTCCCCCTTCCGCCCGCAACCAAGTTCACCAGATCATCCGCCTCCATCCTGTAAATAATCCCACAAATGAACCAACAAAAACACAATAATAATAACAACAACAACAACAACAACAAGGGAAAACGAATGCAAACATATTTCCATGTATTTGACGAAGCCTTTATACCCGCAATTAACACGGAAGCAAAAGGAGATGTATAGATGAAAATATAATGGAACGCAAAATAAGCTTTCCACGATAATTTGTTTATTCACGCGAGTACATGTGTATGACAACATGTTATATGTATGTACACAGGGTAAGGCAAGTGTTTTGCGGGCTGCATACTAAAGTAGCAAAGGACCACGATATATAACTAGATATAGATAAGATTTCCTATGAAGGAATGATCCACAATATTCCAAGCTCTGCAATTGTCTATGAGTGCCAAATCTAGTCTGTACGATTTAAGTCACAACTAATCTTGATCGAATCAGGCTTTTTTTTTTGGGAGCATAGACTCAAAGAGCCCGTCCTTAGAAATATTGCCTGCCAAACCAATGTTTGTTATGAAATCAGAGCAGTAAATGTTTAAGAATGACAACCTATAATGATAATGTAAATGAATGGTTCCTGGAGCGTGTCTCCAATTAGCTGCGCTTGTTTTAATGGTTCTTTGAATAAAGACGAAGGTTTACTGTGTTACTAAGGATTATTAGACCTAATGTTTTGAGTTTACAATACTGCACGATTCATGTAATTTTAATGTGTAATATACGGCTAACGCAGGCCTTATGGCGATAAATCGCACACATATTTCGATATTATGGGCTCTAGTATCGTTGTATCAATACTCAGTCTGTGCTTCAATGTTGCTCCTTTAGTTCTACGAAACGGGTCCAGCCTAAAGTCGACCAGTGAGTAAACTTGTTTAACTAGAAAGGCACTTTCCATCGGCCGTTTTAAATGGATTTAATCCGGTGGTACAGAGATAGCATCAATCAACCGTTTTCAATCAACAAAATTTGATTGTTTTATTGACGCATTGTCTTAATGGGTAGCACAAACTCCGCACTTTCCATCATTGAAATATTACAACCCACATTTATTTCTATGCTGGGTTTTCTGATGGAACATTTTTTTTGGCACACATTAAGCTTCATGCGAAGAACTAATTCTAACATACGAGCACAGCGCCTAACCGCCAAACGTCTACAGCTTAGCATCGAACAGTGATAATCAATAAAGCGAGATCTACTCTTAGCAGACATGAGTACCGTCGAAAGCAAGCTCGATAGATATTCACCAACGAATTTCCTTACATGGATATCTACGCTGGTTCATCAAAACCTCAAATACCAGTACCATAGAAATTGGTCAACTCCTGGTTGGCCAAATTGCTGCAGGTCTCATTTAGCCCATGTTTGGGTCAGAAATTGGGCTTCTTCAGCCCATCGAACGTGCAACATAAGTGTTCATTCATTCGTAAAAGTGCAGGTCAACATATAACAAACTATAAAACGCTTAGGGATATTATTGTTTGTATACAGTCTTTTCGTGCGTGTCATCCCGCTCTGGGTAACGCATCAGCAAAAGTATTTTGTCGATTTGTCACAGCCGGTCGCCGAGTCTAGTGGTATCAACAGCGTACCACAGGAGCGGAGCCACTAGTGCAAGCTAACTGTCAACGTGATTTACGACTTTGTCATCTTTCTGTCGCTCCATATCTGATGATCGGCTTCTCCGCCACAGCAGAGGCACGACCGTCACAGCTTTACCTAATGTTATGCAGTGTTCTGAGGTCGCATTCGTACATTTCGGTGCAATCGAGCTTGGAATTAAATAGCGACATGACCTATAGTATGACTTCGTCTCTCCATTAAACAGTTACTAACACACCGGTGACAATTTTAGTTTCAATTGCGTCTACGTTACTCGTTCAACGCGTTATTCTACTAACTTCAAAGGCACAGGGCAGGTCTAAGTTCAATTTTAGACAAACTTACTTTCCGAGACAAAAATCCAAGCAACAGAATAAGCAATGAATATAGTATAGCATTTTTCCAGATCCATCTTTCTCAATCGTTCGTACGGAGCCGCCCGGTCAAATTTTTCAGCAAATGGTAAACAAGATTACTGAGGCGTTCCAAGAAGAGGCGTCCGAGTTTTTTGCCATTACAATGATGATAACAAAACAGGCTAGCGTAGGGCCGGCTAGCGATGCATAATGAAACGGAGCTTCTACACATTTGTGTTTACTTCGGTCCGCTTCATACAAGATACAGACTTTAATAAATGGGCATCAAGTGCAAATGTTCAGGATCATTTGTGTAGCCTTTCAGATTTTGGCTAAATCTTTGTTGTACCTAATGTAAAGTGGTGTTTTATAGAGATATATAAACTTTTGTGAGCTTTTATCAGGCTTCTTTGAAGAAAAATCTATGCAGTCACAAGCGAAGGCTTAAGAATTGTATTTTTAGTGATTTAGTTTTATTCCGTTCAGCTTTACGGAAAACTAGTTTTTCAAAAAGGTCGCGAAATTTCAAACTTTCCGCAAGGACTTAATCTAGGGAGGATCGTTCGTGTTTATGACACTTTTAAAGGATCACATAAAATACACATTAAGCACTCGCATGTAGGAAGGCTTGTCGGACTGAGGGCTCCACCACGTTTGCTTATGTGCATAGCTTTTATCGCCCAAACATATGGCCATGCGTTCGGCTGAATTTATCTGAATCCGAGGATTCAACAATATGTAGACGGCAATCGCTTACCTTTTTCGCTTGGAGCGATGGAAGCGCACTATGATCCCTGAGAATAACACACAAAATGACCCTTGTTATGTAGATAATGTTATTATGTACTTGTCCTTCAGAACTACCCGAATGATATTATAGTCCTTTGAACCTGCGAAATACATTGCAGAGACAATACATCAAGGCCGACTAAGCGCTACTGTGAAAAATCCGGTAGCTAAATCTAGCTTAAAGAGTTCAATAATTTTCTGATACACATACATTGTATAATCTATAGCGCTAAATGATGTCTTAATTGAGTGGCCGGCAATTTCAGTAAGTAATTATATAGTGTAAATAAATGGCTTAAAGGTTCCAGTAGAAAAAGCTCTTAGGCCCAATATTTTATAAAGATTTTGAATAAATGTTGAAATATTGAAAAGTACACGCAAAAAATTCACATTGAGAAACGATTTACGAAATATACACAAACACATACACACTATTTAATTAGTCGAATTCAGTTTACTAAAATGTTTCTACCTGGAATGGATAGCTCTCAGATACTCAATCGACGCCTCTAGCTCTTCAAAGTGCACCCTTTGACAACATACCCTTAGTTAGTTGAGAAAGGTAGTCGTTGCAAATTGGAAACGAAAGAGTGTACTGTTCGAAAGGTAAATATAGTTACGCCTATATTTAAGATACTTGCCTTAATCTCGAAATAATTCCTACAACGCGCACAATGTAGAAATCAATACAAATATGTCCATTAGCCGACTAAACTTGGATACCCAAACAGGACGAGTTCATGATATCGACGTCATAGACCAATATCAATCATTAAAGGATTACCCCGAAAGGCATAGTCTACATACGATGTAATATTCATACGATATGTTGTTGGCTACGAAACAATCAATACAGAAACGGCATCTCATAAAAGTGAACGTAATAATGAGCTTCTTATTTACTGAAAAATGTGAAGTTCAGCTAATAATAAATCATTAGGATGTGGGTTACGACATGCCATTATTAACACTCGGCCTATTTCCGCTTTGGCTAGCGGAAGAGGCAAATGTTTACAAGCGCATACAAACATTCAATATTACTAGTAGAATTTTCTAGAAGTAATTAGACCAAATTAATTGATTTTTTTACGGGTTAAACAAATTTCAGATTAACAATGGTAGCCCCCACTGAGACGAGAAACATTTGATTATTATGTAAAGTTATAATCCATTCTCCACGGGTTTTGTAGAATGTCTCATCTTCACCGTATAATTGTTCACAAATTTGTCTGACTCGAAAACTTTTTCCTGTGCCGGGGTAACCATATACAATACATAATTTAGTTCTATGGTTACGTTTTGCTCCAAGCCGTAGAGTATTAGCCAGGTCCTTGATACCGCGATGAAATTTTATAAATGCGACAGGATGTGTTTCCGCCACTGCGCCGATAGGATCGTCTTTGTTTTCTAATAATGTGTCGACTACATTGTATAAATCATTGCGTTGGCCTTGAGAGTTTATGCGTCCATATTCTTCGAAATGGCCCGATTTTATGCAGTATTCACGATTTTTCTCTTCTGATGCTTTCGCGAACTCAATATGTGCTCGTTCAGATATGAGCGCTTTAAATCGATCTATAGTAGCAGGTTTTTCCAGTGCACTATATCCTTGAAGATGTTTCGTTCCGGTATTGGGGGCTATTTCGTATCCCCATACAATGTACCTGAATTGATTAATATTTTCTTTTAAATTTTTAACTTCTTCATCACTGTAATTATTTAATGTCCAAGCGGCGCGGCGGAATCTAAGTTGTCGGGAAGCCATTTTCGTCTCAAAGTCATTTCGGCACAAAGTCTCTCGGGTTTAGTATTACCCCGAGAGATTTCTGTGGTTAATATAGCGGGTCCCTACAGGAATATGACGTCACCTCCAATTGCCCTCTCCCCTACTGGAGAAATATCCACTATATAAGTGGACGCTTTGCCCAAACAAGTAGACATGGATTACGTTAGCAATAGCGCTTATACTCTTGACGATATTATACGTGGCATGCTTAAACAAGATTATTTTATTAAAACACTTAGTTTGGAGTTGAAGAGACTTAAAGGAGATCTTGTGTGCGGAATAGGGAATGCTGCAAAAATAAAATTACAACAAATAAATAAACGGAGCGTGTTCTTCGGGAATTAACTATATATTTTAATATTTTATAGTGAGTAAAATTACGAAAATTCTCAGGTAAATTGAAAAGCTTGCTGCTTGGTAGAATCTTCATAACACCGCCGAGAGGGCTAAGAGTATTAATTAATCCACTAGGGGGGGGGGGGGTCCTCCAACTGATTATTATAAGTACTATGTCAATGGCACCGCCAAAGCGGTATACGCGTTGGTAACGGCAAATGGCTCTGTGACTAAAGGATTAAATATCATCTAAAAAGATCTAGCTAGTTTAAAATATCTGCGATTGTCTAGAGATCCATGACGTCAGATTTTAAAAATGTGCATAAAACAAGCTATTGTTTTATGTCTGCCCCAGTGTTGCCCTAACGAGAACCATGAAGTGGAACTTTTAAAACGATTATTCTTATTCGAAGCGTTGCCACTGCAATCAGGGAAATTGACTGGCAAAAAGTATAACATTTGCACTTTTTACCTTTAGCCGCTAGGCCTAGCTAAGTTAATCACTTCACAATGGCCCTAGGCGGGGAGAATTACTCTATTTATATATTAAATATATACTAGTAGTATACCGATAGATATTGTTTTAACATACTCCTAAGGCCGCTTTCATTTATGAGCTACTTGGGTACAGACTTTGAGCTTTGCAGCACATTATCACGCACACCGGTACACCAGGTGCCTATGCTACCCTACGATATTGAACACTTTACTTGAGACGGCTCTAATGGGCAATAGGCATATTCAGGAACTGAGTATAGTAAGCATGGCCAGCTTATAGCGAAGCAACTCTATCTACCAACGGTTGTCCAGTATCAGCAGTTGCTCGGATGGCTGATATCTACTCTGCCTTAACAGACAATGTCTCAGTGGATAACTTAAATTCGACAAGTTATCTTTGTAAAGCGTATTGTCAGCTGGTCTTATTCTACCACAAAGTTCTACCACTACCTGTATCCCATTGTTTGGCCTGTGCTTGCACTAAACGTGTCGAATTTGAAAGTTGCCCACGACACGTCTTTGCTCTACCCTACTAATTACTTACTCTCTGAAATTAAGCAGGCACATAAGTTGTTATATCAAGAGTAGCTCTACCCATAACAAATATGAAATCGTTACTCGATTAGAACGAATATTGAAATGGTTGGTTGCGGTATTTTAGTTATACAGAATCGTATGATTCAGAGCGAATCCAGATAGGGCTGTGTAGTGTCGATATATTTTGATGATGACTCGGTCACCATCGAGCGCTTAAGTTACAGCTATACTCAGTAATCAAAATACATCAGCACGGCAATGCATGTCATGAAATCCAATGTTACTAGTAGTATGCGCTGATATTATTTTAGATCAGTTGGAATGATACACACGAGGAGTGATTCACTTATACGTTTTCACCTTACATTTAACAAATAAACTCAAGGCAAACTACAGCAGACCAAAACACTTCTGCATATCGTATCCAGATGAAAATCTTAAAAATGCCTATTAGACATTTACTGCCAGTTGGTAAGAGCTCACAGCATATTTCAGAAAAACGTATTTTCTTTATCATAAGGTACATGCTGTTTTTTCCTCCCTTCAATAAAATAAAGGAATTTTCATATGCCGCGTTTTTCGCTACACCTAAAGGTACTATCTATAGGTTGTCTTCAATGAGCTTCTTACCCCAACCTCCCATCTAATCCTTTACTTTAGCTTTGTCATCTTGTCATTGAATCGTTGTCCTTATGTTATACGCAAACAAAATTCCTACTCATTTTCTGATCTCTTACCTCGGTCAGTAATCAATGCCCTCAGTCCGCAGCTGGTTTAGTGGTTTTGTTATGTTGAAGATATAATCGACGTTTTGCCTTCGTTTTCGATTCTCCAACCTCCGTGGATCATCCTTTTCACCGTAACCGATGACTATTTTGTCTCTATCCGCACCTGTCGCAGAAATATTCGTACAACTGTACTTGCAGTACCAGAAATCCAAGTAGCACCACTGTGGTGACACGTCGTAACGGTAAGAGCAGCACGCCTAACCACTAACATCGACAGGCTGGACACCTTACTGTCGCTGAACTACAGAAATTTACCCTCGTGTCGCAGGCGAGTTTGAATGCGCACACTGCTTAATTGAAGTGTGGTTTGTCTAAGGTAGCGTTCCAGCCGCCAACCAGCGTCAACTCGTTGATCACTCAGCGGATGTGGGCGCGCTGTCTGAGACGGACACCTCTCCTTTGACGGAGGGTCCTCTCGTAGCGAAACTAGTAGTAGCACATTAGCCGCCATCAGCCTTGTTCCTATCGAAAGAAGAAGCAGCAGCAACGCAATGCTGTGGCAGGGCCTTGTAAGCTTGGCGCGCAGCAGCACGCATACAGACGCAGGAGCCCTTTAGCAACAGCTGATCTCTAACATTTAGACGAACCTCGAGTGGAAATTAGCTTGGGAATCGGCCGGTAGCGATTCACATTTACGATCCACTGGTACCGTCGATGCTGCCGAATATTGCACAAGGGGCCTTCTTGAAATTTTTGCGTTATTTCTGCCGGAAGGTACGGTAAATTGTGGCGGGAAATTCGAATGGCAGTGTTGTCTGGCGAACTGTGCGCAAACGGCAGTTAAGAAAGGCCAGATGTTCGTGTACATGTGTTTTACATTTTTCAGCTATCTACATTTCTAAGAAACAATAGTTTCATGATATTTCCTACCCTGATACTTGCTACCCGTAGGACGTAGTGTCTTGCTAATAGCGTGACTTTCCGGGCTGGCAACAATAGGATTAGCTTCAAATACTTGACAATGGTCGCTTATTGGGCATTATTCGTGAATTATAACATGAAATGTATACAATGCTTCCTGTTCTTTGTGAGTTCTAAGTTTAGTAGCTTTAAATAACAACAGAATTTATAGTTAAGTAGCACAACATCACGGATTCGGCGCTTTCACGAGTTATTAACCAGTGTCTATGGCCGGACCCAAACCTAGGTTATCTCAAATTCCTCTCCAGGCCATAAGCAATCACGTTTTAAGTGACACATCGCCAGAAGTTCATAATTCTTGCGTATATTTGAATAGCGCTTACGTTTAGAAAAGCATTTCACTTTGACTGAGCAAATTACTCTATTTATATAATAAATATCTGATGACGTAGACCCTGATTTGTATTGTAGAACCACTGGTCGCCCTGAACTATAATTTTAGACCAGTTACTATGAAAAAAGCATTAACTAAAGCCTTTCCGTACAAGTACACGTACGATTCGTGCAAGCTGCATATTCTAGGTTGAAGCAGCTCTTTTGCAAAGAACATTTTCCACAGACGTCACAACATACTTTCATGTACCCACAATCTGTTCGTTGATATTGAAACTACCTGAACTTATCTTTACGTGATTTCAACAACTTATTTAATTATCAACATAATTATTAAACGTTCCCGGGCAGTTACTACCAAATAAACATCTCTGGGAACTGGACGACCTCGATATAATTAATTTCCTGTCACTTTTTGACCCACGCAGATAAATATGTATTTTCATTTATAACTGATGTTCGTCTTATGCACTGTTTAGGCTTGTTTGCAGCGTAAATCAAGAAAAGTTGTATTTTTACTCACTAAAATAAATACACAGTATTTTATCATATTTTCTCACATTGTTATAGTAACAAGCGCAACAAAACACGCAAAATGGCTAACGAGTTAGCGTAAATTATATTCTCAAACCATTCTACTACGATTTTATTAAAAATGTCCTTCCCTTCGTATGATCCGGTCAGAGCAGATGTATCCGGCGATAGCAAGAGTAAGGTTTCCCGATTTCAAAAGGAACCAATAGCGCCCGATAATCTACAATGTACAATAAAGAATCATTTTGAACGAACGCCATATGTATCAATTTGGCCATAGCTTTCATATACAGATTAGCTTGGTGGTGATTTCAGGCCGCCGTCGTTAATTAGGCACCGAAACTGAGCGAAAGAAAATGTCTCATGCAAACAAAAATCGACAAAATGGAACTGCGTCAAGTTAATAAGATGAAAACACTAATTTGTTTCAACATTTTCTAGAAACCAGAGACGGTTCTACATGATGATACAAACACAGATCGTTTCAAATACAATGTTCGATTTTGGTCTAAACCATTACGGCAAGGTGTGATGTATATGCCAAGGTACGGCAGTAACTATAATTCTTCGCACCTATGATTCGCTTCTTTAAGCGTTGTCATTTGTGAGCACACGACACACATTGACGCGCTCAACGCAATCAGGCACAATGGAATCAGGAACACATAGCGAATTTGTAGGCTAACGGGAAGATCGCGGAGCCAGGTGCAAGCTCCATGCGTATGTCGAGACGACCTAGGACGAGGAAGGCAACGTCTATCAGACTGCACAATAATATATATAATAAGTATCTCAAGTAATTGGAATAAACAAGTTATAAGATATCTGCAACAGGTAGAATTTTCTACGTTAATTATTGATTAGATTTTTTTTGATAAAGCTTTTAGAGACTTGAAACATTGGGTAATATGATTTAGCGGTCCCATTTAGATTCGAAAAGTAAAAATAAGGAACCCTTCTTGTATTGGTGATGACCGACATGGTAAACTGATTTTTTTGTCGTTTCTGTGCTGGGTTCAGTTGAATTTCCAGCCTAAGCGATGCATGAGGGCATACCTCTTTCTCAAGCACATAAGTTGACGGTAGATGAATTCGAAGAAAGTCACCGTGTCAGGATTACGTGTCGACGTATTGTTGCCCTGGGATTGAGGAGCTTCGCAGAGAAGCGGAATTGGACGGTTCGTCTGAGCACGTAATATCATTACATCAGCCGGCTTAAGGATACACCAGCGTTCGTTTGATATGGTTTTCGGTTGCGTGTTCAAGACTGTTGTTAGATCACGATACATAGAGATAACAGCACTCAGTATTGTTGAAAACATTAGCGTTACACCAACTTTGATACAGTAGCTCATATCTTCAAACAAAGACGTTATTTTCAATGAATAAATATTCAGATCTTCAAAAGACTTCAATGTATCTCTATGATCCCGTGGCACAAGCGGCGGTATTGTTCTGAGATCGCAATTGTTTCCCTGGTTCGTCACCCGGCGACTTGCGGATCTCAATATGGCGTCGTTTTTTACAATAGCTAGTGGTAACATGCATTCGTCTGGTTATGCTATTGATGTGATATCTTCTCCATGAGCGAGCCCACCATTTTCGCTAAATGCTTTTACTCATGGCATTAGTCGCACAGTCCATAACTCGTTTGAATCGTAGCGGCGCTGGTCGGACTAATGGATCCTTCTTTGAGTCTCAACATATACTATGTAATGGTTGTGTTAGATAGGAGATGTCTCCTCGTCTAATCTAACGATGCTGGATGTAAAATTCAAAATGTTTAGTCCTTACCTAATGATAGATATTATTCGCCAGCGTGAAGAGTTTATTAAATGGATACGGAGGAAACTGCAGAAGATAGTTAACGATATAAGATAATTAAGATTTTGAGTGGAAATGACTAAGATGCGTTAACACGGAAGCATATTAATGATAAATATTGATTGGGTGAAAAAAGAATGAAAAAAAGGCAAAAACTGGTAACAGAGAATGATTACACGGTGTCAACACCGAAAAAAGCGTGAGAAATCGAAATTTATCTCGAGGCGAGTCTACTGCTGTAACTGGACCAATTGAATGAAACAATTATATAGCTCCCAACAAAAATGTTGGAAGTACTGATGAGCTCGAAATATACAAAAAAAAACTACAGCTTAGCATTAGAAATCACCAAAGCATGTGTATTTGGTAGTGGAATAATGATCACTAAGTAGATTGTAAAAAAAAAAAGTTGTATTCAAGGGGAAAGCTTGAGATGAATAAAATTCGTAGACGTATTACCTTTCGGAAGAGAAACGTTTATAGAATAAGTATTGTTCAAAGAGAAATATTTTAGCAAAGTGCAAAAATGTCAAACTATTTCAGTCTAGTCCAAATAAATCAATTTTAGAACAAAATGAAAGTCCTCTGTACATAAACGTAAGCGACAACTGCTAAACAAAATAAGTAGCTTCGAAGCAAGATTGTATGTCTAAATTAGTTTTTGGCTAAGGTTGCACGTCGTCTCTACATCGTGTGACCCTAAATCTTACTCCGAAAATACGCATGAGTTGGTGCGATCATTACCAAATCAAAATGGCAGAAATTAATAAGGTCCTTGAAGCAGGAAAATGAATCAATTGGATTTGTTATCGGTACTTTAAATCAAGGGCTTGTTCATAAATAAGATATTTCAGATAGTAAAATTAATAACTACTCTTAGATCATTTTTATACTAGGCTATAAAATCTGGTTAGCTGCGGTGTTATCCCGTATGGAACGCACGACGTTATAGAATGCAAGAAATGTTTCTGGATGCCCTAAAGGAAAACGAGCCGTTGCCTGGAAAACGTGAACGACTAACAGACACAATATAAAAAAATAACTATTATAATGTTTAAGCCACAACTTAAACTTGTTGAAAACGTATTTATATCCATAGAGATTTTCAAGCGCAAAAGTTACGAAAACATTTCACATAATAATATGTAGATTAGCGTAACATTATTTCTTATGTTTCGTTTTCTTTTTGAAATCAATGTGACATGTATGTATCTATGTATATTATACTTTGCACAAATCAGCACTTAAAGCTCAGAAAGTGCTAGAGCTGAGCCTGTGTGTAGATATGGCACATCTGATTTGACGGACAATCTTCGTGATGTTGGTTAAATTTAGGAAAACGTGGTGGTCTAGGTTCGAATCTGCTGGGAACCAGCCGTTTAAAAAGAATGCCGCACAGCTTAAGTACTAGACGTAAGTTGTGAAAAACACTTTGAAGTACTTTGTTATTGGTTATGGGAACGAGATATGTGCTTTCGAAATATGCTTCAAGATATGTTTGGGAACCCAAACCGTGCAGTTGTATTACATGTATGCAGCTTGTAGCCGGAAAGGTTCAACTAGATGCGGCAAATTGAACGCAGCGTCTCTATTTATGTTAAATTAGAAGTGAACTCAGCTATGGCGTCGTACATATGTAGCGTTCCTAAACGACTTCATATTCGTACAATCGCAGTTCTGGTAGTTAGACTTGTACAGACCTCTGAATGATATTTTTACATGCGTTTATTACTATATGTATCTTATGATGATACGTGTAAGAAGTAGTAGACAGAAAATTTTGGCAACAAGAGCTGCTTTGGCCGTATAGGGAGCGTACTTAGGAAGCCGTATAGGTGCATAGGACAGGTTGAAGGACAACATTAAACAATACGTTAGAACTTTGAATCGACTTTACACTCCTGTATTAAGTAAAGTGTTTGAGGCTGACTACATCAGGTTTTGGCGGAGCCGTTACCGAATGCTGCGAATAAAATATACTCTACACGGTGTTGGAATTACTCCATTATGAGTCTGACAAATCGGCCTGCGCTATGTCACTAGTGGTGAGGACAACTAACTCCAGAAGTTATATTGTAATCGTATCTACAGTTTTGATATACTTTGTTGATGTTTCATGACTAAAACCTAATGGGAATCATCGACATGTGTCTAAGAACAATGCTAACACCGGTGTCACGCCCACTTCTGCAAAGCAAGATGACCGGAATTCTCCTAGAAGGACAAGCCTGCCCTAGTTATGCACGTCTAGGAAGAATTGCTGACAACGGAATTTAGACTGATAAAAAGGCCCAGTTAATTGATCTCGTCTGAACCAACATTTTCTAGTCAGAGAGCCTTTCTGAAATGAGTCACAATGAGAATTTAAAGGCGTGTACTTGAGCGATGGCCTGAAAAGCACGCTTTGTTTGGGCACGGAAACCAGTGGCCATTAGATCTGTAAGAAGAAAAACAGACACCAGTGTACACACACACACACACACACATGCACAATAAGGATGCTTTGGATTGCTAAATGCGACTTAAGCGAATAGACACGAAAATCGAGAACCGAGCAAAGGCGGCACCTCTTGACGTCGCACAAAACCTGTTCGTTTTCAATATTAAATACATTCAGTGAATAGCAGGCCAAGGGGTCACCGTGGCAGCAGGAAAAGACGGACCAAACAGCTTGTCTAGTTGTTTTTGTTCTCACAGATAGGATGGACAAAAAGTATTTAAAAAAAACTTTTCTGACCAGTAAAATTAATTCGATTTCTTTCTACGGCCTACGGCAATGGTAGAACTATTGCTGCTGGAGATTATAACACTCATACCTATAAATCTAAAAACAAAGAAATTTCCCTTGTAAAGATACTAGAAAAACTAAGTTGTCGAATCGTTACCAGTCGAGACGGTATCACATTATTTTAGTCAAACGAGGTAGCTTAGTGCAATAACCTTGTTGCAATAACAAGAAAACGACATCTACGTAGGAAGGTAACCTATATGCTTTCTGACTCACAAAACAGACAGGAAACAGAGCAACCAAGCCAAGCAACGTTTTCTTCAGAAACAGAAAACGGCACCCGTTCAAAAGTGATGATTGTTTTAAGCACAAAGTATGGTATGGTTCAGCACAGTCTGACTCTGTTTCCAGTCTTTGTGATGGTTCAGTGTTAGTGTGTTTGTTTACTCAAGTTGGGGACACGTGACGTGATAGATAAATTCGAAACTGGACTTCGTGCTAAATGGAACCAGCCGTTAATAGCAACAACGCTCAACGGCAGTTGACCGAAACGAGAAAAATCGAAATATTTTGTCCTAGATGTAGCATTTTTGAGTGCATTGCGGTAGCGGTCGTGAGTCACCGGCCTGCATGTGCGCACCGCTGATTTAAATACCAGCGTCGGCAAAGTTATTGCTGCAAATAATGTATAACTTGCTTGTTTAGCTTGTATACTTAACCCGTTGGAATGCCATATCTAACAGATATTTATCATCACGCTCAACAATTAGCTCTATGGCAAAGCAAGCGATTAACGATGGCTATTGGTTGTAGTCACTTGTTAATGAAAAACGGCCTTACCAGACCTAATCATTGAACATGACGCTGTTGAATAGGCCATATGGGTCCGATATTCTGGCTTCAATTATTCGATAGGCACAGTACGCCTTTTTTAGTTGTCGGTAATTTGTATTGGTCTAAATACTGGCGGCAACGGACTCCACCTGATGTCCGACCTTGACCACCCTGTGAAAGTCGTAGAAGCCATTTTTAATATCATGTGAATGGTATTACACGTAAACGTTGTTCTGTAAACAGCGTACGAGTGGTCGGCACCGAATTGTTACCAGCCACCGCTATGTACTAACAATTAACAGAACTCTTAGCTTGACGAAACAAATGCGCGACCCGATATATAAACCATTTAGATCGAAAGGTACAGGCGAGGCCTTTATAATCAAATGCGTGTTTATAAGGTTTTAGAAGCTTTCCAAAATGCATTGATTAATGGCAACGACATAAAATTACTTAAATAAATCGCATTATTCAATAATATAATATATAACAGCAGAAACTAAATTTCTACGCCCCTTAAAAAATCTAAAACAACCCAGAATCGGCTGGCCATGACATCATTAAACGCTTCGCCTCTGTAAAAAAGTTCTGCCTAACACTTATTACTACCATTGGTTCAGAGCACAGTCAGTGCCGACTTTGTTTGAATCATTTCTACCTCTTGCAGGCAAACATTTTGACGATACAGTTTTGTATTCTGCAAACTTCATAAACTTCTGGCATCTGGTCCTAATCTAGGAGAAAACAATGTGCCAGGGGAACGTAGCTACAGATTAGCCGTCAGGCTTAGTGATCATATTCGTAATTAAAATGACAAAACCCGGACAGAATCTGGTTCAAAACCTATACGGCTATACTAGCCATTACAGGAAGATCATGGCTTTCAAATTTGACCACAACCACCATAGTATAGGCTATTTTGAGGTTCTACAGTTAAACGTGACGCACAATTTAGAGTGTTGCGCATGTTAATATGTAGTATAGTAGTAGTATTTCTACGTGTAATAGGCACGTGACTAAAGCCACGCTCATTGGAAGCATCTTCTGCTATCGGCTAGAGCACATATTGAGTGTGGCTAGGAAAGATTGTCGATCCGCAGCAGGTTTTATAACAACATGTAACATAAGAGCATCATTCGGTCGGTGTGACTTTTTCGCTATGTCACGCGGCAATATAAATGAAGTCCATGTATCTTCTGTCACTTCAGTTTTGACTGATGATGATGATCATGCCAAGAGAAGGATTGGTCGATAAGAACTACAGTTAAATGTTCGACACGTCTTCGTGTACATCGGCTTACTGGCGCCGAAGCATTGCGTGTTTACCATATCTCGTAAACCAAAACGACTATGCGAGATTTAATTCAATGCAGGAGTGACTACTTCACTGAATGTGATCATATCCTTACTTTTCAGAAAAACAGACTTGTGATCCACTCAGGTCCACTTAGTCGCTCGAAGACCTAATCCATTTACGTTAACGACTGAGGCCAATGTTTTGATTCTTCTCAGTAGAACGAGCCTGCCGTCAGTTAATTCGAATCGGTCAGTTCTTGTCAGTTAACTTTATAGTTCTTGTTGTAATAAGTGGCGAAAGATACGAGCGTCTGAAGAAAGCATCTGGTAATTAATATTCGTCTTGAAGGTCTTTCAAAATTTTTAATCTGCTCCAAAAAACGATTCTAAAAATTCAATTATATGAAGTTTTTAGTTAGTTTTAAAAATTGAAAACGCTTGCTCGTTCCATTAACTCTATTTATCTCGGGAACTGTGAAATCACTAAAAAGTAAATGAGAAAGTTGCATCTCTTAGCCGGCTCTAGTTTTCTTATTGTTATTGTTTTAGCTGGCTTTGACATTCTCCATAGAAAAGAAAGATATAACCCGCATTATTCGATAGATTTTCATAATTTTTTTTGTCGTTTTCTGGATGTTAGTCCTACAATTGACTGTCAGTATGTTTTATCTCTAGCTCGTATAGGTAAAAAATCCTTATCAGTTTTTAAATTTAACTTAAAGTATCTCTACTAGTAATAGGTTTTTTTTTTTCTGGTTCAGTAGGAAATAAATCTCATAAATCTGAAAATACTGAATTATATTGTTACTCTTTGATGCAGTTTTCTAAAGCTCTCTGATTCGAAATAGCATAGGCAACTATCGCTCTTGATAAATAGAGTTGGACTGCAGATAGAGGGAACCGCAAGACTCACATAAAATAAAAGCTAAACCAAAAAAATGATCAAATTAGATGACTCTTGGATCATTTTTTCATTAAAAAATAACAATTAGTGTCGAGTTCTCGATAACTAAGGCATAACTTATTACCGCCAGCAGATAAGTCGTAAGTTTCCCAGAGTTTTTTTATCTTTTTTTTTGCCGAAAATCTTATCGTTTCCAAGATGAACCGAAACAATCGATTCTGTAACCGACTTATAATATCGGCTATATGTTCTATTGTTTTTATAGTGGATCTTAGAAATCGCTAGTATCTTTTAACGTAATAGAGGTGTAACTGAGCTACCTAGGGGTGACACTGGGTAAATATCTTGGACGTTCCATGATAGTGTTGTGTTGTACGTAATAGCAAGCACTGCGCAGTAATTAGTAGCATGTTTTTTGAATGTTTACGTTTAGTATTTGAGTTGACTGTTGTAAAATTTACAAGGTACAAAAAAAAACAGGGCGTCGCAGTGAATGGTGTAAATAGTTTGAATTTAGAGAGACCCAATATATCTAGCAAGAGTAGCATATCCGAGCCCGCAAGCACACCAGCCCCTGTAATAAATGGAGGATAACATTTCTTTCTCAAAGCGGACGTGACATAGCCTCTAAGCAGGGCTACTTTCTAACAAATATTAGTTCTCTAATTCGAACGAATATCATTGGCTAACGGCCTTCAAGTGCTAAAGGCCTGCAATCGCCAAAAAAAAAAAGTGCCTAGCTTTTATTTAGCATCCGTTACTTTACCACTGATTTTAGCGGGCTGACGGCCTATAATAATCCTCAATTTTTTATCACTACAGATGCATAAACCGTGTCAGCACACAACTGAATATTGCGAAAAGGGCTGATGATTCGTGACACATCATTCGGCCAAGGTTTTCATTAAGCCAAGCAATCGCATCGACGAGTTTCTCCAGCCAATGTAGCGGGTTCGCTGCGAAAGCCAGCTAAATTCTACTGTTTACGTTGTGTATATATATTATCTAAGAGCGCGCACTGATTCTGAAATGTTGGCATTCCATACAGTAGACAGATGTTATACATACCCAGTTGATGTTTGGTACTAGATGCGCAATTGGAGTAGGGGAAATGAGCGTATATCTCAAACGTTTGCCAGACTGTGTACAGGGGGAGAAGAGTTAGAGGCATTCGCATTGCCATAAATAACAACGGGAAATTCAAACAGGGATTAAGTTATCGTGTAGGAAAATGATGGACCCCACTAAGGAAAGCACCGTTAAAGTGGTAAATTCCGTGCGATCAATGTAGAACAAATCAATTAGCGTTTAGATGGATATTGATTTTCATTTTGTAGCAAAACGTTTTGATGTTTTTATACTTCGTCATCTTTAGCACACTAATCTGTAACGTGAGCACCTCGTTCTACCTAAGTGGATATGCCTAAGTAATTCAACCTAGTTTCACTTGCAATGTGAAATAAGGTTTTCTGATATCAGTTAGTTGTACAAACGTACTTTGTATGCGTGCTTGGAAATAGCACGAATGCAGGCACTCGGTGGTTCGTGAATCAAAGATGTGCGGTATCTGGTGTAACTGGGGTATTAGAATCATGCTTAAATTTAATTAAGTAGATACAGATAACGCACATATCCATCTACCCGCTAACTATTATTCTATTATTAATAGTGGCAACTTTGGCTATCCATCCCGCTTTTTCTGATAAGGCTTCTTTTCGGGGGGGTCTTAAGTTCTGTGGCTTTGACTTCCCGATCTTCCCTATCAGCCCTTAGCTACCTCTCAAGACAGAAAGCCTAACTTGCAGGTAGTATATATATACTATTTGTAAATTAATGTTTATCGTTCTACTTCAATATGTTCGCTGCTAAAGTAATTATTAGAGCTTCGGGTTGATTTATTTCGCCTTTTTCTCAACGTATAAAGATGGGGCATCATTGTTTCAAGACAAACGTACGGATCTTTGTTTTTCTTCACGTTATTGTTATTATTATTATTATTATTATTATTATTAGTAGCATAGCTTTGCAGTAACAAATTCTAAAAATACTGGTCAGGGAACAGACCGTGTCAGCTGAGTCAGTATGCTTAAAGAGTATAGTGGACGCGGTAAGCCACCCGTCTATAGGAAAACTTATTGACCAACTTGTAGGGTTAGTGCAGTATGTACGTATATTTGAACAGCCAGGCAACTGTATGATGAACCGATACTGTTAAGTCCCAGTTATGAAAAAGAAGTTTGTCAGTGCCTTTCGCACTCGGTATATTGTGTATAATTTATGATTACTAAGTAACTTATAAGTAAGCATGTAACTTATGATAAGTACTGGAATTTCTGTATAAACATCTCAGTTACATTTATTACATAGCTGACAATTAACTGTCGTACTCACTTTGAAACTATGCGCAATTGATTTTATGTGGAGGATTCTGGTAGAGCTGCTTTTCTTGGGCAAAACGAGATACTTGTATTTTCCGAAAGTAAAGATGGCCACATAATTTTGTCCCATTATTAGCACCAATCTATGCCGAAGGGAACTCTTTATTGTAAAATATAGTTACCCGGCGACTTCGAAAAATTGTCGTGGAACGCTTGAATGTGTTTGATTGTTCAGTAACAATCTGGGCAGCG
The DNA here is from genome assembly GCF_002443255.2 of Varroa destructor. Lineage (NCBI taxonomy): Eukaryota > Metazoa > Arthropoda > Arachnida > Mesostigmata > Varroidae > Varroa > Varroa destructor. The sequence continues at coordinate 13,751,770 of NW_019211456.1, forward strand.
CATCCACAGCTTTCAATGTTTCCGCAGAAGTTAAATGGTCTTACTTATTTTGTAGTTATAATCATACTAATTAATTATATAATTAAACAGTAGTAATTGATATAGTATAGTAATGGTATATAGGCAGTCTATATCAGGCCGATCGTTAGTCTGCCTAATCGCCTCTCCCGACGCGACCCCTCGGATAAATGCGTCACGAAGTCTTCCTGGCGAGAGCTAAAGGAAAGCTAGTCAATTTGATAATGCCTCTTTGTAGTTCGGTTAACTTTTTATGACAGTGCTTACGTTATCGTGTTTTTACGCGCTAGATAACAAAATAGCTAAGACCTTCAGCACAAGGCTGATGATGGGCTTGTTTTCGTGTTACGATACGAATAAACACGTGCGATAAAACAAATCGGAGAGGACGAACTCAGTATTAGAGTCTTATTAATTGTGCATATCAATAATGTTTGTCAAAGCTTTCAGAGGATGTGCTTGAAATAATCATGGATTGCCAGTTAGGACACTCTATGCAGTTGCTAAATATGAGAGGATCGTGTATGAAAGAGAACAGGTGTTTCAAGACGGAGCTAGGACCATGCAAGAAGGGACTGTACCTACAGAGCTCACCGGAATATCTTATGAGTCATTCATTTTGAATAAGAGTAATAAAGTTAATTTCATTTGCATATTCCTCTAATAAAACATTAGAAACATTATCCACAAATAATCAATGTATTTTTTTATATCATAGCTCCGCATGTGCATTTTCGTTTTTGTTTCTGTTAATAAAATTACGAAAATTCCATATTCAAGAGAGACTCATTACGTGTTCCTACTATTTCCGTTAATCAAGTCCATCCTGTGCTGCTACCAGGGATGACGGAAGCGCTTCGAGGGATATGCGGTGTCGTCGCATATATTTGTTACTTGTTTTATTCCTTATTTTGTCCGTATTTTGCCTTTTTTTTTGTTGCCTTACCAGCAGAGTCGTCCCTCTAACAACAAGAACCGACCGGCGACAATTTTTGAAACCACTAACCACAATACAGATCTATCGCGTGCCTTCTACCAGAGAGAGAGAGAGAGAGAGAGAGATATGCAGTTTCCACTAAGCACATTTCTTTTTGTGGGGGCAGTTAGTTTTCGGGCTCTTTTCCATTACTTCTAACTGAACTTATTTGATATTGTTTGAATAACCCGAAACAACGTGGTCATTCACGAAGGTCTACTGGTCGACCACCCCATCGCATTACTTGCTGTCGCTGACCATGTCGATCTTTGTTTTTAGCCCATCATGGCAGTAATTTCCGTCTGCAGATTACTTCCAAATAGGCCGTTCGAGACGTTGCAATTTCAAAAAAAAAAAGGTATCCCTGCAGCCGCTCTATGGTTAACTGCTTCGTGATCACGCGACTATATGATCCAAAAGAAAATAGCGAAGCATCGTTATTTTCATTTGTTTTTTCACTGATTCCTATACGATTTAGACTGAAGTGAGGAGCTGAGCGATTTTAACAGTAAACTGGTTATTTCTCTTTGAGCTCTGTGTAGGAAGCGCTTCTAGTGACTCATAACTTATATTTATTGTCTTGTTGCATAGAGAAGGCCAATGCTGCTGCGGTTTAGCTGAAACAGACCAACGAACCCAAACGACTATACAAAAAAGAAACATAAGCCATAGAGTTTATCGAGAAATAAACTGATCACATGGAAGATGACATGTGCTTTTAGTTCTGGAGGGGGCACTGCACTAATAGAGGCCTAATAAGCTTCAGTATGGTATGTCCTTTTTTGAACAATACTGTAAACATAGAATAGCAATCTGTCCGCTTCTCGAAAAGAAGCCTAGCATCAAATGCTCAAAAATGCAGTATTTTCAATCGGTATTAACTTATCTACTCATGAAGTCACCCATAATTAGACATGTCATTTAAAAAACAAATCTATATATATATCAGTTTTAATAGTGCAATTCCTTGTAGGTAGCGACAATACGATGTACTGCGTCTTCTGCCAACGTAGTTACTTATCCATAGTAACCTAAAAAATCTCGAAAAGTACGCTATTATAGAAGATACGGCGACCATAAGCAGGGCGGAGAATAAATCTAGTAACAAATTGGCCAACACTTCTTAATAATGCAGTCAAATTATTGTGAATATATTACAATGGCCTTACGAGTCATTCCCGATATCAACCACCACAGCAAGCGATCTTCATCGAGAACGTCAATTTTGTTGTTTCTTGTGCTTCTTGTTTGAACTACAGTAACTTCCCGATAATTTTCAAACTGGTAAGTAGACACTGCTCTGTCAATACCGACGTATGCGAACACATGTTCTTCCGGATTAAATAAGCTTTTTTTTGTTCTATTTCGGTAGTGATTGTAGGGCCGACGATATTCGGATGATGCCAACGTAACCAGAGCCCTACATGACACGCAAAGGCACATCACAGATCGCGTAACCTCCACTATCCTCGAAGGCCCCACCAGCTCCCATTGCCACTAACCCTGTTATGCCTCGCAGCGAGAGACGAAGCTAGGTAAGCGATTGTTACTTCACAATTTGACTCGCTATCACGTGTTCGCCGTCTTTGACGTTTGCATCCGCCCGCAGATGTGGCGTCAGTGAAGCCCCACTTTTGGATCCCTTACTCGGCGTTCTGCGCAGCTAGCGTTTCGTAGTTCCTCTTTTAATAAGCCAATCAGCGGCACTTCAGACGACGCGTACTTCAGGCGACAGTTCCTACTTGACAGGGACAAAGTGCTGATAGTTTATAAAATGGCTTCAGTGACGCTCAGAACAAGATTCTTTCTTGTACAATATCAATTTTTTTTTTTGTTCAACTTAGGGATCTTGGATATCTTGAAGTCATTTTAAAGAAACGGAGCGTACCGCCGTGAATAGTACGTATAGCTTCAAAGTGCTAGTTTGATGATAAAGAACTAAACACTGATCAAGAATGCTATTAGATAGGCGTAAGTAAACACGTCAGATATATATAGTGGTCTAGGCACGCGATGTGGATACTTCCGCTGTCGATTAAAGTTGATCCCTCATCTTTTGCGACGCAATCATCCCGCTAGTTCTCTACAATGGACCATCCAAAAATGAAACGATTCTCCATGCTCCAACGTCACGCCGGAGAAAGGACCCGCACCATCGGGCTGTCAGTCATCAACGCTCATCACAGAGCCAGCAGACACAGGATCAACGGGCAACTGGTCTCGTTTGTTGCCCACCAACATCCGAAGTAGAAGCAGCCCATGGACCAGCACTTTCACCAACACGATGCTCAGACCAGTTTTCGCTCTTATATCATCAGTTGCGCCGAGATTCGCCGCCCAGTTCGCACCCGAGGCGCTGTTCGATTTGTAAGCACAAAACGCCCACTGGAACTTAACAGAATTGTAAACTTAATAAAACGGTGAAAGTGAAGTAAGCTTGAGTTCATTAGCGAAAGCTTATGCGTGTCGATCGTCAAATAATTGCCACGCGTATATTTTCCTGATACGTGAGTGTCATGTCATGACTGGTGACTGTTAGTTTATGCTGTTCGAGCTAGTTAAGAAGAGACATGTATATGTTTTGTGACCTGATCAAGCGACTTTGGTATAGCGAGTCCTCTAATACTTCAACGCCATTTAAAACCGTTTTATTCAGGATGCTACTGTGTCTTTTTCTACTTATCTCGGCCGTGCAGGCATTAGTAATTAGTACCGTATTTGCACCGCGCCTTAGGGCCCTGCAGAATTTGCGGCCTGAAAAGTCACAGGCAACTGAACTGACTCGAGACCAAAACAACACCATTATAATATCTTCGACTAAGCTTACTATAGAGCCTCGAAATCCACAGAAAGCTATTCAGGCTATTACAGGAAAAAAATCACCAACTGCACGATACTACCCTGAAGTGGGCCCCTTGAGCGTCCGAGAGGTAATCGCTAAGGAAACGTTTCGACTGATCGCCCAAATGGCTCTTGATCGGATACCTTCGAAGTACGTGCGCTCTCATGCGAAAAAAACGAAAAAAAACGTTAGATATTGATGTGAAAAGTTAAGCCCAGTGTGTTTGAAATATAAAAATGATAAATTCGTTGAGATTGATGGTGTTTTGGCAACGATCAAACGAGATCATAAGCCCGATTTCTGTGAGTGCAACAAATAAGCAACTAATTAACGCGTGAACTTAAGAACAAACGAAGGGGCGATAGCATACGGGCTAATAAACGATGAAGTCTTAACGGAACATATGAGCTTCTATTGGGCCGCTTGCTGTGACATTACTATTGACTATACTGGCCGAATAATGAGTATATTACAAGCAAAAGCTTTTTTTTTTCCTGAAATAGATAAGTTATCGAATTAAGTTTCCTTCTTGAAACACGCAAGCGTGGAACATTTAAGAAAAGATCCAGGAAGATCGTTGGACTGTAGCTATTAGTTCTCTCTTCAAACATCATTTCTCTTCCTTATTATGTAACATTAATTTTTAGGATAGAAAAAGGTGGATTTCACGAATTATTTATTTTGCCTATTTACGTGGCGAACACGAACCAAAGACCGAGTGTTCAGGTAGAGCGCTTTAGCTGGCTAAGTCATCATCTTAGATGGATTTTTTTTAAGTAAATATAAATGATATTTTTGGGTGTGCTTCCCGTGTGATAAGCCTGATCTTACTTTATTAGAAACAAGTCAACCATAGCAGCATACGTTATTCAATGATGGGGCACTTTTCTGCACAACTGCATGGTGGAACGTTTACCGTCAAACTCTTGACTGCAACAGTTTCCTGCAATCTTTTACCCTGTAGGCGTCACGATTCCCACGAATGGTACTTACCGTCATATCACTACGGCAAGACGAAAGATCTTCAGAGTCGACACTTCTTTGAGAGTGAAGAGTTTCTGTTGTTCCTGCTTGGTCTCGGACTTGCTTCGGTCCTCGGTGAGTTTTGCTAGGATATTTTCGCTAATACGAAAGTAATCTACTACAGACAGATAAGTAGCACAAGTCTTTTCCCAGTTAAACACGACGACAGCTTCGATTAGTCTGGCCAAGAAAGATGTTCAGCTTTACGTAGTATTCAACCGATCGGTCATAATGCATGGGTGCCCTGAAACTGTCAACGGAACGAATTAAGTGATCAGAACGTTTCGACATTTGCTCACAGCTACAGATTCGTTGACACACGGTACGGTATGTTTGCCTTCGCTGGGATTGACGGCCCTGACCATTACGACCCACGAAGTTGTCAAAATGGGATGGGAGTGCCTACAATTTGAACTTCGAACAGTTATCCTCAAAGAATTCTGCCTGGAAAAGCTTTCCAAGCTATATTACAGAGCTAAAATTAAATGAAAGAAAAAGTGAAGAAAAATTTTGTAAAATGTTAACACTTCGCACCGGACAACCGTATGGTTCATATGCTTTATGAGATAGATATATATACATGTAGTTCATCTTTGTTCAGATATCTGCGTAAATCAAATCGTCGTTTGAACGTCTGTTGGACGCAGGTTAGGTTTGAAACACCGGTTTTCAAACTCATGCCAGTAGAATCCAGACGCTCATAATCGGTAAGCACGTTATTAATAAAATAACATAATAATTACGCAACGGTTTTTTTTTGTATCTCTCCTGTATTTATCTAGACAAATTGGTTTTGTCCATATTTGTTGTTTATTATAAAGGTATGGCAACGGTACTGGCCCCCCTTAATCAGATGTTGTATACAAATGCCATCTACGGCGCCGGAGGTGGATATGCGCCGATCCCGATCGGACCAGGGGTCTTTGCATCCCAACATGGCCGACGCCGCAGAAGGTATCATTAGTGCACAGCTAAAAGCAAATATGCACATTTCTGGTTGACTGCAATATTATGAAACATTTTTGAATGCTAAAACAGATGGATTCAAAGAAGATGTGTGGAATAGAAAATACTTTCTTGATAGATTACGAGGGTGATGATGATACGTAAAAATGATCACTTATTTCCTTTTGGCGTCAACTGCACACTTATATAGATCAAATGTTATAAATCAAAGATATAAATCTCTATACTTTCACAGATCCTCGATGTTATAATCGTCACGGTTAAAACCATCGTAGTCTCAGTTTGTATTTAAAAATCGGCGTTTTCATTCTAGATCTCCTTCGACGCACGACTATCGACGGAAAGCGAGGATCGAGACGATCAAACGTCGGCTGAAACGAGCGTCACGACGATACAATTCCGCTAGAAGTCGCATCCCTGACCCTCGTCGAACAAATCCAACTGAAAAAAGTAGCTTGTTTTGGAAGAGCGACAGTTGCCATAAGTTTCACTTTGAAACACCGAGGTCCCGGGTTTAAGACCTAGCTGATACAAGGCTTTTTCAAACTAGTATTTTACTCACAACAACATCAGCTATCACCTCGTTATGCGCTCGCATTCGTTTAGCGTGCTCAACCAATTGCAGGCTCAACCAAAGTGCGTTAAAGTCACTGTCCGCCGCCCAATTGCCAGGACCACGTTTTCTGGAAAAGTTTGACAAACATGTTATCGAGTAGTCTATAAATGTCGATTCGTACCGTTGATCAGGCGCGATACTCGAGAATGCTATGATTTAGCAAGCGTAAGCGACCTTGTTACATTGTAATCAAAGGTTGAACATAGTGATAATGGCCAATGTGAAAGCTATGTGCTTGTTGTTTTTTTCTAGTAATAGAAATACTAGAATATTTATCCGTATGTTTTTGGTGATTACGGGAGAGAAAGCATGTACAAATATGTTGGATACTAATCAATAGAGCTACACAGTGGATATTTTCTCCATTAATAGTTATTCATTATTATATTTTTGTCTGTCTGCTTACAATAAAATAAGCCCCTCTTATGATAAAATAAAGGCCCTATTCTCGGGTTATCGATAATGATTTGGTAGTAGTAGTGGTTTGAGAATGTAAACTGTATTTGATTCATCCTCTGGCCAGTTTGATTTAACCAAGGTAAGACTCCAAAACATGTCTGTAACTTTCGTAAAGTTAGCTTCTCGGGTGGGCGGGAGCCGTCGCTTCGTTGAGTTTGATAATCCATTGACACACTACCGCTTTGGCTGCGACTGTTTAGCGTTTTCGAGACCACTTCACAAGCGGCATAGGGTAACAATAGCATGATTAATTGGACTGCCTGGAGAAACGTCATAACTGTAATGTTTTGAATGCTTTTATAGAAGCGGCCACGGCTCCAGATAACGTTTCCACAATACCGGAAACAGTGAATGGCTATTTGTGAACCAGCATAGGCATCTCGTTCATGGAGTTCCTGGGAGCTACTATATTAGTTAGCAGCTTATCAACGAAAATGAGAGGTGTCCGGACATACTCAGGACGAGCCCACAAGAACAGGACTACTAATGATCATATGGCGCTGTTAAGCCTGCAGTAGATTAACCCCGGTAGTAGCCTCCAGCTTCTTCCATTTTCGTCGGAGTCCTTCACGTCCGTCACATGTTTGGGTTAGTAGACCTGTTGTAAGCATAAAAGCCCGTACGACGGTAGTAAGAGTTTTGCTCAACATAGCTCTTTGCCCCTTTATCCTTTGCAAGCTAACACCAAACTTCCTGGGAAGCCTCTGAGACGGATTTCCAAGAGAACTTAAGCATCAGTTTGCCAAATCTTCCATTACCTGCCGCGTGAAATGATTGTCAAAAAACTAAGAAAACCACTCACTATTGTACCGAGGATTGTTGAACAGCAAAAAAAAACACAATTTAGTGAATTGATTTAGAAACAACATTGTTCCCTTTTAAAGCAGCTCCTTTAATGCAACACCAAGAACAAGCATGACGACGAAAGCAGGCGCTGACGGATCAGCCTCGAACGTAAGTGTTTTTTCTTGCGTTTTACGTCCGATCATACTCAACGTTTTAGATGTTACTTCAGACGAACCAAAATGTAGCGGACAAAGTTCAACTGGATTTGAATGTACGCGGGCTCCTTCGCATTACAGCCTTGATGGGTATAATTGCTGTCGTGACCAAAAACTTGTTTTAGGCCGAGAAAATACTTGAAGCCGCTGGCACAAGCTGATCACTTAATGATCGTGCTCAGCTGGTGACGCCGTCAAAGAGCTACGTTCATTCCTATTAGGCGGTTTAATTGGGCTAGATGCGCCCACGACAGCCTACCTCAAACGTTTTATCCTAGCAAATCGAACTTGTATGATCTGTCTAGGCATTCTTGCTTACGTTCGTGATTCGACTCGCGACGCTCCAACGCACCTGGATGCAGTTTAAAAAGGTTGGCAACAATCAAATTGCTTCTTAGCATAGATGTCAAAAACTCTAATACTATATACTGCTATAGACGAGCCACATAAAGAGGCACGTAACTGAGATCTTCACATGTGCAACAAATGCTGTTTTTTTAAATTGAATTTTAAACAACCTTTTCTGACTTTTGAAAAAAAAGGATATTCTCATGGAGGTAGTGCCCCAGCGGGAGAATGCCCTGCACCCGATAATGCATCAAACTTACCCAAAATCTATGCCACCAATGATTGGTAAATAAAGTATCAGGTATCGTGCGGGTTGCCTACAAAAAGATCCGAATGTCCTTTCTGCGTTCAGCCTTGTATTACATCGATACGTAAAATCAGTGGTAGTGGCGGTAGTGCCGCTTTTGAATCCGAAGCTCTGTTGGATACCGTTCGTCACGTCGGATGGTTAACAGTCTTCCGGCACCACTCACCAATACGAGCTAGAAAAAGATCAAGCGCCTAGCATGAGATATGGCTAATAAGAGACAGGGTACTGTGAGAGTACGGTACCAGCATAGATTTTTAAAAGCGCCAATTATCTACGCAGTTTGCTTTTTTCTTTTAGCGATTAATTATCAGGTGTTTAAAGCCTTTAAGGGTACCGCTAGGTTGAGCAAACAATTAGGCAAGACGGAGAAGTCTTGATTAGCTTGAGGCCTTCAATGAACATCTTTCTTTTAAAAAAGCGTGGACTTGAAGTTACAGAGCAGCGCAGCGTTACAATGTTACATGCCAGCGCGCTGCCCATAGTGATAGTACTGTTACTTTCATCGATAATATAATCTATATATATTCATATGAAAATAAATCTAAAAAATTGTTATTATTCCTCGTTAATTATATATTGAGAGTTACAGGTAGCATTAATGCAAAAGTTTACTTTTTGGTAACTAAGAACTAACATTTCCGTGAGAGTACTTTGGCAGACGACACATAATGCAGGGATAGATTTTATGCACATTCGCAGTAGTAACCTAATTACTTTACGAGCATTCCTTTAGGTCATAAAGAAAGCAGGAAATGCATGCATGCCAGTGGAACATTTTTTTATTTGCTTTCAGAGAATACTTTTTCTTTGTTATTGAATGTTACTATTCGAAGGGCGGCCGCCAGTTAGCATCTATAATAACTAAGTGAAAACTAACTGTATTTTATTATATTTTTGTAAAATTATGACTATTTCTTATTATTTTAAAAGCGTTGGCTCACCTTCAATTCGTCTTCATAATTTAGTGAAAACGGGTATTGGACGACTTCGCTTAGGTAGCAGACAGTACCGTCGTCTTTGTACGCCAGAAGGATTACAGTAAATGGCATCAATCAGTTCGCTCCTGCCGCTATTCTATGCTAAACGCATCCCGTCGTTTTCTTTCCCTGGCACCCCCCGCCTCGGCCCCTCTCCAGCACTCGCTGCTATCTATCACAGCTCCAAGCCCCATTGCTTTGAGTTACGTTCTCCACGACCCTTTCTGTCGTTTCTCGTTGTTCTTCCGTTGTCCCCAACTAGGAACGGACCCCTGCCCTCCTGTTCCTTACAAGACGAGGCCACAACAGAAAAGGACAGCACTAGCAACAACTAGCAGGCTAGTGGCCACAGGTCCGCGTAGTAAGGTGAGGCCTGGAACGCGATTATGATGATGGTGATCGTGCAATCGCTACAATAGCTGCGAAGACAGGTCCAGTAAAAGCTAGCGATAATGACCTAACTCGTTCTGATAAATGCCTTCCGAGCCCCTCGCTTTTCCGATGCCTCTACACCCACGTTCTCGTGCCTCGACTTCGTGCAACAAAGCGCCCATTTTCGTTTCCCCTCGAACGGCGGTCTCTTTTCTCACAGTTTTTGTGTCTGTCTTTCCATCCCCACTGCTAGGCGTCGATGTTCTAGGTCCGGCCGAGTTGTCTGCGCGCAATCCAAGTCAATGGCAGTGAAAATGGAAGGCAACAATAAAATGTTGCTTCGTTTTATCCTCTGTCCTGTTCGCCGTTGCCTCATTCAAGGTTCTGGTAGGAGGTTGGTTGTCGTTGTTACCCACTGTCCTCGAACCCTCCACATTCCCCGATGTCTTCTACTGCTGCTGATGACGCTTTCTCGTCTGTTGTTGTCTATATCGCTATGCTGTTCTAACCGTCTTTCAGGTACTCTGCGTGCCGCATTTTAGCCGCTAACCAACCCCTGCGCCAACGATATCATCGCAGCTGTCCATATCAGCGCTACGTCAGGATGCGGTATATAGAGTCGCTTGCCTATCCAGCTGCCTGCCTGTTCGTCTGTCTTCGGTTTTCCGCTCAGTTCCCAAAGCCTTGTCGGACTCTTTTGTCTGCTTGCTGCCTACGAAGATTCCCGTACTGCGACATTGTTTCGCCGAGAATTTCGGACTTGGCCCAGCTTTGTACGAGCCTCGTTGGCTGCTTGGATAGAAAATAGGCTGACATCAAGGGGGCGGAAAAAGGCTGGGTTGGGAATCCGTAAATTGATGATAAAGCTAGGTACGGTCAGTTATCTCTTTTGCTGCTTTATGTGCTCGTTTCGTCATCGTCGCCACTGGGCCGTTAGTGGCGGCCTTTGGGTCTGTGCGAACGGACAGCGGCACAGCCGTTGCTGTTGCTACTACCGCTGGTTGGGGCGTCCCCTACAGCCTTTGCCGTTGCCGCCATGACCAGCAGACCATTGCCACACTACTGATAGCTTCACGCAGGGCAGCGACTGAGGCAGGTGGTAGATGACAGATACACCGTAAGCTTGGCACCCCCACAGGTCTTCAACAGTTAGTGGCTGTAGCAGCAGTAGTAGTATATGGCAGAGGATCGCAGGCAACCATGGCACAGTTGATCAGCGTCTGCCGTGTCTAGGGTATCCATGCTCATCAGCAGGTGCCTGCGCCGCGATGTCCAGCGCAACGCTTTGTAGTCGGCAGACTTCACGGTGGCATCGAGAGTGAAGCCGCTTTCGCTGCTAACAACAACGAAGACAGCGAGCGGGCGAAGAGGACACAGGAACACGGAGAGGAAAGGGGTGTTAAAGAAGGAGAGAGAAAGAGCAGAACGACGTATAATAAGTGCTATACCAACAATCCGCGACGGCAAGAGAAGCAACATCGGATAGCGGAGGGCTATCAGACGCATTAGCCTACCCAAAATGAAATAGAATAAGAGGCGGTCGCCTTGTCATACAAGATTGGCGGACGTATACATCACACTATGAAGTACTTCCGTTTCCGGAAAAAAAATTATAACAAGAAACGATTGAAAAAAGTGGCCTGTTCTTATCGGCGCAGTTTTCGTTCTTGGTTGTGGCTAGCCATACTTGGTACTGCTTTCGCTCGGAAAATTTCTCGTCTAGACTAAACGACCATACAGTTTGCCAATCTGATTTCGGCGTTGCAAAATGCTTCCTCTGGGTCCCATGTAGATAAAAGAGAGGTCTATCATTTGAATGCTGGTCACCTGTAGAAACAGCTATTTCTTTTCCTGACTGAAACAAACGTTGTCTTTAAAGACTAATACTCAATTTGGATGAGATATTCTATATTTCTTCCTAAATTTAATGTCGCTTACAGATTGAGCATTTAAAAAAGAGGGTATCTGGGATAAGGGTTAATCTGCGTATTTTCCTTGTCATGGCTCAGTTTTCGGGGTCCATGTCATAAAATGCCGGTAAGCTACATCCCTACAAATTAACTTTCTGCGACCTTTTCGTAAATTTTATTTTAATCACTATGGGCCACGCAATGGATTTTAAGTATTAATTCATTGCTAGAGATAATATCTAACGCGTGGTGCCTCGAAGGAGTATCAGAAAATCGCCAACTATTTATTACCTAGAACTTGCATACCTTTCGATACGATTCCGTGAATTACACCCGCGAGATGCTCCGATTTGCGACCAGTTGGCTGATTACTGAACCTCTATATTTGCACAAGTCAACCCATAGCAGCTGTTATGTTTTTCAGCCACATCCATCGTGACATTTATTCTTTCTCTGGCGTTCGGTCTCTGAAATGTGCTGCCCTCGGTATTATGAGGCTGAGGACAGTAACTATCTTCTACCTGCCACCATCTCGATCGCGCGAAGTCCACACAAAAGCTAGCTGGACCATTGCATCGCTCGCATTGCCAGGAACTAGTCGGGCACTGTCGCTTTCCTGCAGATGCGGCAGGCATTCTCGCTTATACGATGTTAGCTCGAGGCCATAGGGCAATGCCAACGTACTTATACGAGTGTAACGTGGTGAATGCTAACCTGGCCTGCACTATCATTCTCAACTTCGGTCCTTGACGGGTTATCCTCGTACTATATATCATAGCAGCACTGGTACCCGCAAACAATGGCCATAACCTCACCGCGTCTCACCCCAACGCAATTCGAGCTTGTGCGCATGAAATGAGAGCACGGAAGAAGAACGGCTGTGCAAAAGGTGACACGGCAGAAATTCAGAGGCCATGGCAGGACTACGACCTAGACGTCCCAGATGCATAACGGAAGGCGAGCAAGCGAACGAGATCCTGCAACTAGCTCCGTAGGCACGATCGTGCCGACAAAGCTGGGCATTGGATACGTCAAACTGAGGATACAGCAGATAAGTATCTACTGCTACTGCAACTGCTACCACTACCGTGATACATTGAAATGTATACGCCGATAGGGAATAACGTTGTTAAAATTAGAGGCTACTGTTATTAAATTAACGTGCACGCTGACCACTAAATGATGGCGAAGATAAACACATCGTATCTGTTTATTCCGTGGGCGTTTGGGTGCTCCTGCATAAGTGCAACGTCTTTTTGAAAACGTTTAACAACTCTGCGCAAATTAGTTAAAAGTAAGAAGCCATAGCCGCGAAGGCTAAATCCACCGTTCCAAAATGAAGGTTTTAGCTGGAGTCTTCGTCCTCAGAGGTTTCATGTTCGACAAAAAGGGAATGTTTTCATCATTAGAGTAAATGATAGTGATCGGCGAATCCAAAGCATATTGCATCAGTCAGTATTTGAAGCTAATATCTCCATAATAATAATAATAGAACTCTTGATTACCCTCCCGTCGAAACCTAATCCCGTGACTTCTTCCTATTAAAAAAAAAATAGACCGCAGAGAGCAAAAAGATTTGATTAAATATATATTTTCAAAGAAAAACCGCTGGAATAACATCGAAACCGTTTTCTACTAATCGAAAGTTTAACCACTAGGCCGACATATCTTTTATATCCAGCCAGTGTCTATACTTAAGCAGTATCGAAGACACCAAATCGATATTTGCGGATAAGTCTTGCAAATAAAGCGATTTTCGTAGCATATATAGTCTAGTATCAGTAACAGCTGACGGTGTTAATGACGTTATTGTCGTTTTTAAAAACGTCCAGGAAATATTCGTAGTTGAACCCCGATATCTATGCGCCATCATACATACCATTACGGGTCGGAAATTATGAAGTAAAAGTGTACTGAAAAAGTTAACAAATGGGGCAACAACAACAACAGCAACAACATTCAGTTGCTGTATTAACTCGCTCTCAAGGAACGGAGCAACAATATGATTCTGGAACGTCTCTCTTCTCGATTCCAAAAGCGTAAACGTGTGTCGGTAATTGCTAAATATAAGGTAAAATAAGCATATTTAATGGCGCAAACCACCTGGTTTAACTATTGCACGTATATGCTTAAACTTTCAGTTTCTTAACTGCGAGGAAGGACAATAAATATCGCCCATTTGAGGACTTGGCGGAGTTACGCCACAAATAGTCTATAAATAATTTGGAGTCTTCCCATTGGGACCATAAAAACAAAGACAACGCTAGAGGTAACATTATTTCCTTGTCACCTAAACTTTTTTGTGACACCGCTAAGTGAAACGTTTCTCCTAAATAGCGGAATTAACACTTATGTTGCTTAAGTAATTAGTATAATAACTATAGTGATAACATTTAAGATACTTCAAGCGTACACTAAGTAGCCGCTGTTTCCGTATGGGGATGCTACTGAATGAAAGAGACTTGGTCTTATTTTCAAAGTAAAACTGTGCGTTTGCAAAATATCTTGGAAAACAGGGTGGACTAGCTTCTTCGGCCGATGAAAATAAAATTTCGAAGGCCCGATAGACTAAAACATCTGTGCCTCAATTACCACACGATGCGCTTCAGCTAACTTTACTTCGCAGCCGGATTTCTACAACATACTGAAGTAAGCTGACTTAGGGCCACCCCGACTCATAATTGGTTGGCGTCAATGCAACCAGAATATAGAAAAGCCAATCGAAAAGGAATTGCTCCTATACGTGTAGATGGCAAGAACAGCGTAGATTGGTAAGCATGCGTTAGAGGTAGCAACGAAGCCACCCCAATCAGCTTTGAGTAAACGAATGACCGCTTAACTTTTAAGCGTACTAAATAATAACTACAGACATATATGCAATGTCTTCGTGCGAACTAGACGTAATACGTCACTTGATTCACACGCATTAAAGTATTTACGTTGCTAGGAGCTAGGATAGGACCGCTGATATTCCATACAAGTCCTAAGCATTCCGTAGTACCGAACTGCAATATGACTACCCTTTTAAAAAAGAGCAATCACATCACCAGGATGCAATACAATAAACCGCCCCATTAGTTCGCTATTGCAATGGCGGTGGTATGATTCCCTGCTTTGCGTTACCCAGTTCCACTTTGCCCCCTAACACACATGTACATATGCTAGAGCAACTCAATTCGGAACTCTGTATGTTACTGAAGTCTGCGGAATCGGTATGTCGAACGTAAACGCACGAGACTATAGCTACCACAACCATCAACAAACTCGTGGAGTGGTTCCCGTGTACACTCTACCCCCTGTTCACCCCATTCGAGTCGGGTGTTGGCAACTAGAAAACAATGCTTTCTTAAAAGCCTGCAAATGCGTTTTTTTCACTACCTGAGACCTAGAATCTTCCGCTTGGCGGGATTTCGTTTTGGTGACAACACGGGAACAAGCGACTGCATTGCTCATGTGTCACAAGGGCCATGGGCATAGCAGTCAATAGCAGGTGCTTATCGCTATAGCTGTATGGAAGGCCCGACCAATTCTATGGGGAGCGGAGCGACAAAGGGGCAAAGGACCTACTATTTGTGATGGGAGATATCCGAAGGGCCACCAAGTCGAAAATGTACAAGGTCGAAAAATAAAAAAATAAGACCTCTCGAACTAGGTAAGCCAGGCTCTCGAATGTTGCAACATTCTCGTTACACAAACAGCACTTGAACAATCTATTTACATATCGGTGTCTTCGTCTTCTAGCGACAAACATTCGGCGAACATAACAGTACGCATATACAATACGCACTGGAGCCTATCTTAGCTAGGACAGCGCCGTGACATCCGCTCGTGCAAAGGATGGATAACAAAACTATCTGTAGATACTTGAAGATATAAACATTAAATGACACGCTTCATCGAATGCAGATTTCTGAAACCGTACAGGAACATACACGCCCTGGCATCTCTGTTGAAAACCAATGGCGTCTTTCTTGGAAGCAAAAGCTATTGTTAACGCTATAAGTATACATTTTGGTTAGATGCATAAAATGTCAGGCAAACAGAAGTTCAGTAGCAGCAACGGCAAGGATGGCTACAGCAAATCATTTTTAGGTTCATATTTTTATTGACCATAAACTTATTTGATGTGCATTCAGTTTTTTTTCTAAATATATATTTAACTGTAAGTTATATGAAGAAAATTCTATATGATAATTGTACAGAATTATGATAAGCTATTCATTTGTTCGCTTGCTCCTATCATTATTGTCTGTCACTCTCTAGCTTTCAGTAACTTCTCGATAACTTGAAGACACCTAAAGCCAATGTCAATTAAATATTACTCACAAGCGCTACTTACCTCCTCATCAAAACCAAACGCAACACTTTATGTGTATTTGTACGGTGCGGGTCACTGAGTTCGTTTTGGGTTATAGGCGTCCACTTGCTTGAAAGGAGGCTACAAACGATTTCATTTCGGATAATAGGCCAATAGCTTAGAGAGACACTTTGCGTTTTCTGTTCCCGTATTTTGCCTCCACTTGTGGGGATGTATCCTATGTGATCCTAAGTGAGGGTAGAAGCGGTGGCGGCCGAGTGAACACATCACTTTGAGGCAATAACAGTGTTATTCCGATGAGATGACCGGCCCACCGTTCCTGGGTCTGGGAAATGTTAAGGGTAAAAAAATACGGGGAAACGGTTAGGTGCTAGCTTTAAGCAACCGTCGGAAGGATTTCTCAGGTCATAGACAGATTTGAAAGGCTGAAGAGGTGCGTGCGGTTTCGATCTTAGTATGTTGCTCTTCGTCAGCCTAAGAATAAATGAGCCGCGACATAAGTGTGCTCGATTTTTTTCTTACGTCAAAAAAGAGCACAATGCACAGCAGCATCCGTACAGAACGAATTCGACCTATGTCCTAGCTGTAGCCCAATGAAGTCCTAGCCAATGGATAGTTTCTTTTAAATTGTTCTACTTGTATTTTTTTTTTCTAGCGGGACACATTTGGCGCTTGAATTGCTAGTTTGCTTTTTTCCTTCATCGTTTATTGCGAGGCAAATTTTCTTTAACACTGGCCCACGAAAGAGTCATTGTTGGTAGAATTGAGCACGAGCCGTAAGCACGGTATTGGTTCAAAGGGCTCCCAATTTTATGTCAATACAATTAATAGACTGCACTGATTTCCACCAATCTAACAAATAAAGACAAAAATTATCGTCAATTGTTTTGGTAGCCAGCCTCGGCGAATGCTAATAAAAATAGGAAATCAATTTTTGGCAAAGGTGAATTATGTCCATGATTGGCCTGCTTTTTCATAAAAACAAATATATGATATTCTGAAATTGAAAGAAAAAAAAAAACCATAATATCATTTTAGGCTAGTTTATCTAAAATTTCAGCACCAATACAGCGACAGGGTACACAGGTTTAATGGACTATTCGAATGAATAGATGTAAACAATAGCCTGTTCTCTTTTATTAGAACTATCAAAGCATTGATTCATTTTCAGAGCTACATAGTAGGATAACCATGTTTCGCTCATTCAGTAACCCATTCCCTCGTTTATTTACTCTGATTTTTTCTACGATCGTGTGAGTTGCATGTCTAAGAAATTCAGTGATCGTTGATTTAACTTGCGACATGTAAAAATAACTAAATAAAGGAACGATAGCTCTGTCAGAATATTTTACCAGCCGCTTGTTGAGTAAAATATGTTATGAAATTAACAATGTAGCCTTATATTAATGGAAGTTGAATTTTGCGCCATACAAACGCACTCATTACTCAGTCGTTGCGAAGTCAATTCAGAACCCTATTTTCACTAGAGTTGCGCCCTGTGGAGAGCGATAGTCGACCAGCCATCCCCAACACCGCAGGAATTGGTCGACTCTTTGTCAGTGCGCGTATCTATATAAAAGCAGCAGATGGCAGATGTATCAGGCACCACGGCGAGACGGGCTGGCCTCGACGGCAAGTGTCAAACGAGAGGAATCTGTGGCTCTAATATGGTAAAGCAAAATTTTTAAATTAAGGTTCTCGACTTGAGTAAGCCAACAATAACATGTCTTAGTGGTACAACATTTTGGCCAGATGTGGGTGGTTTCGAATCGCCTGATTATTGAAGCAAACTGTCAGACTCTTTCCTGCGTTTCCTTCGAGGCTTTAGGACGCTTTGTGATATCAAATGGATTTCAACATGCGGTGGAAATCCGTCATTTACAATGGCCGAAGTCACACCTGCTTCCTCGATTAGCGTATAACACTGCAGAGAAATTCGTTCACGACCCGTATTACATCGAAAAAGATTCGGCCTTTATTAACCGAGCCTTGAACTCTATGTAAACAGACTAATCGCTTTGATCGTCAGTATACCTAGGAGAGCAAAAACGATACATACATTCGAATTTTCTAGATATTCTATTTGTGTTGAAATTGTTTGTTGATCTACAATGTTTAACGATGGCGACAGATTATACAATATAAATTACTGAATCTTAGAATTCTACTTGTAGACGGTCGTTTCTACACTGGAAGAGTAATGTGCCGATTGAAAATGCGGATTTGTTTACTTGATTAGCTGGATGTATCTATGGCTATTTCGTGTTTATTACTTTTGTCCTTCTCAGAAAAGGTACGACGAATAACAGCTGAGATCTACTCTGTTTATGCATGATCTTGTTTAACAAGTTACGTATATTAAGGATGGCAAAGGTTTACAAGATCTTTACCAGGCTCTTGGAGAGGTTGCCTGACGATTCAACTGACCAGGTTGGGAGGCTAGGCCTAGATTTGTATGAGGAACAAATTTTCGGCTTGACAAGCTCTGCATAAACCTAATTATAGTGCGAATGGAAGATTTACTTTTTATACTGAGCATTTATTCTCATCTTGTGAACATCCTTATAAATAAAAAGCACATATGATAGACATTCCAACGAACGTCTTTTCTTAGGTGATACTGTCTGTAATGGGAAGGGACTACGGATTTCCACGACATATGGTGAAACGTTCTGGTCATTCAAATTATTTAAAAAGGTCATCCCTCGTGAGTTTCAGCTGGGGATCGAACCCGGTGGTTTATAGTTTTACGTCAGATGTCTTATCCAGGCCAATGGGCTTTTGTAAATGCTGTATTCGAAGCCAGTTGATCTACGGAGTGATACAGTGTTCCTGTTCGCCGCAACAACGCAACTTGAGCCGGTTCAAAGTTGATCAAGTACCTGACACTTCCTTCCCTTCTCTCAACTGGCAATTTGGTTTCCCTATAGAAACATACGTTTCAGGCAAGCGACCTCAAGTGCAACCTTCATGAGTACGTTTAGCATATGCCCCCTCCCCGCCAGCGTGTTCTCGACACGAAAGAGGAAGCGTGGCCGCCACGTGGTGAAGTCCAGGGGGCGGAGCTACGTTCATAGCGGACCTTCCGCGTCCACCCCCTACGCTTACCCTCTCTCTCGCAAGCTTAGCTGAGGGCCCGTCGGGTTCAAAGGCAACGGGCGCACAACGGACTTTGTTGATCTCTTGTTGAGGTGCCAGCTCTAAAACAACTCCGGTTGGAACCCCGCAGGCACAGAGACGGCATGCCGCTGGGTAAAACTACGCGTATAACACCGAGAAATCAACTGGTCCTTCCCTTCTCATAGACAAAGGCGGATGCCACCTGATTTTGAAGATCTCAAGCTGACTATCTCAACACGAGCGAGCAGCGTGCTGTCGACAAACACTGCCTAGAACTTGATAATATCATCTTTTTGTTTCTATTGTTCAAAGAGCTTTTCACCTAGTGGATGTTATTGAACTAGCAACAAAACAAGTTTCAAGTTACGATCAAGCAGGTGGTACACACACAATACCGTTAAGTTTTGCCAAATCAAAAGTATTAAGCCCGGAGGAAGTTGTTTGTCAACAAGGTGGTAAATTCCAAGACGCAGGTGTATGCAAGCCAGTCAACATTGAGAAGCCAAAAGAGCCTCAGGCGTTGAGAGTGACGCCGGAGGCGGGTGGGTGATAGCATAACTAAACGGCAGCTGTGAAGACGATGCCGCGTTGTTATCTTCTCAAAAAAAAGGCGGCCGCTCTTGAACTTCGAAGGGCCGCGGAGGAAGAGCAAAAGAGACAATCAGCACTTAATAATAACAATAATAACACTAATAGCAATAACCATAACAAACATAGCCTACCAGAAGCAGAACTGTGCAACAATGGCGACGGCAACAGTTTTCTTCGAGGTGAGTCTCTTTTGATCACAGCTTCCATTCAAGCTCCAGAATACCCTTGCATTACTCACTCAGTTTAGCAATTGAACTTGACCAAAAAAAAGGACAAAGAAGTATGTACTTCAAGTACCCATGCAGAATACAGGTCAGAAAAAAAGTAGTCTTTAGATTAGTCCATTGAGACATGAAGTGAGAATAAGGACTTAAAATCGAAAGTCAAACTTATAGATAAGAATATAGGCTACTTACACTGTGTTGAGAGTACTTAAAGCACAAACGGCACAAAGTGCTTTATCTAACATTGAGCCGGACATCGGCAGGAGTCGAAAAAAGAAGTTAAGCAAATATCTATTTTAAGTGACAATTTCAGCTTTTAAGCTTCAGCAGTCTGTGGTATATATGCCGATGCTTCTTGTAATTAAGTAAACGAACGTTAGCGCTTTAAAATCCCATAGCAATGCGGACAGCAAATTGTCTAAGAGGGAAAATTTTTAGGTCCTTATTGCAGGCCTTTTCACTTTTACAAGGTAAGATAGGAGGTTCGGGAAAGCGCGCAATAATTGAAACTGTTCAGTACTGATGTATTCTTTTCCAAACAGTTTTTATTAAATAACACTGAATGCAATTGTCTCAGTACGTTTTCGCATGCGCCAAAATGGTCATACATCTTATTTTACCTTTACCTGAAACTGCTACACATGGACAATGCTAATCAAGTAGAAAACATAGTGTGTCCGGTACCTTCCTGAAGTTAATATACGTGAAGCCTTCCGCCAGCATATTTATTGCTTTTATGAGCACGACAAATTTGCCCTCATCATGGAACCCTTTATTGTGTGGGTGTAAACACTGCTGAAAACAGTTATCGATGAAAGCTTTTTTCGAGTTTTTCTAAAGCACTGTTCAAATTCTGTCAGTTATGGTAAGACTCGGTCAGCTCAACGTAAGTTCTCTTCAGCAGTTTTTTTTTCAATGTTGACCTTCTAATTTAAATGTCAGCTTTTGCCATTATCGTCCTAGTCGCCGCTGGCGGCGACTTGAAGAGGACAATATTCGTTGATTATATGCAGCTTAATTACCATTAGAGACTAAAATCACTCACATGATTATGGGGCATTGTCAGTTCTTCATCATAAATCGGCTTCACAGAAAAAAAGAGTAAAAAATTGATGGCAACAAGTTCTTGATGGCTATTAGGCAATGTTTGGGACTGCACAGCATCAGATTGATCTTTTGCTGGGCAAGAACCAGTCACGAAAGGTAACTGTAGTTTCGAGTAACGAAAAATGATAAAATGGAATCACATTAATAAGACTAGCTCGAATTCTTTGGACGGACATGTCCTACACATTCTTTAATAACCTTATAGCTCTTGAATACAGGGCCAAGTTACTTGTTTACGCATGAGAACATTGTTTGAGGCATTCAAATTGGATTGTTGGATCTCTAAGGCTGGTCCTTATCACTTTTGATATATCTATAGACTTTCTGTCTATGCGGGATAAAAGGCCCTTTTACACCACCTATATATAGTGAGCTTTGTCCATATAAAGGGTTTGAATGTATCTTCAATTAACTTTAATAGCTTGTTCCATAGGGAAGACTGAACGACACGGCTTACTGTTGCGAGATTTCATGTCATGAAACCGATCACACTGGCTAAACATATTTCTAGTGCTGTTAAAAAAATAAGCAACGTGAAAGGCTTTAACCGGTACCAGCCGCAGGTTGTACTAAAATTTACGACCGGACTTCTGCATCTAAGCCTAATGTCACAGAAGCTATCTATGGTTTATTGTAGATAAAAAAAAATCAGAAGATTTTTATCATAACCGAATAAGCAGGAATTAAAAAAACTTCTCGTATTCCGTAATCCTGTTTCTGTAGCTTGGACATCGGCGTCTAAAACTGTGGAAAGAGTAAGTGGTTCGATTGTCCTAAAAAAGCATTTTGTATATCCTACGATGAATCGATTTGAATGTATCATACTGTCGTGTCTGCCTAAATTTTTACATGTGTTAGCATAAATTAGTGCTCTTCTTGACTTTTATGACCTCAAATTTTGCCCTTTTAACTACGAGCGAAGTTACCGGATTCTCATCCGAATCAAACTAATTGTCTATCAGATATCTGATAAACTGGATACTTAGAAATTTGTGGAATCTCTGGGAAAACCTTGTTCCGATCACGGTATAGTGGTAACGTATACCTGCTTCTGGCGGGAATAATGAAAGGTTTGTGCTCATAGAAATATTCAAAATAGTGAAAAAAAGGACAGGAGCTGTACAAGGCGATAACATGACTATTCACATTAAGAACCGGCTTTAGGGTTTAAAAAAAAAGAAGCGCAGTCTTTTTACATGACACCCCATGACGTCGTCCTGAGATCCATGTAAAGATAAGATTAGAATCCACGAAACAGTCGCACTGTGAGGCCTGCGCATTTAACAACTGTAGAGTATCTTGAAGATGAAACGGACTTCCGACAGGCCAATAGTTGTTGGCTGCTAAAGTCTGAGGACAATCTCTAGCATATGCTTAAATATGTCGCGAGGAGTCAGCCTTTCGGTACGTAGCTAATGACATTTCGTGCTGCTTATTGCTTCATCGTTGGAAGAAATGATACTTTAGGGATGAAAATCTGCCACGTTCTTCTGTATGCGCTGATGTCCTAATACCGAAGCCCAAAATCCCCCTGGTCGCCCTGATCAGAAATTCGTCATTTACATATCCTTATCGAGTGAGGAGCTGTCATCATTAACAAATCCTTTTAGCCTTCTATGTGACGTTTCCACGTGAATGTGCCATGTCCCCTGTTTTCTTTAGTTGTCTCACCTCTTCTTTCTTTAGCTCTACCCCAACTAGCCCCCCAGCTTCTGCTGCTGTCACATGCACTTTTCTGAGTAGTCGTCTCCTTTGGCTTTGCGACGTGGGCACAAACCCGGTATGTTGAAGCATTTGGTAGCCACACACAGGCAACACATTCATAAACCCTAATCTTTAGCAGTATTGAAGTAGCGTCGGCAATTACTATGATATATACCCATTAGATCTCTCAGTCAGCTAAATTATTCTACTTGAACCACAGTTGATTATATTACTGATATATAGTTATCGATATGATTCGAAGCAATAAAACGCGCTCCCGTTTTTTTGGGAAACGAATAGTATCATAAAGCAAAGAAAATAGCAGCATGGTTAAAGACAACCTACGAGTACTGGGTAGTTTCATCGACTATTCTGTCATCAAAAGAAAAATATATTATTGCCAAAGACACACACTACGCAATTATGTTAATAAAAGAAGTTATTTAATAATAAGGATTTTATCATTTATTTCGACTCCTAACTCATCAATTTGTCAAAAATAAAGAAACTGCAAAAAAGTTAACGACAACCAATATTCCATAAACTATATTGCCAACCGCACACATTCCAAAACACAAATACGTATATATATATATATATATATATATATATATATATATATATATATATATATAGAGAGAGAGAGAGAGAGAGAGAGAGAGAGAAATTGTATCACTCTCTTAAATGATACACACTTGATTTGTACAGCGTGTGTGTCTGTTCTCTAGTAAAAGATAACATATATAAGTGTATTCGCTATACTTCTGTATAGAATTGCCCCCAGAGCGTACCATTCCTGCTTAAAGAAACGATCCTCAAGAAGCAGCGCTTTCTACACTGCGTCCCCAACTATAGCAACAAAAGCCTGTTTCTTGCTATCTCCTTACAGTTCATCCCTTCAACGACCTCTCGCAAATTTGCAAACCCACAAAAAACTACAACTGTGCAAAAACAATCGAATAGCCCAACGGCGAATCTCCTGTGCGGACTTGGGCCCGCTACCAACATGCTGAGCTGACTCTCACGAAGCCTTAAGTTTGAAGAAATCGTTAATGCAGGCAAATGCTAATAAACTATCTGCATTGACAATATACAAAAATCGCATGATCCAACGACATCTTATTCGTCTTCTCAGATCAGGGAACGTGCAGGGCATATGCTGACCACGAGGGCCTACAGTACCCTGACCTGCTCCCAATGACTGAGAAGTAGAAAACTGTGAAGCACGCACGGCAAACGAACGAGGAAAGCAGAGAGAAAGGATCATTTTGCAGGTAAAGTGTCCTGCCTGGAAGACGCCCCCAACTTCCTTCCTTGTTCAAGATGTGTACTGTGCTCTGCCAGTGTACACAAAGGCAAGACTGAAAGGCAGACTTCTCTCCTTTATCGTTCCTCGAAAACGTTGGATAGAAATCGAACCAAGTTCAATTTGTATGTCAGGACCGTAACTCAAGGCACAAAGCAGCTTTCCACCTGCAAACAGACATTCACTGAACTCTGTTATCAACAACGTAAGGGCATATTTAACAGAGAGCGCAAAACTAGACACCACATATTTTTTTTGTTCACAGTCAATGCAGTCTATATCATAGGGGAAAATTAAACTGTTTTAGGTGACAGGTGAGACAATAGTGAAGCTGGTACCGTAAGTCTGTTTAGAGGTCGTGTGCTCAAATCAAACGAAGGCGCAGAAGGTGTTTCCGGATATATTTTTCATAGGAAACTATCTGTCTGCACGTCCAGAATAACGGTCATGATCCGGAAAATTAGCTCAATAAAGATTTACTTTAGAAAGAAAACATGTTTTCTCTGTAACAAAAAGGCTTCCATACCTCGACAATGCCGGGAGGGACATGCAGTGGTTGAGTGGCTACAAAATTGCGCGCATCTTAATACCATACTGTAGTAGTAGTAGTAGAGTCCGAAAGACTCCAAAGTGAGAAAGGAAGGCGGCTAAGGACAAAAAAGGCATTTAACCAGTTACCTTTTAAAAAGGCAACCCTTTATAAGAAAAACTACTACCTGTTAAGCTTATGTTAAGCGTGGTGTTCATTTCAACTATGTCAATTTGTTGGTAAATGGTATCTTCAAGAACGCGAGACAGTTCTCAAGTGTGAGAACAAGCGAGGTAGTGCTTGCGGTGGTGGCCAGAGAACCGATTTGAAGTTGCAACAAAGGCTACGAGTTACCTGTGGGTGGTCTAAATCGGCATTTCTATTACTATTTGATTCAGAACTTTTGTGGCATATCTACGCCATTCTAGCTTCTTTGATCGTCCTACACGCCTTTCTGTGCTTGGCTTGAATATCTTGAGTACACTGGTGGCCCACAGCTGTTGAAATACTGATATAGGACATTACAATGATGACAATGATGAGTTCACATACGTCTGCTATGGTCAGCGTCGTTATTGAAATGATTGTAATATAGGCTTTCTTTCGTTGGTATGTGCTGGTGACTGCAAAGCTGAGGAAACATACAGGCAAAGAGAAGGAATCAAGCCATCAAACCATTTCCGTTATTCGGTCCGTTTCGAGGAAACTTTGTTCGTGTCGAAGATGATCGCACTCGGTAATGTTGAGGGGAGTTGGACTCGTCGGTGGAGGATACGAACGAAGATGTAGAAAAGCATCTACTTCGTCTAAAGAAAACGATAACGAAGTGACCGCATGTGCCATGAAAGATTTCAAGCTGGGTTACGGCAAAATAACACTTGACTCGTCGTAAAGTTGCCGTATCGTCAGCAATGCTTGTACGAAATGAAGGTTCTGACTCTTCGATATAACCTGAACAGGTGAAATACATAGAGCTTTGAATTAAATGCGGATGTAGATCGTTAGGACATAGGATTCTCTGTTTGCACTATTGGACCGGGAACAAAATATTTTCTTTCACCTTATGTTAACGAAAAAAAATAGGGTGCTTTAGCTTTTGCGTGGAAAACTGAGCAAAAACTTTACTCGATCTGGTTATAGTATTAGCATACAAGGAACGCCCTATTCATGGCTAAAACAGCAGTAAAATACCTTCCTAGCTCTAAAACAGGCACCGTTACTAATTCAAATTTACGAAAAGCTGCAGCAATTGACAAAGAAGTCTAGGTTAGACTGAGCACTGAAGTTACTTTGTCACAAATTCGTTATAATCGTCTACAACTTTAATTACGTTTTCGGCTTTTTTTGATCGCGTTATCGCGGCAGAATACGCCGCACATCCCGCCGCACCGTAACATCTTTATTCAATATTTCTACCTCAAAAAACATCGTTTTGTATCTGTGTATGCCGTTGTATTTGCTTGAGACGAGTCTGTAGAGGCGTCGTGTACAGATAGTCATCCATGCAATACCTGCATATGTTTTTCCATTTATCATGGGAATGAAGCTCCAATGTATCAACTTCCAAGAGTTATCCGTACTCCAATGATAGTTGTCCAATCGCATCGTTATTAGGGGTAGCGTCCGTAACGGTCTTTGTGTTGCCATGGCTGTTCTGCCGTAGCTCGGCTTCGGCTGTTCATTGAAGTGAAATTGCAAATGACTACAATAGCCAGCCTCGAACGATTCTAGGCCCTGACGTCGTGCTAGAGTGTGTATATCCGTCAGAGTGCCTTGACGCGGCGGCAAATGGCTGTAAATATGTGATCTGTGAAAATGACTGTATGGATCCCGATTTCGCTGACCCAGGCTTGCTTGCGGCACCTGACTAGACCTGGGCATGCCCGGAGAAAGCTCGTTCAGCTTCGGTCGAGGAAACACTTAATGGGATAATGGGCATTGGCGCGATTCTCGGTTTCGTCTGTTAACCAACGCCGAGCTGAAGGCAAGGGCTGGGGTATGGGACGCCCACAACCGCGATCATGGGTTGGTAGAGCGATCTCTTACTATCCAACGCACATTTCGCGCATGGGTTACGGATGGCTAGAATTTGTGTTGTTTTTACCAGCCTGTTCGCTTTAACCTGTACGACGTTCAATTATTAATAGATGCGCAGCCGTAACTACAATGCTGGCAGCAGCGCTGTGTGGTGCCGCACGTGAACCGGTGACGTTTTTTATTTAAAGGCATATCATGCTTTATGTAACTGTGCCCATATGTAATTAGCATTGAATTCATATAGCCATATATGTACGCGTGTGAGTATATCAACGATTGAGTATTTTCGTGTAACTGCACCGTACAAAGCGGTCCTATCGTTTTATGAAGGGTTAAAAATACCCTCAGTTTAAGTTGTCCTACAGTCGTTGAGACCCGTAAATATCTCCGCCTCGAACATGCGGCGTGTGTGACCTATAAATCAAAATTAATGACCATGTATTGTCACTTTAATTGCACCTGCATCCTATAACCAATTACAGTTCTGGTATTCCTCTCGCCAAGAAGGAGATTGTCATTCTATTGAACACACGTTGTGACAAACTAGAAAGTTTGGCTAAAACGACCTTTTTTTTTAGGTCGTTACTAGCGGTCCTTAACAAAAAAAAACTGGCTTTCAGCTTCGCGTTAGTGTACAGATTATAACGCGAGATGTCCTAATGCTATAACAAATACAGCACAACATTTGAAACCTTCGCGTATTGTTGATAACGAAGGCAAAGAGGACTAACTATTTCAACAAAGATACCACAAGCTTATCCAGAGGTATAATCTCGATTTATCTAATAATTGCTTCTCTGCTGTCCGTCTACCCTCCACGAAAGGCCGCGTCGCGCTCTTTCAAATACTTACCAACTAACATGTACCTAAAGCGGTTAGGCTATTAATAGGGATCGAACGTGTACAGCCATTTTCCGCTGTTTCGATCTTGTTCGAGTAGTTGCTAATGGTTCTTTCTTTTTCGTTCTCTTCTGCAGTAAACCCTTTTCTAAATGCTTATGGATCCGGGATTATTTTAGAACTAAATGCAGTACGCTGTTAGGTCCGCCATACTTCGCTAAGTGACGCAAGAGGTCGATAGACTGGCCAGTTGGCCATTTTTTTCTCATTGAAATGATTTCGGAAGCAACAAAACGAGGACCTGAAGCAGTAGCGGCGGCGGCGACAGCAGCAGCAGCAGCAGCTATCTATAGAAGGAATCAGATACACAGACATACAAGTTACCCTTACTCGTACGCAGATCCACACATGCCAGTAGAGAGGGCTGAGAAAGGTACTCGTGCAGTTGCATAGTCCTCAGTCGATCCAGTGACAGCTAAAACCATCCATGCGGACTGTCAGCTGCTTCTGGTTGATTCATCTTCGTACATAATTTACCCCTCGAAGCTATCAGCTTCGATACGGACCTGTGGAGTCGAGTACTTCGCACAACATGGCAGCACAGTTGACCAGCCTGCCAGGAGGGCGTTCAGTCGGCCGACAAAGATCATCACCGCAGAAAGCACCGCTCGAGAACATCGAAGCAAACTATGAAAAATCGTTGTCACGGTTTAGCCCGACCGAGTCGTCGGGACTAACGTCGACATCACTATCTGCCTTCGTACACTCGGCGCAGGCTGTCATCCCCTGACGTTTCTATCCCCCAAATTGCCGCAGCTATAGTCACACACGTATGAACAATCGAGATTTGCCCTGGATGGTGTCGTCCGTCATGGCTACTAAAGGCCCTGGCAGCCGCCTTTGAAAGAAAGCAACTGGAACTGCCCGACTAAGTACAGCGTGAAAAAGCGGCCGCAACACGGATACAAAGGGTCA
The DNA here is from genome assembly GCF_002443255.2 of Varroa destructor. Taxonomy (NCBI): domain Eukaryota; kingdom Metazoa; phylum Arthropoda; class Arachnida; order Mesostigmata; family Varroidae; genus Varroa; species Varroa destructor. Next base: position 13,780,339 of record NW_019211456.1, read on the forward strand.
GCACGAACGAGACAACACGATGGCAAACTGTGCCTGTTGTTGGTTTCAAGCTATAACCTATTTTTGGTGTAAATGTCCGATATTCACTAAGTTACATATTGCAATGACGAAACCGACAAATGGTTGTTTCAGAAATCAGAGCGCTTCTAAATATTGTTAGCTATAAGTGGCATAAAAAACTTGATTGGATAGTTTTTTTCAGCTAAAATATTATGGGTAGTCAGCGCATGATCATGCCACAACCCAATTTGCAGTAATTGTAAAATACTACATAACACAGTGATTTCACATTTTCCGAAAGTCAACATTGAGGGTAAAATAAAAATGGCCCCGCCTTTTTAATTAATTAATCATAATATTATGAAGAATTTATGGTTTCTTTCTCCGGCTGCAATCGGCAGACAGTTCAGTTACTCGGTAAACATGTAAAACGAACGATTATGCCACCATTTCGACATTGAAACACCCCGTAGATAACAAAAAAACACCTGTTGATGATTGAAAATATCCAATAGATATTTTCGAGTAAGTATGAAAACGCTCGAAACATAGTATAGAAGTATATTCCGTAACTAGTGTTACGTAGTAAAACGTAGTTGCTAATGATCGATGAAACATTTGTTTAAGTTATTATTATATCTAAGCGTCTGCTCAATGTTTACTAGCTATAATATTCGACGAAATAGACGCATACCCCTTGTTACCTTAACATGTAGAAAAGCGACTTGGTTGGGGTAAATCATTTGTTGATACGACCAAGTTGATATAGCAAGACATACGTAAAACAGGAATAGCGCCTGGCACCAGCTGTCGCTCTACCACTAGCTTGCCGTTGGGCTGGCGTGAGATTTCGCCCGTAGAGACTACGTGAGGCCATCGAGAAGAGGAAATGCCGAAGGGTTCCTTGGATAGTCTTTCGAGGATGGGTCTTGTGCATAGTGGAGACAGCGTATCACGTGTTCGAGATAGTTTGTGTGTTTTGGCTTCTCCTCTAGTTGTAGTAGGCGAACAAGAAACACGTTTGAATTGCATAGTGACTTGATACGACCTGCCTGCTCCAGCCCTTTCGCCCAATTCAGACATTTGAACAAGCAATACACGACTGACGCGTTGCTTCGATTCCAACATGTCGCCTAAGCGTACGACGTTTTCAGCACTGTGACCCCTGCAGCTGCCATTGTCTACGCCTTCGACTACGATTACCCGCCACTCTTCGATCGATTTGCCAGTTTTAACCGTTCGCCTCGTTGTCTACCTATCCTTGTGCCGATTTGTTCGTGCCCTAACTAGCAGTCTGAAGTCACTGCGATGTCGTCGAATAGTATGCGCAGTCGACCTGTGCATCGTATTGGCCCAATTTGGGGGAAATACAGTGGAAGAGAGCAACATTTGCAGAAATCTAGCAGAATCGTGGCTTATTGACGGGTAAATCGCGAATGCTTTACTAAGTAACACTGCTTGTGAGGCCAGACAAAGAAGAATCTTTATCTACGTAGCAGTAGGATAGTTTAGCGAATCGGAGAATTTGTGGATACGTTTCTCAGGGCCATCTAATGATTATAGCAACATGGATCCCTATACAACCTAACTTGGTATAGTACAACGTTAGCCGTCCAAATACGTTATATGATGCCAAACGGAGTTGGACTAATCCAATCGAACCACGCTGGTTAACAAGACGCTTTTTTCGTAACATCAGCTTTATAAAAATAAACCTAGACCGCTAGGTGTCCAATAGTCCAGTAGGCAAACGGGTTACGAGATTAGTATGCCATTATAGCTGAGCTATACATATTTCCATTCTTAATATTGCTCAAAATCTGCTCATGTTAATTAAACGACAACACTTGGGTGAATGATACGGTACCCCATGAACTCGATAGGTGACCTTTTCATATTACTTATATGTACATCTATGTCTATCGAAAAGAGACAAGGGATCGCAATGTCAACAATATGTGTGAGTAAAGGAAGTTGTTATTATATCTACGTACCCACGTGCGTTGGTAACTGGGCAGTGCCAATAACTTGTTGTACTTTACGAGCCGTTTGTGGACAAGTTAAAGAACGCGTGTCGCTCAACGGTTTATACATTCCGCGTTAAAGTTAGCTGCTGTCGACAGATGCTTTTGGCCACCTCAGTTTTCCTCGATGCTAGGGGGCAGCTTTGAACCCTTCCAACACTGTTCCTATTCAGTCGACTGATTCCATTCAAAATGCTCTAACCCGTTATCTACTAAAGGCTTCGCTTCTGCAACAATCCTTTGCGATATATGACATAACGACATACACGTTCAGCCGAACAACGTATCTCTCGGCAGCACGCTCTGAATATGGCTGTAACAACAAACAACAAGCAACAAGATCACGCGTGCCGGGGTTTCCGCTTAGCCAGCTACTATACTGCGTGAAATGCACGTTTAACTTTTAATTTTTCGATAATCAATGAACAAGGAACTTGGACACATAGTGACGTTTGATTTTGTAGCACGTATGGAGAGCAGGGACGTTATACTGGAACTGAACAGACAGCAGATAAATGAAATAATATTGTCGACAGTGTATCCAAACAGTACGCTTTAAAGGACCATAAGGCTTTATTTTTTTTCAGTACAGTTTGTTTAAGTTTAGTTATGGATAGCCGATAAGGTCTATCAGGCAATCCATTGATTGATCTGAATAACACTCGGAAATAATGTCTTCTTTCTGATTAAAATTAGTTTACCGATACTTCGCCTTTCAGGTTGTTAAGTAGCAAATGATTTTGAGTGGCCTGTAGAGCTGTCTGGTCTATGTATCTCCAAATAAGAACGTCCGCGCTCGAAATTCGAAAAGCCCAAACAGGCAAGGCCAATGGAACCCGGAATGGAGCGATGCCTTCTTTGGCAGTCTGTCCCGCGCGATTGTTGACGTCTGAGTTAGCACTGAATTGTGCGTTCTGTCCTACGTAGGCAAGGAATCATAGATGGGAAGTTTTCACTTGTAAGCCAGCCCATCGCCGCCGTTACACGGGCGGTTCAGTGGAAAAGTGTTGCACCGATTCGATTCCCAGCTTTCAGCCATCCAAAGGAAAATTTATTCAAAGGGTCATCTGACGTAGGTAAAATCATTTTTCCATTAGTCAGTCCATATGGGAGCTTACTCTGATAATTATACTACGTATCGTTCTTAGTAGGTAACTTGCACAAGCAATACATACTAATTCCAGATCATCAATGTGTTGTTTTAAACGTGACACGTTTATACGGGTCACGAAATGCCATAAAGGTTAGCTAATAATCTGAAGTGCTGATAAGCTGACACTCCGGAAACTCTTGAACTCTGCAGGGCCTTGCCGAATTTGCCACGCGTTAGAATTACGTAAAACCTACAACATGAACATAAAATCAAGAAAGGCAAACAGAACTGCTAGGTAAATTTCTATATAACAAGTGAAACGATATCTTTTAGTTTACGCGATAATAAAAGCTCGACTGGCCACGCAATACCCACCTAACGCTAAGAGTATGCTACACATGTAAGTAGAATACGAAAATTGGAATTGAAGATTAGGGTAGAGGGGATCATTACCTTGGAGTAACGTGCTCATGCCCCCTGTGCTATACAGAACAATTGCAAACTCACTTTTGGCGTATATATAATTCGAAACGTGGATTATTTTTAGTCTGCTAACTTGACAGGCGGCTGGGATTTGATGAACTGAAAAATGCAACAAAGACTTGGGTTGGATAATATGACTATTGCTTCGTATTGCTATGCTTCGATTGAAACGACCGGGCTTTAATCTGTGTATATCTTTGATCAATAACTGTTCTTCAGCCTTACGCATTGGGGGAGCTACGTAACAATGGAAACGACAGAGACTGTTGCTCTTAATCGAGTTCGCATCGTTTTGTGTGTTCCCTGACGAACCACCCGGTGAACATCTCGCTTCACAGTTGGTCGTTTGAAGGACATTTCGCGTGCGTGGCATAGCACTATATCGACTCATTACATCACGACCGCTACTGGCTGGCTAACTAGAATAGGATCAAACTGTATCAAGATCTATGGCTTACTACTGGAGTACTAGATCCAAGGGGAAAATTGTTCGGGGTCGAGTGGACTAAGACAAAACAGACAGAAAGGACGTAACACAGCCCTTTTACGCCTCGGAATGAAGGAATGCAACAAAAGAAAATGATCAATTTTTCCCACTTTCAACCCTTTGCCCTTTGTTGAATCGTGCTCTTTTTTCTGCTGTTCTTTGCAATGCCGCAGTCTTTTTCTCAACTCGCTGTGGGCTCGTCGTCGTCCCTCATTGGGAAACGCCGCTCTTTGAATATCGAGTAATCCACGGCGAAGCGGTCTGATCGAAAGGGGGGGGGGGAGAGGGAGCTGAACCGTTCAACAATTGACGACACCAACAACGAAAGAATTTTTTGCTTCGGGTACAGTACAATGAATTGACGCGTCAGTTTAATCGTTAGTCTTCCCGGCGCTAACTGAATAGTGAAATCGTGCACAGCGATCTCAAAGGTGGACATTAGGGACACAGGAGAAGTTCGACATTTACGTAAGGTACGGCCGTTACGGCCTGCACCGCTACTACTTCCGATCGCAACTCGTAATTGGAACTACTCGCTTTTGCACTATGATGCTCAGCGTTCTATGGCGACCTATACAGAGTCATATAAAGTGGAGAAAAAAAACTGATCTTTCACACCAAACGTTCATTACCTTTCGGGGTTGGACATTTTTGTTCTCTACAGGACATTGTAAGTGGCAAAGGGCTATCGATCCTATTCGCTTAACGTTTAATTACCAACCTCGTGCATACAGTGTTAACTACAGAAGTTAGAAAAACGTGTAACTATGCTACCTCACGTTATAAAAGGAGTTCACTTTTATTAGTACCTAACGCGTTAATATACTCACCCCTATATGTCTGTCTAAGTAGTTAACCACCTACCGTATTTATGACTACATACAAACAGACATCTACATCACAATAATGACACGCTATGCATGTATTTATAGGACAGAGATTTATTTTGGAGGGTGCGCCCAGTGGTGAAATGCAGATTATAGATTTGCTGTGGTGTGTAACTGTGAAATCTAGACCTTTTGCATGTCTATGTGTAGGTGCATATTAGATACAATGATAAAATCGTTATATTCGCCATGCAGCAATCAGGGGAAAACCCATTTGTGAAGTTTGGCGTAGCGTCACACGTCTGGTCAGGCCCGCCATCGTATGAGCTGTTGTCCCCAGCTGCTCTGTGGCCCGTAACGTCCGTGACTCCGCCAGGCAACAGGCGTCAGTTCCACCGTCAAGCGTTCGAACAGGGCTCCCTGTAGGCAGACATCTGCTTTTCAAGCTGAGCGTCAGCCCGAGCCTAACTCTAATCCAACAAGCGACGCCTCCATAAAACGTCAGCGCGCCGACGACGCTCTCTTTCGGGGTAAAGCACGATGTCGTCCCGATGTCGCCTTTCTCCCGTGGTCACTTTCCCCCTTTAGCTGTCAGCCCTTCTGCCCTTCTCTTTTGTCTCTGACTCTCTCTGCCTAGCCGCCGACCTTCTATACGAAACGCCCGTCAACGGGATTTCATTGCTCCCGGCGGCCACCGAACCGACGAAACCTGCCGCTCTCCACTATCGAAAACGCTATCAAGCGACGCCAAGAATCACGGGCCCGTAGCGGGCTCGCCAGTGTGCACGAGCTAACGGAGCACATCGAAGCCTCGTCGAAACACAACTGGAACAGTTTTTGGGGGATTCAGGCGGCTTTGACAGAGATGGCGGCAAGCGAAAAGGCGGGAGGAAGCTCGATGTTTGACCCCTGTTGTGCCTTACCTCGCTACCTTACTTTAAAGAGCACCCAACATGAATCTGTACTACGTCCAGTTCACTATGGGAACTGTCCATGTTCTCTTGTTTTACCAGACACTGATATCATATTCACGCATATAGAGACCTGTATGCATGTGGACGTACATGTCTCCATACTTATACCCTGTGGAAAAAACGGAGGTTTAGAGGAAAAAAAAAACAGCCAGAGAAATCGGTACAAAAGCTTTAAGTGGTTACCATACTTGACATATAATACATAACTCCAAGTAGGCGGCCATAGTTATACTTTTCTATGCAATACTTTGAACACCAAAAGTGATCGAAGGAGCGAAGGCACTGCGTACATAGAGTTCCTCGGTGAACGATCATGAATTAATTTAATAGTTAGTATTATGACAGGTTACGTATAGACGGTCACGGGAATAAGTCTCTCGGTTAGCTATTATCTGGCAGAATGACAATCGAATAGCTCTGTTGCTTTGCAATACACGTGATTATATTTTTAGACATAAGACCACTTTAGCGCATCACGTGTAATGATTCGAAGGGGTGAATTTGAAAAAATTACCCCTCTTCAATTTGTATTGTATCGCATGCATGGCACGAAGAACGCAAGAAATATGCAAAATGGCCAATTAAGCGAAAACTCTATTTCACGTTTCTCTGGCATATAGGCTTGCTTCTGTTTCATATGCGTCATGAAGGCTGCCCATAAATGATTTCGCTATCAGGATCAACAGTGTGAAGCCTGCTACACTATTAGTATTGGTTTTTGCTGCATCTGCTATCGATGAGACGAAACTATCTTGACTATGAAATGGGTAATATGTTACTAATAACGCCATCAACTTGGACGTTTCTCTGTAGAAATAGCATCACAGTTAGATCATGTAGTGCCTATTTTCAGCGGCAGAAAGCTATAGTAAAGATTTTAAATCTTATTTTTATATTATTATTATAATTTTAAATGAATACTTAAACGTAACTGTAGTAAGAAGTATACATTTCCTGAGCAGGTTCTTCAAAAACACGCCAACCACCTAATGGACCTAACCTACATCAATATGTAACGTTTCGGAATAGTAAAATTTAGCTACGTTCGTATTTTTTAAATGTAAAAGGTCAAAATACTCCTTTGACGAGACATCTGTCCTTAAAATGGGCTTCTTATCTGCTAATTTCGCCCAAAAACTAATGAACGTAGTTTTTCTGCCGAAAAAGGCTGTTGTCCAATATCTCTATGTCAATAACAGTTTGTATTGCAATTCGACGTACTTAACGTAAAACGACACACTAAATACTGAACCAGCTTGAAACATCACAGAATAGGTTTTGTGACTTTGGTATCAATTGCCCTATAAGTCCCCCGTTCACTTAACATTTTCGGCACATGTTGAGCCTGCTACGCGCGCTGATTTTTAGCCTTGCTTAGGACCGATAGCAAAGAATGAAAAAGAGTAGGAAAGTGGGTTCAGGGAAATGGGGGTAGTGACGAAAGGACGTTCGCTTTCTGGCCACGGTTCTCGAGATCCTAAAAAAACGACCAAGCTATTCGCTCGGTTGCTAGCAAGCTAGCTACTGGCAGGGGCTATCTCGTAGAGACGAGCTAATAAGGTTCGCATTGGTATGCACAGCAGATAGCCGAGCGAGCCGTCGTAATGAAACACCTTCTGACCCGTATCCTCTTGGGTCTAGTGCCAACGAAGGACAACCAGCCAGCTCGTCTTGTCGTCGTTTTCGTCGTCGTTGCTACCAGCACTGCTAACGCCGTTGCCGTCCCCGTTGATATTTTTTCTTATCGTTGGACGTCACCTTCGAGCGAAAGTACCTGTGCTGGACACGCTGGACGCTGCTTCTCGTTTTCTGCTCGCTATAATTCTATGGTGCCGACATTGATCATGACGATGAGACTAAAGCCGAAACGATGGTGATCTTAGGTTTTTACTCGTTATCAACGAGTGACGCAAACGTAGCAGGGGCCCGAAGGATCTTGCGCAGTTGCGGTCGGCATGAACATGGACGGCGGCAGCGGCGGCGGCGGCAACGATGAACACGATGACGACGAGTAAGAAGCCACTGCAGATTCCTTCTTCAACCGCTTCAGCCGATTTCCAACAGCAGTAGCAATACAGCAGTAGCAGCTGCCCATGCTCAGCCCTGCAGACTCAACCCTGTCTGCAGCCTATACCCCCACCCGATGCTTTTATACCCACCATATTTCCCGTTCGGATCCCCTCGTTTCCACAAGACCATCAAACAGTGATAGGAGAAATGGGGCAACTCAACGCTTACTACTGCAAGGTAAAAGAAGCGGCAGACAGCCAAAACGGAAATCCCCGTTTCCTTCTCACCAATAAGCAGCGACAGTGGCTGGTAGTTTCAGTTGCGCTGGCGGAACGGCAAGGAACGAAAGGAGAGCAGGAGAAACGAACGGGAGCTCCTGCTGTCGAGAAGCACCCGCTTATACGAAGACGATCTAGCGAGCGGGCGATGTTTAGCGGCGGCGGACGTGAAGGGGTGGGCACAGACTGCAAGCAGGGGCCAGCGGACAACGACGAAGCTGTAGTTGCTGTTTCGGCCTCGAACTGGTAGTGGCGAGAGGGAGCCGACGCAGTCAGCGCTTCAGAGATGCCCACTATGGGTCTTGTAGCTGGTCACGATGCAACGGTGCAGACGCGCCGGCAGATTACTCGATCGTCGCGAAAATATCAGGAGATGGTTACTCATCGAAGCAGTCTCATAGCCCTTGTCCATCGTTTCACCTCTCGAGTTCTCCCTTCGTCCCTGCCTGCTTCGCCTACTTGTTAATGGGAGGCCGTTTGAGGAAAGGTAGAAAACGGGAGGCGAATATGACAGCAATGATATGCTAAGGCAAGTGAAGAAGGCGAGCAGCCTGAAACACGGCAGCTCTGGCCGGAACGGAAAAAGTGTTTAAGCCGACTGTTGCAATGCCCCTTCGAGTGGTGCATTTCCGACTTGGATCAAGTTGAGATGCGGCGTTGGATCAAGAAAATGAAAGCTAGACACCTTCTCCGACGCTGCATGCTTTGCGCACTTAACTACCTAGGATCTTCTATCGTCTATCGTTCACTGACCGGCCCGATCAGCTGCCAAGGTGTTGAGCAGAAAAATACTTCGCACTTTTGCTGCCCAACACCAAATGACGCCCACGAACAAACTAGTTAAATGTTATTGTCAAAACAGATAAACTTTAATGTAAATCACTTGAACAATGTTGAGCAAGCACTAGTTACGGTCTATTTAACGTAACTTATTGTAGGGTGAACTGAAATAGATTCGTTTTAATTGGTTTTACAGTAAATCGTTCACGGTTATTCGATTCGTTCCGACCGGAATCTGCGATTGGCTCAAAGATCATTAAAGAGATAATGCTTATAGTTCTCAATATGAGCCGAGGCAGGGACCAAAACGATCTCCCACATAACCAAGAACGAAGATCTAGTTCAGAAACTAATAAAGTATTTGATTGATATTACAGATTGTATTACGACAGACCATTACAACAGCAATGATTTTCATCGAACAGAAAACGGCCTACCGGATCGTAGGTCTCTGGGGGAACAATCTCCGCGCTCTCTCGAACTTTGCCTAACGCCACCAACATCTTGCGTAGGCGTTTCTACTATACATACTTACGCTACATCCCAAGCGCTTCCGCTAGAGTTCTCTAATTCGACAGCGGTAACATTTACCCCAATGCCAAGGTCAAGCTCACCCTCCCACGATGGCAATCCGGTAACCCCACAGCTAAGACCTACGTTAACTCCACCCCCCATTACATTAGCAAGTACGCCATCGACGTCGCCTCGCTTAGAATTTTCTCCTTCGCCTTCTTATCATGGTGTTGCTGCGCCACGAGAAGTTGATCGATACACCCCGCCTACTGTCATAGATATGCCTAATTTCCAGTGTCCGACGGTGGCTCCGAAAATTTTCAATCCAGCCTTTGACATTCCGTTCAGACCCAACAGGACGTTACCATTAGTTAACACCCCAGCGGGCGAGGCGATTGACCTCAGTACGAGGCAGAACGGTACTGCAGGTGTTGATAGAGGCCGCCATAGCCGCCAGCCATCTGTCACTGTATGTTATACCTATGACGCGTTTTTTATATCGGATGGCCGCTCCAAGAAGAAGGTAAGCATCGGTTCGTTGTTGTTGTTGTTATTGTTATTATTTTGGTACTGAGACATACATGGAACGGTTAGATTCACTTTGAGGTATTGGAGGAACAATTATTTATATCTGACTATGCGACAGACACTTATGATTTTATTGACCCCAACTTAGCCGTTAACATCTCTAGGCACGTTAGTTGACAGGGTGACCTACCTGAGCTGAATCAACCTACTACAGTGGAACTGGAATGTCTGATAGAAGAGCAACGTTATGTAGTACCACGGGGGTAGATATTAACGACGCTTTGTTGATTGTACCTTCACGCAAACAGCCCCCGAAATTGAAGTCATGTTCGGCAGAGGCTATTTTGGGGGTGGCCCCCGTGGTTCCGTCGGGTCAAGCGCTTAGCAATTCCTCAGGTCCTTCGCGCTACCCGTGCTCAGAGTGTGGTAGACACTACGCTACATCATCCAACCTCTCACGACATAAACAGACACATCGGAGTCCAGACTCGCAACTGGCTAAGAGATGCCCCACCTGTGGAAAGGTATATATATAAACACACACACACACATACGCATATATATATATATATGTTTCTTATGGAACCATGTCACATTATTAATAGTATTAGGGAATTAATCTATTATTGATATACAAGTATATGGACATAAAGATTAGGTGCTCGAGTTAGTCGTCGAGTCGTTTGTGTTAAGAAAAATCTTTACCAGTTTACAATATTGACCTGTTTTAGAACATGCAGCGAGTACGCCGATTCAGCTTTAATGGTCAATTCTGTACATGTAACTGCATATTTTCCAACCGAGCACTCTAATTATCCGAGTTAAAAAATGAAGACCAAAACGTTTCCCTATTTGTCACAGCTGTGACAGTTGCGAAGTTGATTAACTTAGTTCGCAACGCTTAATAAAACATACCGTACACATGTTTTGAAGAGACTTCGACGAAATGAGCATGCTTGAATTGACCTGAGTTATGGCATCCCATGTAAGTAGATACGTACTACGAGCCGTTCATAGAATTGTTTTAAGCAGTATATTCCAAAAGAGTACGTTCTTGCGCCTACACGCTAATATGAATCTGTATTTATTTACTAGACATAATATATTTACATATTTAGTTACTACACATAATATACTTGTAGCCTAGGTTTTTATTTCGCGTGTCCTCTTAACTTAAATTTCCTCCATTACGAGGAGTGCATCACTGAATGGTGTACACTCATAACTGATTGTGCTACGGTCAGAATCCGACTCGTCATTATTGAATGTATGCTTTATAAACTGCAACTTCCATAAATATCGCAACAAATCCCCTGTCCTTCGCTAATATCTTGTCAGAAAGTCACTAATTTGCTAGGAACGAGCCAGTAGAAGTAATAATCTAATAAATTTGATTTCAACCGCCTCTAAAATTGTTTTCCTTTATGAAGTCTTGCATTTTTCAATTTTACTTTAACGTATCTCCTCCATTACGGATCTCCCACGTAACTCTACGCACAATGCTGTCAGCCGCATGGGTTCCAAGAGGTAGAAGCATAGCCACACAGCGTACATGGAAGACAATGGGGTCATGGTCTTTTACTCTGTTGCTTAGATGGACTTTTTTCGGACAGTAAGAGTGCATTTTGAATAGCCGTCGTTTTAGCATCGCCACCTCAACATCAAGTTTCCCCAGGGAACTTACCTAAGACGAAGTGGGTAAGGGTGCAAGCTAGGAGAACTCTCTACTTGATGCTCAGTGTTAACCGACCTCGGGACGGTTGTTATGCCGAGTGCCGTACGAGTAGGTCTCGAATACAAACAGGGTTTTAGTCCGCTGAGGGTGCTCAGACCAAAGATTTTTTGACTAACATTGCTACGTCGGTGCTCATCTCCGACCGAAGGTGAACGGAGCATGGCTCAATCTCCTCTTCACATAGTGCTCGTTTTCGCTTATTGTTGTGGTCGTCGCCTGTGTCTATTTCATTGGTTCATGGGTCAGTTCATCCGTTCGAGCAGCAGTTGAAAACCATCTCTAGCACCTCAACGAGCCGCAAATGCCAGCAACGTAGCGGCAATAATAGAGGAACTTGTCCAGCTCTGGCCTTCGTTCCTTAAACGCAGCAGTCAGCATTGGCTTGATGTGGGGGCGTTGGGCGCTAGGATAGAGACGTATATCTAACGTGCATCTAGTTGGAAAACGTAAGCACCAGGACTGGGAGCAAGTTGAATATGGATATGAGCTGTTGAAACGTCTTTGCCCACATTCCGTCCTTACCTAACGAACACCCATCAGCATTGCACGCAAAATGGATGACACATTTGCTCTGATGTTGCCTTCACCTGAAGGCCTTTTCAAAAGATGCTGAAAGGCGCCGTTTTTATGGTAGATCTCTAAAAATGGACGGTCTTATACACCAAAAGAGGTTTCAAAGGCGTTTTTCAGATGAATATTACTGTTATAAAGTTAGTCCGACTGGAGATTTACATGTAATTGTATCAAATGAGTACTTTGATCTGTTACCCGATCTTTAAAAAAATGGTATAAATAAAGGTCTACAGCAAATGTCTGAGCGGTGACTGAATTGTATAATATACAGAGTTTGAGACGTTTACGTTTATTCAAGCATGCTTTCTCTATTGCGTAATTTAAACCACGTAGAATGTGCTTCACAAAAGATTACCATGTGGAAAGATAATCTACAGTAGTGAGGCCCATGGGGATTCTACTGGCTCATTGATAGACACTTTATTAGAAGCAAAAATTGAACAACAGCCGCACCAGCACCCAAAGTGTTCAAGATCGCCAGACAATAATTCCTCAGGTAGAGGCAAGAAACATTTTATAACGTGTTTATATATATTTTATCTAGAAATTTCCGTATAATTACATCGATGTTTTAATTTTTTCATTGGGAATCTTTTCTACATATGTAAACCTAGAGTGAAGTTTCCCAGGGAAACTCTACGCTACATTATATTTGTCTAGCCCGTTTCATGACTGTAATTCTCCATCGCTTCGAAGGGTATTCAATTTCGTATTATTAAGGCACTGGATTAAGCTACAAGTACTGTTTTTCTACATTGTTTTGGCATGTTATTAGGTGTATGTATCGATGCCCGCTCTGTCAATGCACCTACTCACTCATAAGTTGAGTCACAAATGCGATGTTTGCGGGAAAGCCTTTTCCCGACAGTGGCTTTTGCAAGGCCATATGCGATCACACACAGGTAGGTCCTAAACATGCGCCTGTCCTTCAAATCGCGCGACCGTCCTGCAGAGAGGACTCTAATAACGTATCCCGCATATAACTGTAATCTGTCATTCTGAATGCATAAGTTTTGAATGGAAGTATTGACACTGCTAATATTTAGTCACATGCAAAAGACACATAATAAAGCATATAACATTTCAGTGTCATAAGTCTTACGTCTTTCGATTGTTTTCTTTGAAGCACATCAAGGAACTAGAGGCTTTTTCAATACACCTTGGCATAAGCCTGGTAAGATTTGGCAAAGCTTGGTGAAGCTTCTCCCTCTTTACTTGCATAATTTAAGGCACTCTTAACTATCAATGAGCTGGTAATAGTTAAAAGCAAAACTATCACTAGTATATTAATAGTCGGCCTATTGATAGCTTATCTATTAAAATGAATACGAAATAGCTGTTTCTCTATGCATTTATCTGAGACCTAGTCTAGGATTGTGTCGCTGTCATATAGTTCCCTTATATGACCTTTTTTCCCCTAGGTTATACACAAGCATGAAGTCTTTATATTATTGTATCTATGAAATACCTTTTATCAATGTATTGTTGTATAACTGCTATCTGTTTATTGTTTCGTTGTTCCATTTAGGAGAGAAACCTTTTGGCTGTGCGCACTGTGGAAAGGCATTCGCAGACCGTTCGAACCTGCGAGCACATATGCAAACGCACTCGGGGCTAAAGTTTTTCAAATGCGACCGCTGTCAACGACGGTTCGCGTTAAAAAGCTATCTCAACAAGCATCTTGAGGCAACATGTGTCACGTCGACTTCACTAGCGGCAAAGTCACTTCAGGAAGACGACCACGAAATGGATCATCTCATTGACCCAGACCCACAGCATGACTTTTACGACAGATTCGCACCGCCGTCCTCTTCATCGTTTCAACTGGACGCCGACCTACACTAACATTACGTCATCGACCAACGCTGTGAAGCAAATATACTTTTTACTGTGAGATCGTTTAGTGATTAATTAGGACGTCATTCCAATCGACTGCATTCTTAAAATTGAATTGTTTGACATCATCTGACATAGGCTTTTACACGAGGGATAGTGTTTCCATTGATGTAGTCGACCTCTTAGAGAAAAATAACGCTACAGAAAAACTTATCAAAACCGAAAGACCAATCATCGTGCACACACGTGACGTTATTCAACACACGATACAAGAAAAGCGGTTTGTCAAAGACGTTCTTTATTTACTTATCCTATAATGCTGCATGCATTTGAGCATGATTATCCCTACAACGGATAGATAGCTAGAAGCGGCTCTTATCAAGATGAGAAGGCAATTTTTTAAAGAAAGCCCATAAAGTGCGATGAAGTATCTTCCCAATATCCATTCCGTTTGATGAACATACACATAAGCTTAAAATTGATGCTAAAACATTCATACTGATATTAATGTACATGTTCTTTATGAATGCATACGAAGGTCTGCGTTTCTCAAAAGAACAAAACATCTAATTGGCTCTCAAAATCAAAAGCTAATTAAAATGCAGAAAATCTTAGAATTTTTGATTACCATGGAATGCAGTTTTTTTAGAAATCCTCGGAAGGCAGTTTCAAAAATATGGCTGCAACTGACTTTTTCTTAAGTATATCTTATGTCTATGAAGATTATTTCTAAGATGCTTCAAGATCATTTAAAATTGACCAAGATAGTGACCGACTGAAAACTGTGTTAGACAAATGGTATAATTGGCAGAAATGGTTACGAATGTATACACGAACACGCCATAATGTTATATACTAACTAAAAATAAAATTGTTTACGCGTCAATAATGTATACCTTTGGACACGCATACGTACTTGTTGACTAAAGCTATGTCTTATAACTTGCTAGTGAAACGGGAACCGTTTTTGTTTTTTCATCTAGTTTAGTTCACTACGAACTAATCGTGAGCGCCAATGTGTTGCCTGATAGGACAGCGGCCGAGATCACCCCCGTTACTGTGCAAAATGTATGAAGTACATACAAGCGCAGCCCAGATATGATGTATTGGCAACTACATCGACTCGCACTAGTATGCACACCAATGTATGCTACTAGTGCATTCAGTAAGTAAATAAAAAGGGTCGAATATACACGATAAAAGCTTCAAACACAAAAGACAAAAAGATAACAATAACAAGCAGACCACAAGGGCGTGCAACACAAGGAAAGAGTTCCTGAAATGCGACTTAACCATCCCACGCACTTCCGTGATACGTACAGGCCATACCGTTCACCGGATAACGAATGAACGATACATATTTTCCGTAAAGCGTGACAATACTTAGAAGACCAATGGCAAGCAAATAGTAGAGGACAGTACCTTGGATTCAAAGTGAACGCCAAAGCAGCTTAGGTAGGACGAAAAAGCTCATTTCATAACGCATAGGTAGCAAGCATATATGTTTACGATACCATACGGTGTTTCATTTTTCGTTAACATTATCTAGTACTTAGCCATTTTACATTGAATAATGATTATTTGAATTCATTGAACTCTTAGCTAGCGCATGATCTTCATAGAGTATTCGTATTAATTCGAAAATTAATTGTAAAAACCCGTAATAAACACACAAATACATCAGCAACAGCGAATATACCTTGGATTGTTTTCGAAGACATCTTCTTGTGTTTTTATTAACTAAGCTATGATCCATGCGGGTACCAGCAAGCACAAACGCAGATCAAGTACTGAACCCTGATTACCTATAATGCATTATTTCCAAAGGAGTGCTTCGTTGAATTGACTGTATTTCTCAGCACGGAGCCTTTGAGCTTAAAACGATCCTACATGCGAATCGCAATCTCGTTAAAGCGATTTTTTACGAAAAAGTTGACGTTTCAACTGCCAAAAACCGACATCACGGCAGCAAATAGCTGTGCTTATTAGCGTTGATGTAACTTCACATTAGCCGCGTTTTTACCGCCCAGGCTATAAGAAGATGTATTAAAATACCTAGTAATAATAATAATACTAGACAATTTGCGAGAAATCAAGAAAGTTGTCATATCTCCTTCTCTGTAGAACTTCCAGGCGTCCTGACAGAAAATTACCCGCAACTGAACAGTACACAGGACCAATATATAAGAGAATATTGCAAAAATGCTTGTAAATGATTATCTTGGGACGCACTTATCTAAACGACGCGAAGGAGCCGATATCTTGTAAAAACAATATCTTCGGAAGGTCGTCAGCTATAATCTGTGCTCTTGCGCACACATGTCATGTAAAACAAATGCTTTGCATTTTTCTTCCAAATTATCGATGAACGCCGTGGCAATTTCCGATCCCAAAGAGACCTTAAAAAACGTTCTCGTCCTAACCGGAATTTGAATCTAGAACGAGCGGCATTCCTCTAGCATTTTTCTTCCTACAGATATTTCTGGTTCTTTTAGTAAAGCTATTTTTGTTTGGCATAATTTTCATCGAGTGCGGCTCAACAATTTTTCAAATTAAAGTTGATTCTGTAGAGTTTTGATTTTGCAACAAGAACAGTGGATTCTTACATGCCATATTCGTATATTGTGATCCTTTTCGCATCGTCTTAACGGCTTCCTAGTTCAAAATGAACGAAACACGCGATGTGCGTGTAATGTAACCAATTTACTAAAGACGTTGTTCGCATATCTATTATAGAGCTTCATCTAAAAATGTTGATGTAGACTGTATGACGAAAACAATCTCGATTTACACTGGCATTTGATAATGGTCATCGAGGGTACGAGGCTGCGTGGCTTTCAGTTCGCACGGGCACATTTAACAGCATCCGTATAGGCGTTCAAAGAGGTTTCAAAGTGAAGCGGCACACGGGGCAGGATGCCGGCCGAGAAAGAAGCAGAACTATATGCGTGTATCTTGACAGAAAGTTAATAATTATCAAAAAATCAAAAGATTAATTCTCATTTCCTGTTTCAAAAAATTACAGTTACCCTTTATATACATATCCTGCAATACTGAATGGATATTGCCATAATAATAATAATCATAGGAGTATTAATTTATTTTTTGTGTATTCGATTAACTTCATCATTTACAGAAACTTACCTGCAGGTTTCCTTTAACCGAATGGACGAAAATTGGAAGTTAATCGAATAATAAATTAGTACTTCCATGATTATTATTTCGTCCATTCGGTTCAAGGAGACCTGCAGGTAGGTTTCTGTAAATGATGACGTTCGAATTATAGCGTTAAGGTTATATTGATTTGCAAGCCTGTCCGATCTAAAACCGACCTCTAATTTAGGGACAAAGTTAGGAATCAAAGATACCTAGTAACCCTTTCTGTCCACATTAATCATATTGATTAGATTAAAAGACTTAAACATAAATGTTTAGTCACCCTCTAAATAAACTGTTTATTACCGTACTGCGTCTAATTATTAAATATATGTTGAAAGCGTTTTGCTTTGTCGTTCAATTTTGAAGCAGCCCAGCATCCAACCATCGCTTTTTGACAGGCTTTGTTACTAATCGACGGACGCTGGAAGGTCTGGATGACATGCTCGATCCGAGAAGGAAAACGCTTTCAGCTAAATATAATTTACTGACATTGAAATGAAAGCATAAGATAAGGGCTCTTATGACCTAATAGTGTGTTAGTTTGGTAACTCAACGTTCTAGGTATAACCGATTTTTTGAAAAAAAAAAAAAAAATACGCACAAGAACTGTTGTAGAAGTTTCTATCGAACATTCGAATAAACATGTGGACAGATCACACGGCGCAAAACAAATAAGGGCCGATCTGAACACTTCTATAGTTTCAAACAGTCAACTGCACTGTCTCTTTGATCACGTTCCGTAAGACAGAGCGTCTCTATAGTAAAGTGAAAGCGATTGAACTAGAATATTGTGCGTCCTACAGGATCTTAGCCTCTTAGAAAACGCCATGGCTCAGGTAAATTGGTGAAAACGCATATAGCCAAAATCCTAGAAAGTTCGTGCTGTCGGAACTCGGTTTAACTAATCGAGAAATCAAATTCGCGTATACCCACTTCAGTATAATTACGAATCCCTGTAGATAATCAGTAGATCCGGGCCATTGGGTAAAAGTTGATTCAGGTGAATTTCTTTTTGCACAATACTAAAGTCGTCACACGTATCGAAGTAGTCAGTAGTACGTGCTTTCAAGTCTCACACCTTCTTAGGATAACATTATTGTTATTCGTAACTAACAGGATTTGGTAGTTAGCAATATTTACTGGCTAACGATCTGTACGAAAATACCACAAACCTCCTTTAAGGGATAATCGCGGATTGTTCTCAAACCGGGTATCTCTTGTATTACAGTATATCAGAAAGCTATAAATGTTGATTACGCAATCGATTTTTTGTATGGATGTGTTTGAAAATAGTTATGGAGCTGCGTTAGGTTATTAGTTTTATTATTTTTCAATGTGGTTGTTATACTAGTGCAAAATCAGACCGTGGACATAACGATGCTCAGACATCTTTCCACGTTTGATACTGAGAGATCTTGTAGGTTAAGGTTTTGACTTGTGGCCGCATTATGGAACCTTTTGAACGAACTTGAGTACGCTTGTCTGTTACATACTACTACGTATATGATTTTCAGGTGTACTTGGTATTATCACGAGCAGCTATTCGATGAAAGATTAAACACTTTACCTTATTCAGTCTGAAGCTAGTTTAATATTTGACTCTAATCGAACGTGTTTGGCTACTAAATCGGAAAATGTATCTGCTCGATTTAAAGATTTTACCCGTGCCGACAGCGGAGCTACTATACGTTCTTGTTGTATTCGTGATCGACCGATATTCAGCCGGCCGTTTACCGATGGCGATTCATACAGAACTAATTTAACTGAAGTCATTTACTCCGGTATACGTTTTCAGACGCGCCATGACTGGTACCAGACAGAATCCCACGTGGTTGTCGAAATTCTTCTAAAAAATCAAAAGGCTGACGATGTTAATGTGAACTTTACTTCAGACACATTATCTGTTACTGTAAAACTTTTATCAGGAGATTATAATCTCGACTTGATGTTGGCTCACGATATTCATCCTGAGAAATCCTCGTATAAAGTGTTATCGTCAAAAATCGAAATTCGATTGGCCAAGACACAGGCTGTGCGATGGTCTTCGCTCGTCCGCAAAGATGGCGCCACCGCTGGCGTTGAACCAAAGATGGTTGGTCCTAATCAAATCTCAGATATGCCGCGTTATCCATCGTCGTGCACCAAAGCGCATGACTGGGACAAGCTTGAAAAGGAGATTGAAAGAATGGAGAAAGAAGAGAAACCAGAGGGAGAACAGGTACGTGTTAGAGCTCGTATATATGAACACACATCGGTCCACAGTTTGCCATGAAATGGCCTAAAACTTAATCAAAAACCCCGCAGAAAAATCGTACGCGTTTAGACCATCGGTGAACCAGTAACTGTTGCCGTCCTTTAGTGGTCGATTTTCTGCTTATTTTGTCGATCATTAACTGACAGTGGGCGATCTTTTCTCAATGAACAAAATCTCTACTGGTGTTAAACGGCTTTATGCAACTAACTCATTCAAGAGGCATTCTATTCTAGTTCGGCTCAGTTGTTGGAGAAGGCATGGATGTAAATTATTAGTTGTGTTTATGGATAAAATACAGTCCGGCATATTACGTTGCACATCGAATTTCACTGGTCGACAACGCGATGATATAACAGAATCTCGTGTTGAATTGAAGACCACAAAACGACCTGTTAGCCAGCCCAATGAAGAATATGATTAATTTCCTGAAGTAACACTTGTTTATTCGATTTCGCAGGCGGTCAATGAGCTCTTTAAAAAGATTTATCAGGACGGAGATGATGAGGTTCGCAAGGCGATGAACAAATCATTTGTCGAAAGTGGAGGCACCGTCTTATCTACCAATTGGGGAGACATAAGTCAGAGAAAGGTCGAGGTTAAGCCTCCCGATGGAACCGAATTCAAAAAATTTACTTAAAAATTAAGGAATACAAGAGCGATGGCAAAGATCGATTTAGGGGACGTTTTTTCGCTGTACATACTACTATTATCAAGATGAACGTTCAAAAAATAGTGTGTAACCAGCTGCAACGCTATGGATCCACTCAGTAATTAGGTATTTTTGAAGATTGGTCTGGCTAGGACGAATGCCAAAGATTCAAGATTGTTAACACCTATTTGCAATGCAATTCGCTTGAATATGATTATGCGGTAAGGGTTGGACACAAAAAAGATATTTGCACGTTAACATTTTATGGACACTTCTTCAATTCCCCGTTTTTTCGTCCCGTTGGCTAAGCCATTAGATACAGACGCTAACAACTCTCGTTCTAAGTATTTTTTTTTATGTTGGTATATTTGGGTTTAAATATGGTAATTAATTCCTTGCCATTGTTTTTTTCGAAAAACTAGACATTTATCTCTGATGTCTGACTGTTAAGCAACGTTGTTCCAAGAAATAAAAACAAAATTGTATCCGTGACTAAAATAAAAATATGGCAGTTATGTATTCACAACTGCAAAACGGATGTTGTTTTTATGGCTGGTTCTTCAGGTAAAAATACCGAAAATTAGTTCGGAAAAAATATAGTTCATATCAAGTAAATGATGCGAAATCAAAACTACTTCGACACAGCTAACTGAACCTAGAATAAGCTTTTTATTTAGTAGGTCCTTAGAAATTATGTTTATATAACAATCCTGAACATTGAAGTAAGTGCTGACGGATAATTCAGCTTAAAAGAAGAAAATAGGTAGGTGCTGACTTACCAACAAGTAGGAAGTGTTAACGCTTCACAATTTCATGGTAGACCAACCAAAGTTCACAAGATGTAAAAGATGTAGGGATGTTTGTTCTTTGAAGTAAAAAGGAGTAGAAATAATTGAACCACATGTTTACGAGGATGTCATGCTTTATTTAAAATCGCGCCAGCTCCTAAAGATGTTAACCTATCCTGCAACATTAACGTGGCACAAAGGTTGTGTCAGCGGAAGTTAAAATGTGCGTTTGAGAGTGTGCTACAAATTTGTATAGTACAAAGGAAATAATTGTAGAATATTAACCAGAGTTTAGGCTTTCCTTAAGCATTAAAAGCTGGCATCGTAAAATTTTGACCTGAAAGTGCAAATTCGAGTGAATGGGTCTAATTTTGAACTTATTGGGGGCTGTTGAAGCCAGTGCGGTTTATATATACCTATATATATACACAATACAAAACTTTATCAGAATTCCTATTTCAATGTATTCCGAGAATTATTGAGGTCTTGGTCTCGTAGATTTTACGATTTCTCACAGTTCGGGATCTGAATGTGCGGCCATTAGTGAAGGTAACTAAATTAACGTTCCAGGCAACACACACTAATGGTCGTACAATTCTTTAAAGTCAAATAAAGAAGTGGTTCCTTGATAGGATCTGGCGTAACACTCAGCAAACCATCTCTGAATGAGTGATTATAAATGAGCAGAGCACCGTTGACTTTTATTTTAGATCTTGTTCAAGGTGGCGGAAATCAATGCTAAGGGCGTTGTATTCTAGTAATAGTTGAAAATCTGGAGTCGGGGGTGTAGTCCGTTTCAAGTAACGGATCGGCGACTGATCGAGAAAAAACATTGAAGTTGGACTGGACGGAGTAATGAGAGTACCCGATTTGAAACTTAAGGATCTTGAATTTTATGAAGTTACTTCGGAACGAACAAGCGAAATTAACATTTGTTTAATTATTCTGAAGGATAAAAGTGTGTGCTGTAGTTGAAGCAAGAGTAATATGGAACACTCTCGCGTGAATTTCATGTCTTCTTCCGTAATCTTTCTGTACATTATCTACAGCGCAGCTGTAGGTAGTTCTTCCATCAATGAACGCTAGAAGTAATTTCAGGACGTTAAAATCTTACGGCTACTCTTGTGGACCACTATGGACGAGTCGTTGCGAACCGACCGCATTTGGTCTGCGCCACAGATCAGCTAAACAAACGCTTGCATTGTTTTGGCGCTAGATTGAAAGGCATGCTATTGTGTCACGGTTATGCCGACCGCTTGGAAATATGAATAGTTATTTTAAGTCAATTGATGATATTAGTTATAGCTGAAGCACCCACTGAATTGTACTATAATATGTCTTACATTTATTACTGTTTTAGTAAGTTCAACGATTGAAACCCCTCAACGCTCTATTCAGTTTGGCGCGGCCTTTCATCTTGAATATAAATGAATATTTTTGGGTTGACGTCCCAAACTGCGCTAGCATTGCACTAGACAGCTGATGTGCGACACGAAACGGTTCTAAGGTTCTAGCACGTTCCGAGCTGCACGTCTTTAGCCATTAAATTTTCAGAATTTATTGAGCATTATGCGCCGCCACCGTCTATAGTAAGCTAGCACAAACATAGCTATACACTGGGTAGTCAGTCGCTCAATTGGGATCACTCAATTATTTCACATACGCTATCTTCACAAGCTTGTACTTACGAAAGCTTCAATACAGCATGAACTCATTGTTGTTATATTTAGTAGATGGTAAAATTAATTTTCATACTAGTTTTACCCTGCTGCTATTACATAAGCTTGGGCAATCTAGGTTTCATCTTCTCCTTGCATTTATAAAAGCGTGCACTGGCAGAATATAGGAGAAATGCAGAAAGAAGGACAAAAACGGGCTGGTGATGGCACGCTAATCAAACTACATTCACGGAAATAGACTAACAATAGGAATGAATGTAATAGAACTCTCTGAACTTTATTACGAGCAGCTAGATCAATTCATGTAAATATTATGCCGTAGACCATTCAGTGCTTCTATAGTTTTAAAAACGCACACCGCGTCCATATGAATGCAGGTCAGCTCTATACCAGTGCTACATCACTTAAAGATAAATTCATCATAGAACCTTGATGAATGAAACGTCAACAAAACACAGAACAACAAAGCTGCTAAGCCGGAGTCTGCTGGTTCAAGTCAGTGGTAAAACACATTTTCTCTAAGTTCTAAGTTGTTGGTTTCGATATTTAAGCGCAATGACTGCAAGAAATTGCTCTAGGTTTCCTAGAAATAAGAAGAGCTAAACCGTAAAGATTCATGGGCCACTCGTAAACTCGAACTCAGTAGAGCGAACAGATAGACAACCATATGAGTGCTACGCGATCTCCGGAGAAACTGTACTGGATATTTTTATTAATCATATTCATAACCTAGGCAATTATTGAGATTTTTATGACAAACAACTGTATTCGACAATAGTGAAGCACACTGATGTCATTTGTTAAAGTCTATGACTTGATTTATTTTCTCTTCGTAGGCACATGGCAAAATATAGTATAAGCAAGAACTATATTTGTTTTGGACAATTATTTGCATTAACGCTATACGTTTTGTAATTTGTGTTATGTCACCATTGTGATTTTTGCTCAACATTCGGACAAAGGCAACTTTTTGGTCCTATAGTCTTGAAGGCAATTATGGAAGTGATGATATATATCTATCGTTATCCTAATTGATGACAAAAATTAGAATAGTACATTGACGCAGGCCCGTTGCCTGCTCGTTCCAGTTTTGTATGATTCACATAGACAGAGTAAACTGTACCAAGTCCAAAATGTTCGACTCTAAAAATCACTTGTAATAACTTCTTGATGATGCGGAAGGTGATTTGGGTGAGCGACGGCCTTTGGACTTGCTTGAGGGCATGTGAACCAGCTTGTACTGTGGTAGACCTGCGTCAACTTCCAGATCGGGTAAAGGCTTCATGACGTCGTCGAGAAGAGTCTGAAGGGTGGGTGACACTTTGGGCGGGTGATATTCGCGAACACGAAGATCCACGAACTCCAGGCCGAGACTAACCTGGCTTGCGTCAGCGACCTTATATCGCTTATGGGCCATATCGTGTACCAAGCGTTTCGGATTGTGGCTATCTGCTAATGGATGCACTGCCGAAGTACCGAGCTCATTGTTGAGCACCATTGAATATGGCAGCAGATCCCAACTTTCTGTCTCGTCGTCGTACACAATGCGTGATAGTATCTTCGCCTTTTCTTGGACAGGTATAAAATTTTCAATAATCATATATTTCAGTTTTAGCTCTTTAGTTAGCTCATGCTGTGTTGCCTCGAGCTCTCTTCGTTCACGATTATTCTCTTCGGTGAGATCTTTAATGTCGATTTTCGCTGCTTGCAGTTTTCCGTAAAGTTTACGCAACTTTTTTGTCTTAGCATCGACCTCCTGCTGTAGGCTCGTGTAACCCTCCCGAATTTCGGAGGCACTTTCTTCATGCAACTCCAGTTTTTTCACTATCTCCCGCTCGATGCGTTTCTGTTCTGCAATTTCTTTTCGCTTCAATTCAAGCGCACGCTCCTGCTCATTCGTATGCTCAATAATATCTTTTCCCCCAAGAAGTTTACTTTCGAGGGCAGCAACTTTTGCAGCTAGTTTTTCCGTATATTCGACATCGGCGACGTCAGGACTCATTAGACCGCCCCCATCCGCAGAGCTGTCCGAATTGATGGACGAGCGACTCACTGCGCTTTTTGACTTTCCCTTTCGTTTGCCCTTTTCCTCTAGTTGCATTTTCAATCTAGCAATCTCCAGTTGAAACTCACGGAGCAGCGCGTCCTTCGGGTCCTCATTCACCTTGGGCTTGTTCTTAATATTCTTGGCTCGACTAGCATATCGTAAAGTAGTTAAAGTTTCCTCATAATTCCAGTGCGAAGGACCAATGTTTGCGATCATTATCGTCTTGGCATTTCCTCCCAGCGAATCTTCCAGCAGTCGTGTAAGTTTCGAGTCTCGATATGGCACGTGGGTCGACTTGCCGTCAACAAGACTTGAGATAACATTACCCAATGCCGATAGACTAAGGTTAATCTTGATCGCCTCCTTCTGCATGGTACCCTGCGCGTTCGTTTTGCTTTGTCGTTCTGATCCTGCTAGGTCGACGAGGTTCAGCTTGCCTACACGAATCGTCGCTGCAGACTCAGTGTGTTCTTCGATGTCACTATGCTCCACTGTAATGATGAAGATGGCATGCGATCGAGAGCTGTGTAAATTCATATTGGTTCTACCCACAGCACGGTTCTGATTGCCGACTGTCATAACTCGTTCGATTTCTTGAACCGATTTGCATACGAACGAACTAAGATCTTTGACATGGACACCGGTGTCTGGACGCTCCTTAAGTTCGAGTTTTGTACTTTGATCCTTCGCAATTAAATCTCTGATCTCTTCCTGATAGATTTCCAGATAAGAGGCACGTACGAGGTACTGTTTATTGCGTGACTTTCGTATATGGTCAAAGATGTGCTGGAACGAATTTGGTATGACACCTCGCCTTTCCGGATCAGTGCGAATACCTTCCATCGTGTATGTTTTGCCTGTACCTGTCTGTCCATATGCGAATATGGTTCCATTAAAGCCTTCGAGAACAGAGTCAACCAGTGGGCTAAATGTTTCATTGTATAGCTGTTTTTGGGTCGCATGCTCGTCGTACACGGCATCAAATGTAAACTGCTTTGGCTCTTCGTCAGCTTTTGTCAACTCGATAGAATTCCGTTCAGGGTGGATTGTCACGACACGTCGATGATGCGACTCCTTCTCTTTGTCACTCATTAATCGACATCTAACGATCACTTTGACGCTCTCCGACTTTCCCGACTTTGCGCTCATTCTGCCAGCAGCGATCAACACAACGCCGCGTGATACAGTAGTAGACACTGATTTTCTTTAAAAGCGACAAATAGCGGCTCCGATGTGTACCACCTTAAAGCGAATCTCCTTGTTCTATTGCGAAATTCTGAGTATAGTAAGCTGCTGCCAGTTGGATATGTGTGGCAATGTGACCCATACCGGCCCACCTTGACGTTTTGTGTACCGACCGGTGTATGGTATGGCGTACGGTTGGCAGAAGGTCAGTCAACTGGTTGTCAAAACAAACATCCACGTGTTGCAAGTAAGAGCCATTTGTACTTGATTGACAGCTGTGCATACCGTTCAAGCCTTGCTTACTAGAGAAGAGGCCACCAACATTCGCATTTTGCAGTACCACAGTTTCGTTGAATAACCAGAGCTGTCGAAAGGTACGACGGTCGCGGCGGCCGCGGTGTGAGTCAGCTGTGTGGCGTACTGTATTCCTATTCGAGGCTGTCTGAGGTCGTGTCGTTATTTGAAGTGTGTGGCCCCTTCGTCTGCTAGCACTTCGTGAAGCGAACCAGCGAACTCATGTCGAACTACAATACAACCCAATGGCAAAACTTCCGTAGACTATTAGAATAAGCAGGACTTAGCCACCGGAGTCACCCCTTGTCAGGAGCGGGATGCCCGCTAGCGGTTTCCATGACTCCGCGCTTGTAGGAGAGGAGGGTCGAAGGTGAGGGTATTATTCCAATCCCCCGGTCTTCCTTGGCCTTGAGCTGTCGGTTGACCGAGTGCGCGTTATGGAGGAAACTAAAGCTTTATTAAGGACTGACGTGTTAAACCGCCGGTGAAGGAGTATTGTGAGAAGCGAGGCTATGGGCTTCGTTACCGCTGTTTGTTTGATGTAAAGGACGGAACAAAATTTATTCAGAAAGCAGCTAAGTTGTGATATGGCTATCGATGCAAGCAGGATAGAAATGTTTCTGTTATTCCTCCAACAGACAGCACTTCTATTTTTGGCCATTACCACTTCAGACCAGAAATATGGTAGAACATTAACTTTTTGTCAAAAATTGAATAGTTCCA
Organism: Varroa destructor; assembly: GCF_002443255.2. Lineage (NCBI taxonomy): Eukaryota > Metazoa > Arthropoda > Arachnida > Mesostigmata > Varroidae > Varroa > Varroa destructor. The sequence continues at coordinate 13,807,258 of NW_019211456.1, forward strand.
GGCTGTACGGATTCAACTCATCAGGCTTATTGACTCATTTCATTTGAGTCAGATTTTATGCGAACAGTTCCATGATGCGTCGCTTTTTAGCAATCGTTTTTTGCTATCATAAATGTTATTTCAGAGTTACCCTATCACCAAGGAACCCTACTAGACCGCTAATGCGCAGTCCATGCAAATTTGTTGTAACCGAAAAATTGCAGAATAGTAATAAATAGAAATTATTATGATCATTATTTTAATATAAAGTGAAGTTAAATATGTAGGCTTGACGATCGAGTGTTTCAACATGCTTATAGTCAGCATGGGAATTGCGGTCACATCTTGTAGCATAAAGCGCGTTAATGAATGACTATTCTCAAAAGCTTAAACGCAGGGCTTTTGTGGATAAACCGCCGACCCGACCGCTATTGAGGCATGTGGGCAATAGAAGGAAGTACTTGGTAGCCTAGAAGGTGACGCTATAATAATAAAGCAAATAAGATAAATAATTTCACACGAACATAAACCAACATTCTATTTGTCGATCTTGTACCTAATCGAAAATAGTGGCGCAATGACATCTGAAGCGTTACGAGTTTGGCGACATGGGTCAAAAAAGCTTCAGGCAGTACAGATAGAGAAAGTAAAGTAAACCTCCTGTTGTTGGGATGAAGTTGTGCAAGTGGCGTCACGGCAATCTCAAAGCATAGACGTTTCAGAACCATGCCTACCTAAGCCATTGGGGTTGCCTTTAGGGCGCGATTATCCTAACATCGTTCAACTAAAGGAGACACAGGATGGCTTGGCATAACGCCAATTCGCGTGCTCATAGTAGAATTTGTTTGTGCTGCAACTCAGTACTTCAGATAAGGAACTATATAGAGCATGCGGAACAGATACTATATAGAGCATGCGGAAGGGGCTTCGTTCTATTGATTTAGTATTTATTAAAAGACTTACTGATATTACACTAATGACCCTAAACGAGATACGGGAATTAGTCATTCTTTAAATACATTACTACTGTTGGCACACATTGGCTGCCAGAAGGCTAATTAATCAATAAAGCATGCAGGGACTTGTTTACATGCAACCTATCAAACACTGTTGGCTTCATTGGAAAATAGCATCAAGAATATTCAACCCAGTTCCGCTCCCAGCAGATACCCTGGCGTCTACGTCAATCGTTGGCTAGGCAAGAAAAGCTAGATTACAATGTGATTGATGTGCGCTTCCGCTTGAGACCCTTCCATTAAGATTATTTAGTCCCATAGAAAACACATGGATAGTAAAAGGCAACGTTCGTGGATCCAACCAAAAAGGTAGCTATTCAGAACTGAACCAGCGCTTTGATAACAATTATAAGGTTGAAAACATGGAATATGTTTGACAGTACACTTACGGTAGTTGTGTTTGTTTAGTTTTGGGTTCAATTAGGGTAACTAGAACAAGGCTACAGAGTTATTATGTTTTGTTGTCAATATGAATCCGGAGTGAAGGAAATGAGGAAAAGGTTTGCACGCCAGTGTCATTTCATTGTCATCAAATATCACACAAACAACGAAGAATGAGCTTTCGAGAAGAATAAAGTAAGGTTTTTAACAGTATGTAGTTTCCAAACATAACTTTCCAAACAGACCAGATAGTCCTTGGCTGAGCATGGCGGGTACTCTTCACTCGATGACATCCTCGCCTGGCGAGCCGCATGCTTTATCCAGTCCTGAATTGTCGAGGGTATCGGGGAGTCTTGACGTTCCTTTGGTCGGCTAACGTGTATTTCTCTCAGTGCCAAACACGGCGGCGTCGGATATTGCGTACCAACGAGGATTGTTGGCTGGCGTTGCGCAACAGCGCCACTTGATTAACAGCAGCACCCAGGGCAGTCTTCATCCTGATCGAGCGTCCAATCGAGTCCACGTTTTTGTGTGTGTGGCTGACTACACGTACGAGGGATGCAGCACGCTACGAGCGTCCTCACTCCATTAGTATTGTGCGCGATGGTCGGGCTCCTCTGGTGGCCCATCGACGCGTCGATGTTCCGAGGCAGGATTTCTATCGTCGATGGTATGTGCAAATGGCTGCGATTAAGAAATGTTCTAGCTAAAATATCGTCGCAAATATCGGCCGGTTCTTCTATACAAATTAATAAGAAGAAACTTTTTGATTTTCCTTCATTAACAGAAATCAGCAATGTCCACGGTAAAGAACAAGTAGATTCAAAATGTCTTCTATAAAACGAATTTGAACTTGTGCCAGTTATATATGTCTGAGTGCAGCAACAGGATCATGTGGGATGTACCAGATCTATTTAATGCCTGTCATCAAAGACTGCCAACCTAGCCTTTTACAGGGTAGGCCACGAATTTGTTCTTATTGAATTCAGGCTTGGGGCCGTGTGTTAAATCTACACTGTGCCCCCCTGGCGTTGCGTTCAGGTCCCATATAGCTGCTCTGCGTTTGCACAGTGCATATTGAGTATGCTTACGTGAAATACAAGGCAGACATTCGTTGATGTTTAATTTTCCCTTCAATCGCGTTTACTAAACAAGCGTAGTAGCGCAATAGTAAGTGTATGAGTAATCATGTAAATCCTCCATGGAAATAGTATATTAATCAATTATAGTTGATTTTATGTTAGTTTAGTGACGTGAAATAGATCGTTGGCAGTTTCTTATAATTTTCTACTTACTGCACAAATTTGATACAAATCTAATACAAATAACGAACGTATACATTCTGTATCTCGAACAGATATGTATGCAGCAAAAGAATTCCATCAAAAAGAAAAATACGGATGTGGGCATAGTGAGAGGTAGCCAAAAATTTATACAAAAAAAAATTACTCGTAGAGAAATAAACTGGTTTGGAAACGAATTAATTTACTGCGGCTAATAGTTATCCCGAAAGATCGAACGCCAACAGCTGACGAAGGCTTTATGCGCGTTTAGCAAGAGATACATTTAGTGCACCGCAGTCAGAAGTTTAGGTTAATTCATTTTATGTTACAAACGCAGCCCACTGTTTATTTTTTATCTTCTTCTTAATTGGCGAAAAAAAAAGGCCGAGCGTAAAACTGGAGACAAAGCCTCAGTTCTAAGTCTATGCTGTTTTTCAGCTGCACTGGTACCCACTAAATTGGCGCGTCGCGCTGTCTCTGGGCTTGTGCCACTCTAAATACTACCTTAAGTACTATTCGACTTCAAGAGTCGGGAGAAATTGCATGGTTATAACATGGACATATTATTTTACTAAGGCCTCTTTTTTAATGCTAAAGTTGTACGCTACTATAACGTATGACTATACAGGTTACTAACCTAATGAACGCCTATATTGTTTCCTTAGTACGTTTCCTATACCTGTTGTTCGGCCACCGTTTCCTAGATGGCTTTGATAGCTTTTTTTAGCATGACATGCGCTTAGTTCATGACCAAGGATAAAAAATCGATGCACTGAATCTGTTCTCAGGCAAATGCAACGTGACGGCTCAGGCCAATACGACAAAACTTTTAAATGATGCCGAATCTCTGTCTATGGGAACACCACTATGCGCGAGGATACAGTGCAATCTGAAAACAGAAGAATTCATCGGAGAGGCGTAAGTGACACTCCGTAAGATATAGCAGCAATATCGGAACGAATATCGTTATGATATTTGCAATAGAATGAAAGGATTGACTATTTGATGATCTAATTAACTGGGTCTAAGTTGTGTCATAGATTATGACTGGAAATATATAATTTATCATTATTTAAAAGACTGTCCGTTAGTCTGGCCTTTAATCAAATAGTAGAAGGTAGTTACTTTGAGGCCAGGTGTACAACATACTTGACTCTGTCCCTATTAACCTTAAAGGGCAATTGATTATATCAAAGAAATCTTTAAGATTGCTACCATCAGGTTGGCGTGTGAATACAATCCTAAATAACGGTGAAAACTTACATGGCAACGGTGATCCGGTTTAAAAGTCGGTCCGAAGCACTCATATCCTCTTAATTTTCCAAATGCATCTATAGTGCAACGAAAATTATACAAAAAAGCATAACGCGTATCACTTATATGTTGAAACAATTAAATTAATACATTTTATTAATAAACATTAGTAGACATAGATATGCAGTATATGAAAAATAATCATGCTAAAAATAGGTATGTATGTATTTTAGCCAAATTTACAAGTAAACCCTGCTATGTGCTTCACTATATTTCCTATGCAACAACAAATAAAAACTCTCGCTAAAAACAGACATTAAGGACAAAAACTACCATGGTAGCCACTACAACCATCATAAGCTCCCAATGACCTGATATGCTGGGCTCAAATAGTGTAAAGACTTATCGAGTTTTAATTCGGTACCAAACCCGATACTTCTCCGTTGCGAGTCTCGTGTCCCACCATTGCGCAAGTGAAAGCTATTTAGAAAGGGTCGTTAAGTGGTAGAAAGGGTTTTAAGAGATACTTTGGCAGAATGTTTAGAGGGTGTTCCTGATGATTATTTAGCGTGGTGAATTAGTGCTTAATTTAGAACTATGATGCGGTTTTTTGTTTCTTAGGTGCTGGGCGATCAGCTGTGATCCGGAATGCAAACCCGTAGCGAAGAATCCCCAAGGAGTTTTTCCCGATTGTTGTCTTTCGGAATGCGACTGTTGGGATCCTCAGCTCGTTATCGATCCTGTTCCTCAATGACAAAAGCAGAGCATCGTGATGAATTGGTATATCGGCCAGATTCGGCGTTAATTTACGGGAACTTTGGTTGAATGATTTGAGGCACCCCTCCCCCCTCCCCCAACAAATGAACCCCGACGAGGAACTCCGAACTAGGGAAGATCCAAGAGTGATCATTCTAACATATTGGTGTATTTCCACTAATGCAAGAAGTCCAGCTATATACCAAAACGGTCACGACAAATAAATACTGTCCGTGCGCATGGCCAACAAAACTTTCTTTATTCACACGAATGAAGGAGTATGTATTACTGGCGGGACCTAAAACAACTACTCCTGGTCGTTTCTTTCAACCAAACGTTCAGCCCCTGGCTATGCATACACATACACGCACACACAACCACATCAATCAAATCTAGGAAAAAAAAAACGCTAATACTTTTTTTTTCTAAATTGATTTATTGCAACAGCTTATTTTTCTTTATGTGAAGTTTTGATAATTCATGTTAGAGTAAGCCATGTCCTTCATCAGATTGGATGGAGTTAACATAACGCTGAATGGAATGCATATCATTAATCTAAGGACTACATAGATCCAACAAGGCCATCAAAAGCTACAAGCGGCCTATAATATAAGGATCAGTACTGTAAACTGATACTTAGATTACAGCTCATTGACAATATCAGTATACTAAACTGAGTCGGGTTTCCTAGCCTTTGTACGCCATTTCTCTCTAAACGAATGCATTGGATATGGAGTAGGCTATAAATTCGTTGCTTTCATGACGCCTGTGGAATACTTCACTCTTCTGCCTAAGACATTATTTGTTAGCTTGAAAAAAAAAGCAGCGAATATTATACAGTTCGTGAATGTCGATTTAATTCGATTGATAAGGTTTGTGGTACTTTGTGTTACCTTCTAGATGTTATCTAATATAATTTGTCATAAAGAGAAGCGTCTTTGTTTAGAGTTTTTTTTATGAATTTTATCTTCCGTCGAAATTCTCTTTGGCACTTACCTTCCGTTTTAGGGAATTCAGCTGCCCTGATGACTTATTAATTATATAGGATGTATGCTTTAACAAAGTGAATCAGGTCACAACCTTGAGCATGAGCCTCACGGGCAACCTTCTCATCCAAAGGGGTTCTCTGCACCGTTCTCTGCACTGTGCACAAGTTTCCACAATCTCATAGAACTGTTTAATTGCAACAAATTTTCGTAGATGTTAAGTGATTTTATCTAACGCAATCTGTCATGCATGAAGATCAGCAGTCTATCGGGGCCAGTTACTCAAAATGTCGTATTGGAATGTTTTGTTCTAATGAAGCTAAATAGTGAGTTTTCTGATACTAATTTACCGTTTACTATGCCAATCGGCGGTGGATTAAATCATGCTTGTATGTAATTGTGTAATTTTTGTGAATGGACAGAGATACTTGTATAGCTCTACGCTATACAAACCGCAAAAGACCATTTTATATGTGCTCGAATAACTTCTCTGTTTAAGAAAAAGAAAACAGCTATTACGAGTCAGAGAATGGAATTCAAACAAGTTATTTATACCCTGCAGGCGATGTATGAGAGCTATTGACAGGATAAAAGCAGACTGCTCTATTTCCCGACGGTGGATATGTTCAAATTGTTCGTCAAGTTTTATCTGTGATGAGTTGGTGTTGTTCAGTAATGCAGTTAGGGCGTAGGCGTCTCTGCATATACTGTTATTGTTTCCGCCTAACCATGGGCACAGGCAACTAGAGTATCTCATAGCAACATAAGCTCGATTTTCTTGTTGCAACTGTTACTTGATTTGGTCTATGGGCTATGAGCTCCGCTTCCGCGTATCAGAGGATTGTTTTAGTAGTTGACGGTACGTGTAGAACTTAGACATCAGCCATAAGTCATAAGTTACCTCAGGCTGTGGTGATTTATAATTCCATTTATTTTAATGTTTTATCCCGTCTGAACGAGGAATTCTTTTAGTGTTTACGCCCTTATGGCTGTCGTCTAATTTCGTCAGCTATGAACAGATTTTAGGCTATCCATCGAAGACAGATCTGAACTCAAGATGCCAGACTGGCCAGTCTGCAAGCAAAGGAGTTACAGCTCTGTTGTATTGCTCATCCGCTACTTCGCTGCACGCTGGGATCCAGCCGAGCCATCTAACCTAATACCTAATGGCGATAGCGGGCGTAAAGCCAAAAACATTCAAAGCCTGTCCTTCGGGCGCCTACATTTAGGTTAACAGGCATATGTAGCTAATATACTTCAAATGAAAGGGACAATACAAAAATTAGAGATAAACAGACACGACTTGAAAAATAGTCAATGATGATTGATGGTGTTTTCATGTTTCCACACGTTTTATCTTTTACGTGCTAGCCGTTTTGAAAGGCCGCTACCTTGTATACACACTTGAAAAAAGAAAGTGAGGTTTTTTCTTTGTGGAACGGTCGGTGGCATGTCAAAGTGGGCACCAACCCAGAATGGCGGAGCTATAAGCCAGTCCTTTCGGTTCATGGACTAGAATCAAGTCTTTCATACAACTATACGATTTTCTATATAAAGGTAAACTTAATTTATACAAGAAAGCAGCGAATTAAATTTTGTATAGGCGATACGAGCAGCAATCAATGGTATCTCATTTCACAACAAATAATTTCAAACATTTGGCTGAACAAAGCTCAGCCAATACAATATAACGGTCAATATACAGGAATAGAATTGAAAACGAAATAGTATTCGTACACTGGCAAATAGGCAACCGAAACAAGTGGGACTAACATGCAGCGTCCTGATCTCACTACAAGTAAAGGCCGAGAAACCCGCATGGCTGTGTAACGTATGCAATAACCTTACACATCTATTCATTAATGACTACATTATGTGTGATTTTTTGTCATAATAAACTACTATTATTTACTGGACGGTTTACTTAAATTGACTTAAAGTCCACTTAAATTTTACCAAAAATTTACATTCCTATAGATAGAGATGAGAATGAGGGTCTTTTGGACTGATGTGGCGGACGCCTTTATAGCCTTTTACATTTCCTTTCGGGCACAGTACAACGCTAATAATTTATATGTGCAATAGTTCAAACTTATCGAGTAGTTGCTGCCCGAGCAAAGGTAATTAACCGTGCTCCTACATAGTGTGAGAAGCGAAGGATTACGTTTCTCAGCGTCCCTTCGTGATTGAACGATTCGTATTTAAACACGTTTGGTGCCATAATCTTGACCACCTCAAGGCAAGAGTGATGCGAGCGTGTATGTTAGCTGAGGACTGATGCTCACAAATGGAAGTTATCTACTGAACGCACCTTGCGAGTCTATCCAATGGGATCCTGCTATCGGAGGAATCAGTAGTATGTGGTATGTAACTACGCACAGAAGCTGATATCTAAAAACATAGGTCTAAATAGGGAATCAGAGTTGTTCAAGGGGTGACAAACCTCCCGGAATTAGCATTTCTTTAATAAGAATGTTAGCATTACTTTATAGCTAAATGTCGAAATGTATTTAAACGTCACTAACATTTACTTTAGCCTATGCTTTCGTTTTCGCACTTCCATTGGATTAATTAAATCTTACTGGTAATAGAAACTTAATTAAAAATTATCTGTGGTTAAATACGGTAGATTTTTTAGCTTTAAAATTTAAAAAAAAAATCAAACACGTTCTATTATACCCGGAGAAGGCTGTTCTTCAATTTGACACACCAGCAGAAGCAGGTAGCACAACAGATTACTAAAACAAGCTTGAGCTGAAAAGGTTTAACGTAGCTTTCATTAATAAAATAATATTATATTTTATCGAGATGTAAAGCCTAATTTATCCATATTAAGTAAGCAAGCTTTGCTATTTTATTATTCCCTGATTAAGGTTTAGGCTGTACCAAATACAAGAGCATTGTTAATTTCCTTCTTCGCTTGTGCAAATCGTCCTGGCCGTTCCCTCATAGCGGAAACTATTGGAGTATATCTTGCTAAATATAAAAATCAAATGTGATAAATTCAAAATGAGGTTTTATCCAATACAATCTTTCACTTTAAGAAACTGTTTAAACTTATTATTCAATGGAAGGCCAGAGTTTATAGTTCGTACATAGCCCTTCATCATAATAATTGAAATAATAATAATACTGACATTATGTATTAATTGGTTGCATACGGTCCTAGTAGACAGGCTGTGTCCGGCGAGCCTAAGCACTTTCTTAAGCATTAGCTAAGAGTTTTTCATTTCACGTTAGCCCTTTATTTTGTGACACTTTTTCTTTCGTACGGCTTCTTTGTTCCTCTTTGCAAACAGATAGATGCGCGTCGTTATCGTGTCCCATATATTGTGAGAAAATGGCAAGAAATATTAGAGAAATCTATCCATTGTACTACCACATAGAGTGTAGTTGCCTCGAGGGCGAATAGCCTAAATATTATTTACTCTTGTCTAGCTAAATTTTTCTTAGCTTCGAAATATTTTGTAATCTGGAATGGATAAGATCTCCTATATCTGCTTACAAAAACGTTCGTTACAAAAATGAATATCCAACTAATAAAGATGTATATTTATACAGTTTTAAGGTTTAATAATACAGCTGCATAATTATACAGTTTTCAAAGTTTTTATACCTATACAATCCGTCGTCCCGTGTAGCATGTATCACATGTCAGTTTTTAGGTTAAAGTCAATTTTTTACACAACGTACATTTTCGCTGTGGATTATCTGTGCATGTCATAGTTTTGTGATAAAAATTCAAAATTTCGTCGAATAAACATAGAATTTCTGCGTGGTCAAACTAAAAACAAGGTAAAGGTAATATTGAAGTTTTAGGTAAAGAAGCAACAAGTAAGCTTTAGATAAAACTTGTTTCATTTAAAATTAATGAACCTAATCTTTTCCCCTAATCCTATTCTTTGATTAAAACGAAGGCAATTAAATCAATACTTTTTACAACAGTTTTTAGGTTGCATGATATGTATATAACGTGCTCTCAAAATCATTACAGAATGTATATATATATATATATATATATATAATTGTTATAGGTGGATTTTATCTGATATATTATCTGCAAGCGTACAAACGTTAGATCTCCAAAAGTATAAAATAGAGCAGAAAATACGTTATAATACAATCCTAAAGCTGCGCAAGAGTGCTCCGTGGATATTGTTCTGAGTTTCGTAACTCACGCTTGTAGGAAAGACCGCTGTTTTCTTTATGCTATCATGGCTTTTAAAGCGATTTAATTTATTGTCGAATACGCGGGTGACCTAGTTGTGTTGGCCATAGGATAGGTTGTGACCGCAGCTACAGCATATTCCCGCTCTGGTTGATGATGCGTCGTACACGGTTGCGCAATGGCTGACAGAGACGACACTAGAATATGGATGTAGCCTTTTAATGTGGACCATATGGAAATGTTGCATTTACTCATCTCTTGACCTGATGCCGTGTTTCCCCATATAGGCCTCTAGCAGAAACGGACATACATGTGAATATACTTTAGTTGTTCAGAAAATATTCGCGACTTTTATTGACTTTCTTTTTATTTTAGCCAAGTGTTATGTAGCGTTGGAAAGGCCTCTCATACCCGCAAGGCTGCTTTCAGGTTTTGGTTTGGATCACAGCACACTGCCTTTGTTTCGGGCATCGAAGATAGGTATGTTGGCTGACGAAGAATAGCGTTCTGGACGCTTGCTTTGCTTCCAAATTTATCCCATGTGTTTCTCTTCACAATCTAATGGTGTGATATAGGATTTTTATTTAGCCATGATAAAAATTCGACGGCGAAGATGCATAGGCTAATTTAAAAATTATCCTACCCCAAAATGGACGATGGCGTTTCTCGACAGATGTAAAAAGTCGAATGACTTGCATTCTGTGGTTCGAAGAGGCTATTTTTAAACTTAACGAGCCACTTTCAGCTATAGGCTCCCAGTATAATCCATCAACCCTAGACTGGGTTACCTCACTTTTAATGAGATAACAATAGTTAATGACGATAAAGACAGTTTTTTTACTATACAGTATTCTCCTCGAAGTAAAGGCAACATTTCGTAGCCTGGACAAGAGTACCAACACGCAAGTGAAGAGCAAAGAAAGAACGGTATACAACAGGCGACCCATTAAATCAGAAAACAAAATAACGCAATCAGTAAATAAAACCCGCGATTTACCTACTAGCTAGCAATTGAATTATAGGCAGTACTATTGCTACATCATAATTCGACATATATCACTTGTCAAAAAACATACATAAAATGTAGGATAGAATAATGGAAGGAAAACATGAAAGAGAACATGCAGCTACTTAAACGACGATTCTTGTTTACCGCCCTTTACTGCGTTCACCTTATCTATGTCATAGAAAAGTATTATAAAACGGGTAATGAGAATATGACTATTCTCGGAGCCCCAGTCTATTCATAAATCGAAAAGGATAACGCCTAGCTGGAGACAAGGATCAAAACTGATGCAGCCAAAGCTCGCACCATATCTTAGCGGTAATTCTCTCAATTGATACATTGATAATAAACTTGTCATATAGGTTAGTTAGGTTAGGTGCTTTTCTGATTGGTCAACTGTTATTAGTCGTATACAATACTGAATAGCGCAATGACAAGGACACTACAATACCTACTTTTTATAGTATGCCAAATTCGGTGCATTTTTCATGGTAAGGGTATGGGTATGGGATGCCTGAGACTAGTTTCTGAAAGGGTAGCAGGGTTGAGTTTCTTCTATAAAAGCTTTTATATTTTTTTTTAAATTTCTAATAGCGAGCTTTATGGTTAACGATCAAGCGTACGTTATGGTTATTGATCCCTGTTCCGAGCATTTGTTACGATCTCATCGAACGACCTGGCTAGAGAATTTCGACTTTTGCGGAATGCAGCCAAGATACTGAAGCTCGTTTCCATATTTATCAAGCCCCATTTCAGTTGCACTAAATAAAAATGCAAAGTCTCAGCTTTACCCTAGTTGTTGGGTCTGTTTACCTAATGGACGGTATTCAGGCAGTTTGATTTCGAAACTGAAAAAATGTGATAAAACGAAATTCTTATAT